>NC_044245.1:3879919-4179919 GCF_003957555.1 Calypte anna
ATCTTCTCTACCATTGCTCACACCACTCTTAATTTCTCATTTTCTTCATTTCTCAGCTGCTCCTCATCCAGATTCCACCTATCAGTGATGGATCATCCCTTTAGTGATGGATCTTCCTTGTAACTTTTCTATGATTACAATAAGGTGACCAGAACTGCACACAGTTTTCAAGGTGCCAGTGCATTATTGTTTCACAGCAATTCTTTCTATTTTATCCTTTATTTCCTCAGCATTCCTAAAAATTCATTCCTTTTTTTTTTCACATAAAAACATTATTACCCCAAGACCTCATCCAGCAGTGATAACATCTGCATCAGAGTCTGTCATCATACAAGAAAGACCTCTCAGTCTTCATATTGTAGCCCAACCTATTGAGAACTCAAACTAAGTGAAAATCACTGCAACTCTTAAACTGAGTATGTGAGAGGCTGGGAGAAACCAAAAACCTCTCATGTGTGACAGATAGGGAGCAATATTATCTCATTTTCTGAGTTAGAGGTGGCCTTTGCATCCAGCTGTACCATGCAGAAAATGTGGAAATTCAAAGCTCTTCTTGCAATCCCATGGTTAATCTCTCTGATTGACTCCATGAATGCATTTGTGGAAAATGCAGGTTCTAGGAGCTCCCAAATGTACATCAGAACCCTCTACATGATGTGCTGTTCAGATACACAGCAAAGGAACCAGTTCCAGGAGCTTTTACAACATAAATCCCAGTTTCTGCAACTCTGTGTCTGATATTAGGTGGTGTGGGAGGGAGTGTGGGGCATGTGTTGTTCAGCCCTGCTAAGAGCAAAGGGTGGATGAGGATATTTATTTAAAGGATATTTATTTAGGAGGATATTTATTTATTTATGCTTATTTAGGAGCCAGAAGTTGCTGCAGTGGTAAATATTTTTGCTGCAGGGAAATATTTCTCCCTTACCAATTTTCTAAGCATTTTGTCACAGCAAGGTGAGGGTGGAGGAAGGCTGCCATGAAAAAGAATAGAATCATCATTGAAACTAACAGCAAAGTAAGCAGACATTCAGGATAAAAAAAAAAAAATCTATATTTCACCTGCTCCCCTTAAAAATATAACTCTATTTTTCAGTAGAGTCAAGAGCAGCTACAGTTTCTTATGTATAATCCACTGTTTGCTGAAGAATATAAGGGTTTCAAGATATGGTCTCGTTAAAAGAAGATATATTTTGATAAAATACTTTAAATTATCCTTAGATTTTTATTTCTTCCAAGTAAGCTTCACTCCTATTGTATACACTGGAAGAAAACAAAGCTAAGAGGGAATTTTCCAATTTCCTGGGATTTCAAAACTCCCACTACTAAAAAGAAGTAAGAGCAGAGTTCAGTGGAAATGTCTTCATTCTTTATCCAGTTTACATCCCAAACCTTACAGGAGACCCCTCAGTTTCTTGCCAGTGCTTCAGGTTCAGTTTGAGGGACAATCTCAGCAGGGCCAGCCAGGTGGAGATGGTGACAGTGATGTGGTTGTAGAGGTGCCACAGATATCTCCCAAGCTTCTGGAATGGACTCTGCAAAGCCCCATTTTATGTTTAGTTGAGATATATTTGGAAAAAACAGCTGGAGCACTGGCAAAGACAGAAAGGCTGAAACTATGGAGTCCTGCAGTAAGTGCTGAGATTTTAAAGCCAGGACTCTCAAGTTTCCTCTCAAATTCTGAGAAGTCAGTTTTGCCTTTCATAAACTCAGCACTTATATCTGAATTGCAAAATCAACCCACCAAGCAAACAAAAAGACCCCCAAATTGGCTCATGCTAAAAATACAAGCAACTCTCAGACTTGTGCAATGCAAATTCGTGTCCTTGCCATCAGCATTGTTTACATCACGAAGTCACACAAATAATACCCCCACAATAAACACCAAGCCAGACACAAATCATGGACTTTTTGGCAAGAGACTGGAACACAGGCAGTGCCTTTGTTGAACACGTGGGCTGCTGAATGCTTCTGTGCTTGGAAAAAAACCCCAATTTTGCTGTGAAACAGAATTGAGGCCATGTTACTGAGATGAATATCACACACATTGTGCTGCATGGGCCTATTCAGTAGTAATGTTGTAGGGGAATTATTTTTCTCCTCTGTAACACTGATTTAATGCTCTGTTGAGCTGCTGGTCACTTAATGTCCTTAAATCATCACAGAAGTCAATGGGGGAATGCTGATTACTTCCAGTCAAGGGTCTGGCCTCAGTGCTTTTCATTACAGCTGCATTTGTTTTTATTAAATAGATGGATATACCCTCAGAGGAGAGGCTTCAAAGCCTCCAGTACATCACAGGGAACATGACCTGAAGCCTGACCCATGATAATGGAGACTCCCACTGTGGTGTGAGCTTTGCATCCTACCCAGAAGTGGTGATTTCAGCCCCCTCGTTCATTAATCTGGTCTAATTACAACAGTGCTAAAAACTTCAACCCACACCCAGGAGAGGAAAATGATTTAGTTTAGGATGGATGAGAGCTAGCAGAGGTGCTAGGCACCTGACAATAGAGCAAAAGAGATATTGAAGTCCAAAATTCAAAGGAATTCACTGTCTCATTCATTAGTCAGGGCTAGAAGAGCAGAGCAGACACACTGCAGGACTAAGACTCAATCAGGAGGGCAGGTGAATAGAGGTAAAATATCAAATTTAATGATGCCAGGATCAATTTCATCCAATACCAAACATACCAGTAACAGCCTGTCCTTTTCCCAGCAACACTACCAGACTGGAATTACAATGCAGCTCTTAAATCCAGCATGGAATCTGATAAATATAGCATGAAGACAGCAGCAGCATCTTCATACCTCCTTTTTATCCCTCTGCAATTAGTGGTTGTAGTTTTGAGTCTGAGATAAATGAGGGTTGAGAAACCAGGGGAAGAGAGTTCTCAATACCTGTCTGCCAGCCTCACAGAGGAGAGAAGCAAAAATATTTATTCTTTAAGGAAGGCAGAAAAATTACACACTATCTTAAGTCAAGTGGATTTGCTGGAGTAAGGAGATGTAGTCATTCCTGTTGTGATGGTTAATTACATTGCAATGATGCTATCCATAGGTGAGCATCACATATTCCCTCCTTTCTTGGCTCCTAATCAGTGGAAAATGTGTGTGTGGGACTATCAATGGGTTTTTAATGTGTTTTTTAATGGGTTTTTGGTGTGTCCCACCCCAACCCGTTCTTCTTTAAAGAGGCATTAGCTTAACTGGAAGAAAAACAATGTTGTTTTAGAATCATAGAATCATAGAATTGGCTGGGTTGGAAGGGACCTCAGAGATCATCAAGTCCAACCCTTGATCCACTACTGCTGCAGTTCCCAGCCCATGGCACTGAGTGCCACATCCAGTCTCTTTTGAAATATCTCCAGGCACGAAGAATCCACTACTTCCCTGGGCAGCCCATTCCAATGTCTGATCACCCTCTCCAGAAAGAAATTCTTTCTCATCTCCAACCTAAACCTCCCTTGGC
The DNA here is from genome assembly GCF_003957555.1 of Calypte anna. NCBI lineage: Eukaryota > Metazoa > Chordata > Aves > Apodiformes > Trochilidae > Calypte > Calypte anna. Next base: position 3,883,389 of record NC_044245.1, read on the forward strand.
ACAACTTGAGACCCTGCCCTCTTGTCTTGCTGAGAGTTGCCTGGGAAAAGAGCCCAACCCCCCCCTGGCTCCAACCTCCTTTCAGGGAGTTGTAGAGAGTGAATGTACTTTGAACTTATGTACTTTGGAGAAAAATAAAAGGAACTGACACATGGAAAGGGATGGCCTTGAATTTCTGAGATTAGATAAAAAAGGGAGGGACCCATTCCTCATTTCACTGTAAACTTCCAGCACAGTTTTGGGGAAACTGTGTCAGACTACATCACCAGATGTTCTTCTGACATCCTCAAAACTTAGACACCTCCTTCATTCCAAATCCAGCTCTGTCAGGAAGCCTCTAAATCACCTGAAAATAAGTTCATAGAATTTGTGAACATGAAAAACCTTGGAATTAAAATCCCAGTGTATCCAGAACCACTTGTCCCGGACAGTTTCCAGACTTAATCAGTGATTATTGCAGATAAAACAAAAAAATCTGGCATTGGAAGAGTGTAGCACCCTGGTCATGAGGTGGTTGAGGCAGACAGAGAATGGAGCAAGATGGCACCAGCCTTCACTTGCATGAAAGTCTTAATCAAAAAGTTTGCTATTAGAGGAAATACTGATAAGTGTAGAGAAACAAGATAAACCAGGTGCCTCGAGTTGCCAAAGAGTGGGTGTGAGTCCACCTGTGCCTGGTTAGGACAGGCCCCCTATTACCAAGGGGCCAATAAAGGTGGGACACACACCCACAGAGAGAAGCTCACTCTGGTGCGAGGCAATGGAGAGGCCAGCAGCTTGTCAAGCCCCAGGAGCAAGAAAGGCTCCTCCTGCTAGAGATAAGTAATGAAAAATAGGTAGTTGCTGGGTTTTTTTTCTCTGAAATATTGTACTGGAAATGAATTTAAGGAATATACAGATCTTACATTTATAGGAGATCTCATAAGATCTCTCTGGCCAGGATGAAAATGTCAGCCCCATTTTGAGAGTTACTGAACTTCCATGTTGCCCAAGCTACGTTATTCTGAAAGTCATAAATCTTTCTAAATAGGGTATTAAGGAAGAGAAAAGGATTTTAAAGCATTTCCTGTCTGTGAGACTGAATCTAGTGAATTTTTTCTTTGCACAGAAAGAAACAGAGTTTTCAAATGATCATTATTTTAGTTTTGTTTGAAGTTAATTTTCTATACTGTGTTTTCATATGGAAAAAACCAGCTCTAGTATACAGCAGATATACAACCTTTGAGTGTAAATGCTGTGAAAAAAATACAATCACATCTATTATTGGCATGAAGATCTAGGATAGAAAAGGAAAAATAAAAATAATATGAAATGGGAGGAATTGGGGGAAATTCTAATGTATGCTCTTGTTTTTGGAAAAAAAAAGAAGCACCCAGTGCTGTCATCCTAGACAGAAAATATGATATGTCTGTGCAAGACCCACTAGCTACAGAGGGGGAGCAGAACAGTGAAGCATTTATGACAGTCAGAAGCGGTAAAGTTTGCTTTCACAAAGACCATGAGTTCATGTAATTCCCCAGATTCCAATGCCTATTGATGTGGACTACTTCTAAAATTGTATTTTATTTTTTAAAACCTTCTGATATAAAAAAAAAACAACCTACAAGGTAAGCTATTTAAGAGTACCTCAAGTTGTGAAACCCCAAAAGACACCTGAAGTGTCTTTTTGTGGGTGAAACCCACAAATATTGTGGGATCATTTTCAGAGATGGCAAATCCATAAAATGCACCTAATTGAACCCCGTGGGGTCAGAAAATGATACATTTCCATCTAAAACTATTAGAGTAATCTAGCTGGAAGATTCACAGGGTTAATGAGAAATTAATAGAAATTATGCAGGAAGAAAAAACAAACAAACAACAACAACAAAAGAACTGTAAGAACATCAACAGATCCCCAGGGAAGGGTTAAGATTGACCAAGTCTGAAAGAGCGTTTTGAGATGCAAGAAAATCTCTGGGACCCAGTTTGAAGTGTTCAAGAAATAAACCCTGTGCATGAATAGTTGCAGAAAAAAGACTGAAGAATGAAATATAATTCCAGCCAAAGAAAGGTTCTTTGGTGAAGTGTAAAACATCACAGCAAACCATAATGCTGATGTTTGTAAATACATGAGCACAGCCAACTACTTTTATCAGAACACCTTTTATCTCTCCAAAGCCGGCTGAATTAATCTGACTGATGTCTTTTCATTTGTAATGGAAGGCCCTAAAATAACCTAATAATTGTGGTTATTTTCTCAAGGGCTGAACAGTAATGTGCTGTGACACACGAGCCTTGTAAATTAATTACTGAGGAGCTTTCAATGACTTTGCAATGAAAATGAGCTCCCTTTTCAAAGAGATCAAGTCAAAGGGGAAAGCCAAATCTTCAGAATCAGTCATCTTTAAAAAAAAATGTCATGTATCCCCTAATCAGAGGCAACCTCGTGTCACTCACAAGCAATGCTCCAGCTTGAACTTTCTGACCATATAATATTGTTGTGTGCGTGAAACAGCAGAGGAAAGGAAGCATGAAGTTAAATTGGGAGAAGTGTCTGGAAATTATTATGCTTATGTAACTGTTAGTGAAGTAGGAGCTGATTAAAGTGCTGCAGTTTTGATTTTTAAACATAAATTTAAATTTATACAAGAGCTTTGAATATATTCTAAATGAAGCAGAGTGCTCTGCTATGGTTTGATCAAAATAATTTGGGGTGGGCAAGAATCCCATGGAAAAAAAAGAGCACTGCTCTCCTCACTACTCTTTTTATTTTAGGATTTATTTTTAGTTCACCTGCTGCTTTCCTTTTGGGAGAGAGGAGTGTGACTGGTTAATGAAATTAAAAAAAAATCAGTTGTGGTTGGTTTCAGTTGTATCAATTCCATTACTCAGTTAGCATAAAAATTTTGGGGTACAAAAGGGAAGATCTTAAACACAAGCAAACAATCTAACAGCCTTCCCATGAATGGCACTAAATTGTAATAAAGGAATTTGGGGTTTCTGTTGTCTGCTTTAATCTTTCTGAGTTTTGTCTTATTCCCACTGTAGTCTTTAGATACTCGACTCTGGTCATTCAGCAGCTGCCTGGCTTCTGCTGTGCTTTTTATTTGGGGGGGGGGGACACCTATGCATATATAAGAATTATCTTGCAAATGCTTGAAAGTTCCGAAGCTGGAATCAGATGACTACCTGACATCCCTCCCAGCACAGAGCTGACAATCTTCCTGCAGAGCTGCTTTTTGGTGCCTGTTGATAGGCATCAAGCTAAAGCAATGATGGAGAAATTTATTTACTGCAAAAGGTACAGAAATTGGGACCACTTTCATTTTAAGTAACAGGACGTGAGATCTGTGAACTCGATTGCAGATGCACAGACTTCCTTGAGTCCTACTTAATATTAGGTTTGGATATGTTCAGCATTGCATTTCAGAAATAGCAGAAGAAATTATGAGGCTTTTTTGCTTTATTGTCTGTTCATTTGATCCTAATGATCTCCTCTGGTAAAACCACCGCTTGCACTCAGGCAGGAGATTATCAAGCAGATAAACTGAGGTGCATAAGATAATCAGATCAAGCAAATGGCCCAGAAATACAGGCAAAGCCAAAGGGGAAGGAAGGGAGTTAGTAATTTTAGACATTGGCTTTTTGTGAGTGTTTAATTTTTAACATAAATTGAACATTAGTAGTTATCCAACTTCTAATTTCACTGTAGAGTGCTATGCACTGTCTGTAGGAAGGCACCATCCAACTGGGTCCCACTGTGGCACCAGATATTTCAGATATCCAGGGAAAAGCAGAGAAGAATGCTAATTAGAAGAAAGGTTATCAAAATAAGATTTTTTTTTTTTCCTGTTTGTTAACAGCCTAGAACCTTAGGGGAGGAATATACAGAATACTTTTAACCTATCTCTATATTTTTAAAAGGTTGGAATTCATCATGGCCAGGTATGGGTTAATAAGACAAAAAAGCACCAAGAGTGTCAAATGCCTTCTTTGTTGAACGAGGAGAAAAAACAACCAACCAATCAACCAACCAACCAAACAAAACCCAACAAAACCCCAATCATAATATGATTTTGAGATTTGCATTTGACAACACAATATCTGGAAAATTACTTCAGGGTCATTAGAGACCATCAAGAGGCATTCCTGAAGAGATATAAGAAGTTAAGCAATGGATTTTTTAAAGAGAAAACACAAGAAAGACCAAGCCTGGCATGTGAGTAGCTTGAAATAGGTCGATGGCAAAGTCACCCAGAGAAGACAAATTTCTTCAAACAGCAGCAATGCTCACAAATGCTGCCTTTTTCCTTTACTCCTTAGCTAACTGATGTCATCCTTTCTCTAGGGGTGGTTCATCCAACCTATACTAGAAAACTGGCTTAGTGTCACCCTCTGAATACACCCAGGGTTGGACTCGATGATCTCTGAGGTCCCTTCCAACCCAGCCAATTCTATGATTCTATGATCTCTCTTGAAGAACCCTGAAATAACGCAGGTCTGAAATGCTGCTTCACAGTTTCAGTACTGGAGAGGTTGAATCCCATCTTGAGTGACAGAGATTATGGTAATTTGGATTGTTTTAATGTGGGCTGGTTTTGAACGGGGTGGAATTATCTTCACGTAACTTGAGATAACTTTAGTGTAAACAGCTGCATCAGTGTGAGACTGCTTGTTTTATAAATAAAAGAAAAACAGTTATTTTGAAGTCACTCTCTAGCTGACATACTCAGGCATCTTTTTTTTAATTATTATTTCTTTTTTAGCACTAAATTAATTTTCTTGTTAACTTTATCATCTGCTGATTGTAAAGACACCACTCTAGACATTCAGGTTAGATCAGAAAAATTCCTCCTTGGGGGTGATAGCAGCAACTCCCACACCCACAGGCATGGGTGGAAAGTTGATGTATAAAAACCCACTAGAGATGAGTTTGCCAAAGAAAATACAATTAATACTCACTCACGTTGGCACTAATGCTATAAAAAATGATCAGAAATCCTCGGGGAACGACTTTTATTGATTGATTTGTTTGTTTATTCCCAGTATTTTGGAGAGAAGGAGCTGGAGGGGCAGCAGTTCCCGACGGAACCAGCACCATGGACAGCGGCAGCTGCTCCGCTCCTCCCCGCATCCCGCATCCCATGGAGCTGTGAGCTCTGCCGGCCTCAGGGCTCACAGGTCCTTCAGAATCACAGGATCATGGAATCCTTTAGCTTGGAAAAGGCCATTAAAGTCACCAAGTCCAACCTGAAAAGGCCACCACTAAACCATGTCCCTCAGCACCACATCTACACAGCTTTGGAATCCCTCCAGGGGATGGAGACTCCACCATTGCCCTGGGAAGCCTGGGCCAGGGCCTGAGAACTTTTTCAATGAAGGAATTTTTCTTAATATTCATTTTAAACTTCCTCTTGTTCTATTTCTTGTTACTTGAGAGAAAAGACCAACCCTCACCTCTCTCCAACTTCTATTCAAGTAGTTGTAGAGAGTCAGGAGGTCACCCCTCAGCCTCCTTTCCTCCACGTTACACCAACAATTCTTTAAAATCCTCCTCGTAAGACAACTATTCTAGACCCTTCCCCAGATCAGCTGATTTTCTGTGGACACACTCCAGCAACTCAGTGTCCTTCTTGTAGTGAAAAACTCTGGATTTGAGGTGTGGCCTCTGTCACTAGTGACAATGAACCCTGCCCTGGCCACACCAGTAGAACCCAGGATGCTGGTGGCCTTCTTGGATACCTGGACACACTTACAGGTATTTCACGTTTTTAATTGGAAGATCTGAATGGAAATTAGAAATATGAGTTGTGACATATGTATTTTCTTACCAGGAAAGCCAGTACAATCCCTGTCTTGCACAAGAAGGAAAAGACATCCAAAGGTTGCCTTTTTCAACAAGCAATTGATAACAAGGGCTAATTAAACAGCATCACACAGGAAAATTAGAGAAATGATCCTTAACACATTTTGTCCTTTCAGTAGTATTATTTTTGTCTTATCTCGTTGCTCTTATGATACAAATAATGTCAGGAAATAGGATTTTTGGCACAATTCTTAGGCTGCTGCTGACATCATGTTTCCATTAAATTACAAGGTCATAGCAGGAGACTGAAGCTAATCAGATGAGCAAACTCAGGTGACTTGACAAGTGACAAACTGAATTGTTTTGTTACTTATATTAACAAATGCCTCAGGCATCACGTGGCATTTGCAGAGAAAATGCCATTGTCACTTGCTTATTTTCAGAACTGCCTGTCCCCATCTTGTCTGCTAGATTATTATGAGTTCTTTTCCTCCTCATGCTGCTAATCATCAGTTTGCTCAGCTTTAATTTCTACATGACAGCAACCATATTCTGCTAAAAAAAAACCCAGATGAGAAGCAAAGGGAGATGTCTGCCCACTTCTTCTTTCTGAACACAGGACAACAGGTCTGTACATCTTCATCTCTGAGCACAACCAGAACAATGAGTCCCTTACCTCAACCCCAGTGTTGCTTGTTTTTTAAAAAATATCTTATAATGCATCCAAACTCTTTATAATGATCTGCACACACGAATTCACTTCTCTCAAAGCTAATGACATTCATTATATGGTGACTACTCCAAATAACTTTAGGCTATTTAAGATAATGTAGGTTTAATTAGCCTGCTAGATGATAAAGTTTCCCTATTGCTGTGAAGTTGATTGCTTTTGCATTATCTCCTGACATTTTAAGAGAAAAGGAGTGAATTTCAGAGGGTTCCCTGAAAGCTTTCAGAGGTGATTAAATTTCCAAGACTTAGTGAGCCAGCACAGATTTGCCTGTGGCAAACACAAAGTAAAATATTGGCTGTGTAAATCCCCACAACCCCTGCAAGGCCAGAAGGGAAAGGCGTCCCCAGAGCAACAGGACAATCAGTGATGCTCTCACCCAGTCCTGGGTCTGACATCCCTGACAGAAGGGCAGTTGGGAAAACAGACATGCCTATCCTTCTGGATAGATGGAAGATGGGCTGTAGAGAAAATACCCAGATACCTCAAACTCTACTGAATGTTTCCACCATCTGCAGGCTCTGAAGGATGCAGTGCATCTGTTTTGGAGGGGTAAAGAGAATAACAGCTCAGATTGTTCTCTCACTTCCTGAATCCTGGTGCTATGGATGTACTTCCAGGAGAAATATCTGTGATACAAGCACCATCACTTAAGCAAGTCTTAGTTTATTAAACCAGCAGGTGTCTGGCAGTCATTTTCATAGACAATTCTTGGCTTATGTGTTGATGCTCAGGCCAAAATTAGCATAGGAGGACTTAAGGCATCTTAATTACAACCTCCTCTCCAAAGAAAGTGCAGGACCATCAGGACCACCTGCATCACAAGAGAAAACTTGCAATACTTGATCAGTCTCCTCTCTGGCAGATGGTGCTCCAGGAGACACCAGTATACACCAGACATGGTGGCAGAGTTGCTATTTAGCAGCTCAGTGTCCAGAAGATCTTGAGGTTGGAAACTGAGATGTAACAGGGACAGGGAGGTCCCAGGCCAGACCTGGAGAGAGCAGGGGACCTGGAGGATAAGGTCACCCACCTTCCATGGTGCTGTTGGAGGCCAATAACTGTACAGGTTTTGCATGGAGAAGTTAAAATATGGGTTTTAGAAGAAAAGATACAAGAGTTTGCATGTTGATGATTTTAGATTTAGATCCTGGTGTTTTCTGGACCTGTTGATACCTGGACTCCTTTCCTTCAGTCCCATGAATGTGGCATCATTGGAAAAACAGCATCCTTAGCCACATATTTTCTCCCTCTTTTTCTTCAGCTGTTCTTGGATTATTAGAGCAAAATTTTGTCACTTGGGTGCTACAGGCTTGAGATGTTTTAGACAGTGCTCTGAGCAGCAGGATGTTAGATAAAAAAACAGTCTAACATCTCTACTGGGCTCAAAAGGGAAGTAATTACCTCTGCTTGTTACCAGGTGTCAGTCAGGGGTCTACACAGGGTAGTTTGACTCTGAACTAGCCCAAAAGATTGGGCTCAACCTTCTGCTCCAGTGGTGTGCAAACATTTCTGCTTGTCTCTTAACCAAACCAGTCCAGCTGAAGGCATGAGAGGCTCTGCTGGTGTCTAGAAAACTTCCAGGGGGAAACGTATGGTATTATGGGACTTTAAATAGGATTGGCACCTGTTTGGATTCCCCTTTTCAGTGCAAATTGGTTCATGAAGGGCTCAGTATCTCTTTATGCCAACAGCAGTTATGGAAGAAAGGAGGCCAGGAGGGAAGTATTTTGTACCATTTTACTTCTTTTACCTGTTTTTCTGGGTTTTGTTTATAGACCAGTTTATAAAAGAGTTTCTCATTGCATCTCCTGCCCATTAGCTCCCTTCCAATATCTGGAGACTTTCTTATATATTTTTCATGAAATGCTGAGGCACAGATTCAAATATTATTGTCCTTTTTCTGTGTGCCTTAAGGGTCATCCCAATGTTCTGACTTCACACAGTGGCTCATATAAAACTTCCAGCTGCTAACATAAAACATTTAAATGTCTCTTCAGGCTACATGTGAACCTTTAGAGCTCAGGTCAGCCATCATATTAATTGCTAATAACAGTACATTTGTCTCTTTCCACAGTGCAACTGTGACATTAATTACCAGTGAGATCACGGGTCAGGCTCAGGATCAGGATGCAAACCTAAAGTAATTGACCCCTTTTTTTGGATAAAGCTCAATGTCTGCTTATTACTGACTCATTTAACATTACATTCAACTGTTCACCTTTTTAGCTGGACCCCTCTTTCCTCTGCATAATAAAAGGCCAAAATACAGCCAAGTATTATAGGAACAGAAGAGGACATATTTTAAGCTAGAGGTTGTGGGTGGGAAGACAAATAAGAAGGACTAAAAATAAAATCAGAAAATAGCCTACAAACACTGAAGTCCTTCAAACAAAAAGCTCTCAGAACAAAACACAAAAACACCAAAAAAAAACCCGCCCAAACAACCCCAAAACCATCCAAAAAACCAAAACCAACTAAACAAAAAAACCAAACAAAAAAATTTACCCATTTATCCAAGAGTCAGGAACTCCAAGATCCTTGAACAGTCAGAGCACTGTGAATGTGCTCAAAATGGGAGATTGGGTCTTGGAGAGATGCTGGGCACCCCCCACTGTTGGGTAAGTACACAGGTCTCTGTGTGAGCAAGGGAGTGTGTGTTTTCTGGGAAGTATTACCCCAATTCACCAGATTTTCAAAAATCCCCGTCAATAAAATGGTCTTTCACCTTTGAAGATGCAAAGATGTTGAACTGCCTGATGCTCTTACTGTATCTTTGACCCTGTTTTTTCCTAACATCATGGGACTATCTGGGAGGAGGTGGGAAATGATAAGAGAATTTGCAGACATCTAAAAAGATGCAGTTCTTTACCACATCCCTCTTTGGAGTATATATATGTGTGTAAAAATGTAATTATATATGTATTTACGTGTATATATATATATATATATATATTAATGCTTTCTTGTACCTTTAAAACCCCTTTGGCTTTGCAAAGATAGTGCCTAATTCCCTCATATCACTGCCTCTAGAGTTCAAACCCCCAATCCAATGCTGAAGAGTAAAACTGAACAGCAGTGTGGATGTCCCACAGCCTGGGCCGCTTTCTTATGAAGAAGCTGGAAGGGTTTGACACCAAACTGTAATGGTCTAAGTGTAGCATTTGTGCTGCAGGATTGCCTGGAACATGGTTTCCATTTTTGTCTGCCACCACAACTGTTACAGGCAAAAATCTGTAATTATTTTTTTACCGTTTTTACAGGGTTTTATGCAAACAAGTCCATGTAGCAACCACTTAATTATCAGCATTAAAAAAAAGCCCAGTGAAGATGAAGGCTTGCTGTCTTCTTCAATACCATCTCCTTAAACTGCTGGTAGTTTGGTTGCATGTTGCTGGGGTGAGTTTTTATTTCCTAATGGTGCCATTTTCTGCTGTGTAGCCTGCAGTGTGTATTAGTGACCAGTTTAAACACTTTACCTCTGTATTAGGGTTGCCTTCAGAATTTCAGTTTTCCTTCTCTTCCTGCTTCACAAATACATCCTGAAAAGGCTCAGAGACTCAGCTGGGTTATTGCTGCTTTGAGCTGTGCCCTCAGTGCTGGTTTTTATGGGTAGCAACACGAAGTCTGACAAAGGAGAAACAGTTCCTTTGGCGTCAGAGGGGCTGTCATGGATTTTTAAAAAAAAAAAACAAAACAACTTCTCTCTCACTAACTGCAGTGCTTCCAAATGATGTTGATGCTGTGTTTCACCAATAGGTGAATCAACACGAGTGGGAAGTTTCAAATGCTGTAGCCTGTACAGGGAGAAGGAAGACTCCCTCCCACCCTGCCTCAAGATTCCATCTGATTTACTATCAGGTGCAGACATAAAGTGTGGTAACGGGGTTGGATCAGCTTTTGGATGGGGAACACAAACAAGAGACAGGAAGAAAGGCACAAAGAGTTTTTTAAAAAACGTCATACCTGCAGTTACAGAAAATTATAGGAGCTGGAAAAGTAAATAATCATATAGACTTTTTCTGCAGCAGGAAGTAAACGATCATTCTGAGCTCAGTCCTTGTTCTTAATAATCCCCAAACAGTTTTAGTGTCATTAAGAGTTCCTTTCCCTTCACTTCTCTGCCACTTTCTGTCTACTTTTAGGACAGAGAAAAGATTCCCTGGCATCATATTAGTGATGAGACTTGGCTTCATGCCAGGACTTTGTAGTGTAGAAAGCAGACTTTCCCTTTTCATCTTACTTTGCCTGATGGAGGTCTAGATCCTCATCTCTCCATACCTGGACCACAGAGCCTTGCCCCTAGATCCTGAGTCCATTCTGCTGGTAACCATTTCAGATTGCTGCTCAGAGGCTCACAAAATCCTTGTGTCCCTGACAGATGAGTTAGATTAAAACATATCAATGTTTTTGTTCCTTTACCATTAATAGGCAATTATTTTCCACTTTTTTTCCTTTTCCTTTTTTGTTGTTTTTTTTTTTCCCCCTAAAGTTTGACTGAATATATGTGACTGGCTACATCAATGACAACAGTTTAAATAGGGTGTAAGGAGAAGCTCATTAGTCTCTGCAGGAGATGTATTCTTTCAGCCTTAGTTTTGCTAGATGTGTTAGAAAATGTTCTCTGCAAAGTCTTTTCAATATATAGCTGAGATTCAGTGAATTACAATAACTTATCCTCAAATGAAATTCTTCCAAACATAAGATCCAGCTCACTAACATTCAGCACAAACCTTTTTATTCCAGCAGAAATCTGGCTTCCCAGATGGTTAAAATCCTGTTTCTGTATTTACTGGGTTGAAAGGCCATCAGTATGGGGTGGCAGGAGCTGTATTCAGGTGTAGTATGCATTCTGAAACCATAGCAAATGCCATCTTGGTGCCTCTTTCTCTTAATTTCATGACTTATTGAAAGCCTTGCAAAGCTGTCCCTTAAAGTGACTTGGGGAAGCAGCAGCTTGAAGTTTCTGTTGTGATTAAATCAGGATTATTTCTACAGTGTCAACTCATCAATCCCCCAACTCAGCCTTGGGTTAGATTCAGAAAGATTTTTATTTTTCATTTCAAAAGGGCAAAGATCCTAAGTCTAAAATGAATTAAAACCTCATAAAAGAATAAAAAAAAAAACCCCAGTAAATTCAGTGTTTAAGAGGCAGCTGTACAATGTCCTTAATAAAACACTGGCACAGGTTTTGCAGGGCAGTGGTTAACTCACCATCCCTGGAGGGATTTAAAAGACATGTAGATGTGGTGCTGAGGTCCATGCTTTAATGCTGAACTTCCCATTGCTGGGTTAGCAGTTGGACTTGATGATCTGAAAGGTCTTTTTGAACAAAAATGATTCTGTGATTCTAACTCTTGGTCAGCCTTGAATTTTTCATGCAGTTGAACCATTGCTGTAGGTTCCTTCCAACAGCAATACTCCTGTCTTGTTCTATCCTCTGCTATTCTTTAGGTTTTATTCCTTCCTGGCTAATATAGCTAATATATTCCTTCCTAGCAATATAATCCATAAAATAAAGGCAAGGTGTTTGCTGACCTAATACGTGTGTGTGTGTGTGTGTGTAGTATGAGAATCATAGAATCATAGAATTGGCTGGGTTGGAAGGGACCTCAGAGATCATCAACTCCAACCCTTGAACCACCGTTGCGGTTGCTAGACCATGGCACTGAGTGCCACATCCAGTCTCTTTTGAAATATCTCCAGACACAGAGAATCCACTACTTCCCTGGGCAGCCCATTCCAATGCCTGATCACCCTCTCCGTAAAGAAATTCTTTCTCATCTCCAACCTAAACCTCCCCTGGCACAACTTGAGACCCTTTGTGCCCTCTTGTCTTGCTGAGAGTTGCCTGGGAAAAGAGCCCAACCCCCCCCTGGCTCCAACCTCCTTTCAGGGAGTTGGAGAGAGTGATGAGGTCTCCCCTGAGCCTCCTCTTCTCCAGCCTGAACACCCCCAGCTCCCTCAGCCTCTCCTCATAGGGTCTGTGCTCGAGTCCCTTCACCAGCCCAGTTGCCTCCTTTGGACCTGCTCCAGCACCTCAATCTCCTTCCTGAACTGAGAGGCCCAGAACTGGACACAGGACTCAAGCTGTGGCCTCACCAGAGGTGAGTACAGGGGCAGAATCCCTTCCCTGGACCTGCTGGCCACGCTGTGACATATTGGAGAAAAATTCAAGTCACAGAAAGTCCTGGCATGAAACCAAATCTCAGTCACTAACATGATGCCATGGAATCTTTTCTCTGTCCTAAAAGTAGACAGAAAGTGGCAGACAGTATTTATCATTTCAATTAGTCCCTTGCACTCCAGGAGATGCTAATCTAGCCTATTATAATTTTTTTTTTTTAAAGCAGTGTATATTTTACATCAGGGAAGGGGAAAAAATCCCCTCTGGTGTCTGCACTGATGCTTAAAGGAAGAGTAAGCAACAAAACATTTTTAAGTTGAGTAAATAAATCAAAAGCCTGGCTAGATTGAGCAGTGAACATATGAGACACAAATTCAGAGGAGTTACAGCATCCACAGCAGTTTGACTCCACTTCTCATTCTGTTCTGAACAATTAGATGACAGGTGTGCTTTAAAGAGATAATCTTTTGACCTCTTCTGTTCACAGCTCAGTGTAAGGTGTGGAGGAGTCAAAACAGGACAAAACTCTCATGGGAATTCCCCAGAGTGGAGAAAAAAAAAAATAGAGAAAAGTAGAAGCTGTGTAGACAAGGGCAATGCCTTTCCACAGGCAACTTTCTGTGTGTGAATAATGAACTGAGACTTATATAAACCCTGAAATAGAGAAAAGATCAAGTTTTCAGAGAATGAAATATTCCAGCAAATGTGCAATATGCCCAGGTGTGTGGCAAGAGGAAAGTGGAAATGTAAAAGGAACTTGATCTAGCCTTGGCTTAATGCCACAGGGGTCCATCCAACCACCTCTTCCAGTCATTCTGCAGGAAAAATAAACATGTTTCTGTGCAGGGGGAGATAAGAGAGGAAAGAAGGAAACAGTGGAAATCTGTTCAAACAGTGATTCTGCTCCTCTGATATCATACACAGCCACAGCCCTTTCACAAACTGATCAAGCTCCATCTTGAAAGTAGTTTACACTTTCCCCTGAAACTTGATTTTCAGTGGGGTGTCCCTGAACTTCATCACTTCCAGACCTGTTTGACCTTGGTGAACAGACAAAAGGAGAAAAAGCAGTAAAACAACTTCTTGTTTCAAGAGCAGTGAATCTGAAGCAGCAACCTGAGTTCATGATGTGGTTACTCACAGTCTGGAGCAGTGGCTGCCTTTTATTTCAAGAGATTGAGAGGTGTGCTTTAAAATCCCATTTTATCCCAAGGATTTAAACATGTGGGAGCTGTTTCTCTCCTTTTGTAAGAAAGCACTGCTTATATGTCACAACCTTCTCTTTGGGTTGTGCTCATTTTTCTAATGAAGAGGGAAACGATGGAACATATTTGGCTCAGACTTTCCCATGCACTTCATTCAAGTGTGGGGAGCTGAAATGCAAAACCTCATTCAAATGACAACACTTTTTCTTTTTAACTTGCTGGCCCAGCCTGTAGGACATCACAGTGAGTTTTGCTCCTACTTTGAAACGTTTCACAGTAGTGCCTCAGCTTTTTTATTGTAATATGGATATTTTGAATACATCACAAATTGTGTCCATACCTTTTATACTGCAGTGCATCTGGCATATTAAGACTGAAGGCTAAAATTCTCTTTGCTGAGTGCTGAATGTACAAGTCAGACAATGAATAGGAAAGGAACACAACCTTCACCCACTTTCAGTATAAAATCACCCAGCTAACACTCAGAGATATGTAAAGGAACTGAGTTTGATGGGTTACAGTATAGCCTTGATGAAAGGATTATTTCCAAAGCAAAGAAAAGGGGGCTTTCAGACTTCTCTGCCTCATCTGCAGAAGGAATCCTGACATCAAAAAATAAACACCTGGCAAAGAGGAGGCAGAGGATCATTACCCCACACTCATTTGTGACTATTTGCAAGGTCAAGCAGCAATTCTACAAGAGTCACAGTGACCAAAAAGCAGCATTAAGCATTCTGGCATCCTCCAAGCCAGTAATCAGTGTCCTGCAGAACATGTTCCTTAAGCCTGAGCCTGCTTTCTGTGCTAAAAAAAAACAACCCAAGTTTCCCTCTTGTGCTTTTGAGGAGTGCAATGCACACAGTTGCGAGTGGCTTGTTTTACTGGTGGAATATATGTCAGTCATCCAAACAAAAACATTTCCAGTTGCCCTCAATATATCACATTTTCATCTTCTTTTCCACTTTCTAAGTGCTGTGGACTGTGCTGTCTTTTCATTATCTTTTTTTCCTCTGACAGCATCCTGCAGATACAAAATGAAGTCACAAAAGGCTTTCTAAGCATCTGTGAATAGTTTGCTTCCTGTTGGATCTCATGTATTTCTGAGGTTTCAGCTGAAAATATCTAACATAGTTGGTCAGGATTGCATGGAAAACGTGGAAGTAGAAAAATGATCATGGAGAAGATCCCTGGGCTGAGGATGGAATGATCTCCATGCACTAGTGGCCTTCTCCTGTGTGACTGTACTTGCTCCTAGGATGACACCAGACACTTCTCCAACCAGAAAGGATTTTCTTCTAGTGTTACTGTATACATTTCCCTTCTGTTTATCCCTGTTTCATGAAAAACTGACTTTTTTTTGTTTCCTCTGTGCTGCAGACAGAGCTTCAATTTGTCCAGAAGGAACCACAAATTGGTCTCCTCTGGATGCATCTGGCAAAACTGGTTACTGCCCTGAAATGGATTTACAGAACATAAATGAATCAGAGAAGGATACAAGTAAAACTCAAATATTGGTGAGAAGGAATATGAGAGGAATCTAATAAAAAAAGCAGAATTCTAGTAAAAGATTGGTGGCTTCACTAAGAAAAAGAGAATAATGGTTAAGGAGTAAAGACAAAGGGACAGGATAGAGAGCAACTAATGTTGTTTTCTTTCTCATAAAGCCAGGTACAGAAGGGAGTGGAACATGATTTTTAAAAAGCACATCATTAGAGTACTGACATCACCAGCAACATCATAGTGGTAGATGAAATGTCACCTTTAAACCTTTGGTTGGTGGCACTGCAATACAATCTTCTGTACTGTTAATTTTTGGTCCAACTGGCACCAATTCCAGGTCAGGGATTATTTTAATAAGCATGTCATAGGTGGTTACATTATTTTGGTGGCTGAGAGAGTTCAGTATTACACATGGATGATTCTGCAGCACCCAGACACAGAACCTCGAGATATTCTTGATCATTTCAACAACATTGTACAGATGTAGTTAAGGTAGCAGGGAGTTTTCAAGGTTAAGTATTTAACAAGTTCTGTGAAAGCATCAAACACCTATCTGGTGTCAAGAACCAGAGAAAGATGACATTAATTTGATGGCAGAAGTCTTCTGCTCTCCTGCTTTAGAATTTACAGCTGCTTAGGATGATCAGACATGAGGAGGAAATCTGGAAGTGTCTGGATGGTTGCACTCAGAGAGTTGGGATCAGTGGTTTGGTGTCCAAATGGAGAAGTGTGATGTGTGGGGTTCCTCAAGGGTCAGTACTTGGACCAGTGTTGTTTGACATCTTTGTCAGTGACATGGACAGTGGAACCAAATGCACCCTCAGCAAGTCTGTTGATGACACCAAACTGTGGTGAAGTCAACAAAGTAGAGAGAAGGGATGGATCCAGAGGGACGTTGAGAGGGTCAAGGAGTGGGCTTGTGCAAGATGCATGAAGTTCAACAAGGCCAAGTGTAAAGTCTGCACCTGGGCTGAGGCAAACCTATGCACAGATACAGGCTGGGAGGAGAACGGATTGTGGACAGCCCTGAGGAAAAGGACCAGAAGCTTAACATGAGCTGTCAATGTGCACTTGCAGCCCAGAAACCAACCAGGTCCTGGGGGCATCAGCAGAAGCACAGACAGCAGCACAGGGAGGGGATTCTCCCGCTCTGTTCTGCTCTGCTGAGCCCCCCCCTGCAGTGCTGGGTCCAGTTCTGGAGTCCCCAACATCAGAAGGACACAGAGCTCCTGGAAGGTGTCCAGAGCAGAGCCACTCAAATGCTCAGAGGGCTGAGCACCTCCCTGGGAAGCCAGGCTGAGGGATTGGGGTTGTTCAGCCTGGAGAAGAGGAGGCTCCCAGGGGAGCTCAGAGCAACCTTCCAATATCTGAAGGGGCTCCAAGAAAGCTGGGAGAGGGCTTTGGACACGGGGGGGTAGGGAGAGGACAAGGGAAATGGGTTTAAACTTGGAGAGGGAAGATTCAGGTTGGACATGAGGAAGAAATTCTTTAATTTGAGGATGGTGAGACCCTAGAACAGGTTGCTCAAGCAATAGGTGGCTGCCTGATCCCTGGAAGTGCTGAAGGGGTTGGATGGGGCTTGGAGCAACCTGGGCTGGTGGGAGGTGTCCCTGCCCATGCAGGGGGTTTGGAACAAGATGATCTTTGAGGTCCTTTCCAACCCAAACCATTCTGTGATTCTATGATCTCCTGTTGGAATAAATTTCAGTCACAGAGTGACATTTCTTAATATCTTTCTTAATTTCTTAAAATCTGGGTAAGGTTATTCTCTCAGGGAAGGAGACACTGGTATTGTCTGGCAAGTGGTGTGACCTTGTCCTCCTGCATGAAGAATTAAAATACTAAGACAAGAAAGAAGAACATTTAAAAAAATGAATAAAAATTAGGATAAAACCAGCCAACACCTTTTAGCAGAACTGAGTTAATTTCCCTTTACATTGGCAGAGGTTATCCTTGAAGAAGAAGGAGTCACTGGGGATATGTCTCCCTGGAAGACTCCCATTCTGTCTTGAATGAAAATCGGCTTAGCACTAACAAGATTTGAGGACTTACTCTATCCACACAGATCAGACTTGAAGGCCTGTGATGGTTTTATTTGTAAATGATTTTGCCTAATGCTAGTTACCTTTGGCAGCATTTACTTTGATTGAGTTTATTCCCCTTGATGTGATTACATATATGATCTCTGCATTGGGCACAAGGACACTGCTAAATACCATTTCCATCAAGTGTTGTTGCTCTTGTGTCATGCACAAACCCTCTTCCAGCTCCAAGATATCTAAATCTATTTGGTTTAATCAATCAGAACCACATTTAATGCTGTCACTGAGCAGTTACATGGGTGGCTTTACTGTTGAAGTCAAATATAATGCAAACAGACTTCCCCCAACCATGACCCAGGCAGCTCAAAGTCTGCAACAAGCTCCTGGGAAGTGCTTTTCTATGTTTACCCTCCAAAATCTGGAACAACTACTTTGTCCCCTCTTCTTTCAGTTCAGATTAACAGGAGTGCAGTGGAGACCTTGGATCCATCTAAGGCTCTGTCCCACGTAAAATAGTAGATTAGAAAACCCTTCTTGCTTTTCTAATCCATGCCTAGTGTATAAAAGCCTTACTAAAGAAAACCATGGAAAAATTTGGTTTTGTTCAAGTTGTTGGATGGGCCATGGAGCAACTTGATGTAGTGGGAGGTGTCCCTGCCCATAGCAGGGGAACTGGGGCCAGGTGGTCTTTATGGTCCCTTCCAACCCAACCCATTCTATGGTTCTGTGGCTCTAAGGCTGTACACACACACTGAGCACCACGTCACAGCACCCTTCATGGTTTATCAGGAAAAATTTGTGGCAAGAATTTCTGAAGCCCCTTTGACTGGAAGATCTGTGCCTCCTGCAGACCCTCTCCTGCTTTCAAAATGGTGACCTGAGGCATTCCTGAATGAGAAATCATTCCTGAAGTGGCATCTGTGATTCTGTATCACTTATCATAGAATCATAGAATCATAGAATTGGCTGGGTTGGAAGGGACCTCAGAGATCATCAACTCCAACCCTTGATCCACAACTGCTGCAGTTCCCAGCCCATGGCACTCAGTGCCACATCCAGTCTCTTTTGAAATATCTCCAGACACGGAGAATCCACTACTTCCCTGGGCAGCCCATTCCAATGCCTGATCACCCTCTCCAGAAAGAAATTCTTTCTAATCTCCAACCTAAACCTCCCCTGGCACAACTTGAGACCCTGCCCTCTTGTCTTGCTGAGAGTTGCCTGGGAAAAGAGCCCAACCCCCCCCTGGCTCCAACCTCCTTTCAGGGAGTTGGAGAGAGTGATGAGGTCTCCCCTGAGCCTCCTCTTCTCCAGCCTGAACAGCCCCAGCTCCCTCAGCCTCTCCTCATAGGATCTGTGCTCGAGTCCCTTCACCAGCCCAGTTGCCTCCTTTGGACCCGCTCCCACTGAATATCTCAACAGACTTCTGCATTAGCCGCTGTCTGCTTTACAGAGCTCCCAAATACACTGTTCTTCTTCCCCTTCTGAATGATAATGAGCTTTTTCCTAGCTAGGTTTCATTGCCTTGTTTATCCTTTCAAGATATTTTGTATATCTACAACTCACTAAACATATCTGATTTTGTTTGCAGATGATTTTTAGCTTTACATGAAATGACTTAGAAAACATTTGGTTTGATTGTGTTCATTTATTTGTTTATCAGTCTGTTTGTAGCTGTAATAAGAAAGCAAATTATTCCACTGGATATTCTATTTATGTGATTTCTCTAAATAGTAAACTGCAGAGTCTGATCCAAACACTAAAAAAATATGGAGTTGTGGCATCCAAAGTCATAACTGGAAATATATATGGATGTCACCATTTGAACATGAAGAACTAAAGAAATAGGGCTTTTGGACTCTGAGAGGGGTCTATAAAAGATACTGCCATATTCCATAAAAGATGGGAAAGCCAGAAGTTCCTCCCCTTTTTCCTCCCACTTCCTGCTATCTGTGCTGCTGTTCATTACCAGCAGCTCACCATGTGCTATCAGGTTGAGTATATATATATACAGATAGATAGATAGATATTTGTATTTTTTGTTACTTTACTGTTTATGTTATTACCTTTCCCTCATGCTAGTAAAATCTGTATCTAATTGTTTTCAGTGTTCAACTCGAGGTCTCCAGTTTTTATTCCCCTTTTATCTTCCCTTTGTGTGTGTAGGGGGGACCTTCCTTCTCCTCTTGCTGAATTCAGAGTTTGGAGTTGTTCAGATCCATGCAGAATGCTTTTCACAGAATCACAGAATGGTTTGGGTTGGAAGGGACCTCAAAGCTCATTCAGTTCCAACCCCCTGCATGGGCAGGGACACCTCCCACAGCCCAGGTTGCTCCAAGCCCCATCCAACCTGGCCTTGAGCACTTCCAGGGATGGGGCAGCCCCAGCTTCCCTGGGCAACCTGTTCTAGGGTCTCACCACCCTCACAGGAAAAAATTTCTTCCTCATGTCCAACCTAAATCTCCCCTCTCCAAGTTTTAACCCATTTCCCTTGTCCTCTCCCTACCCCCCTGTGTCCAAAGCCCTCCCCCAGCTTCCTTGTAGCCCCTTCAGATATTGGAAGGTTGCTATAAGGTAACTCAGAGCCTCCTCTTCTCCATACTGTCCACTTTAATTCCTTATCAACCCCAAAGCTGGTTGGATAAACCAGAAATCAGTGATCTTTATATTGTTCACTATTGTTTTTTAGAAAGTTCTTAATTTTCCTGTCTCCAGAGGAGTGATGCCCCCTTGAAGCTTTGTGAACCAACCTTTGTTGTACATGATCTAAAGCACTTCCAGCTTAAAAATACTGGGACTGGATACCAAGGTGCCTTCCCCACGTCATGTCACAGTTTTTTATTTGCATGATGCTCAGGAAAAGTCTATTTCTGAATGTTTTCAGACCAGATAGTAAAGCATAACTAAATCTATTGTGATTAATGGCATGTAGAAGGTCTTGATATTATTTTACTCCCAGTATTTTTGAAGTGGAAGGGCCAGGTTTCCCCTCCTGTGTTTCAGGCTTCTAAAGCACAAGGATGGTACCCTTGTTTTCTACATCATGGGAATACATAATGCAGGAGTGTTCAGGAACAGGTTATATCCTGCCAGAATTAGAAAAAAAAAAATAATAAGGTTGGATGGTTATTTTAAAAGCAGTGTTCTTTTAATGAGTGTTCCTAAGGATGTGAACATCAGATCCATTTCATAATTGTTTTTGTGTCCTGCTGCATGCAAGGCACTTTAAATGGTACTTTCTTAGTATAAATGAGACAAAAATCCTGGCTCATAGTTCACTAAAGCTCCTGGATTGATGAGTCAGTACATTCCTACTTCTTTCCACCTCCAAGCAATTATTCTGATCTATGGAACAGCACTGATGAATCAGATGCTTTCTATTGGTTGTAGAGAGAAATTTTGCAAAGTTTCAGTGGAAACGAATGACTTGGATTTAAATTTCTTATTATATAGGGGAAAAGGATCAGAAATAGGGCATAATGATTCTGCCCCTCTGCTTTGCTCTTGTGAGACTGCACCAGGAGCACAGCTTACAGCACAAAAATATAGACCTGTTGGTCTATATAAAATATAGACAGCAAAAATACAGACCTCTTGGTCTATATAAAATAAAGCAAAAATACAGACCTATTGGAGAGAGTCCAGAGAAGGGCCATAAAGATGTCTGAGGGCTGGAGCAGCTCTGCTGTGAAGGTAGACTGAGAGTTGGGGTTGTTCAGCCTGGAGAAGAGAAGGATCTGGGGAGACCTTAGAGCATCTTCCAGTGCCTAAAGGGGCTCCAGGAAAGCTGGGGAGGGACTTTTCACCAGATAGGATAGGGACAGGACAAAGGGAAATGGTTTTAAAGTGAAAGAGGGAAGATTTACATTAGATATTAGGAAAAAATCTTCAGCACAAGGGTAGTAGGACATTGGAATAGGTTGCCCAGGGAGGATGTTGATGGCCCATCCTTGAAAGTGCTGAAGTCCAGGTTGGATGGAGCCTTCTGCAACCTGCCCTGGTGGGAGGTGTCCCTGCCCATGGCAGGGGGTTGGATCTTGTTGATCTTCAAGGTCCCCTCCAACCCAAACAATTCTGTGATTCCATGATATGATTTTATGGTGGCCAGCTGGGGAGGTGGATGTAGATAAAGTAGAAATAAGGCAGGCAGCAGCACTTGAAGTGAGGATATTTAATGTGTGAAACAGGTTTTCAAACAGTCTGGTAACCAGTGGATGACAGGAGATGCTCAGCCCCAAGTGTGGTATTTTGATTTCAGCCTTTAAACCTGTCACCTTCCCCTCTTGTGAAGTTAAACCAAAGTTAATGCAAATGAGGACTGAAGTTGAACTCCAGACCTAGATATGTGATGCCACTGTGAAAAGAAATACACTGGCCAAATATTAAAATGTTATGGATGAAATTAAACCCTTGCCTGGGAGGATTTGTCAGGATCTCAGCCTTAAATTAAAGTGTTAGAATTATTATGATGCTTGGGAAGGGATCATGCTCACCTTAGACACAGGTATTAAAAGCTTGTGTCAGAATTTGAGTGCAGACACTTAGGGGTTGGTTTATGTGGAAATTGCTTTTTTTTTTTCTACATAGTTTACTTTTAGGGCCAGACTTTTGTTGTTCTTCTCTTGGTAGAAGGCCTCTGAGCTTAGACCCCTTCTGGGAAGATCTCTGTGAGTTGGAGGGCTCCTTCTACAACAAATGGACTGAAAACAACCCAGCAATCCACTTTAATTTAGACACTTATTTTAGGACCTGTAATGTCCTGCACTCTTCTGATTAGATTTCAGCATCCTTGGAGACATTCTACTTTTATTTTCAGTCCAATCAATCTCAAGCTGCTATTGCTTCTATTTTGGACTCTTACTTGTTATTAATTGTCACATAATTTTTTTTGTTTGTTTTTTAATAAATTCTGATGTGTAAACAAACTTTGTGGTTCTTGTTGTAACAGCACTTTACTACCAAAATAAAAATCCCATCAAACCTGAGTCTGGTGCCTAGAGTTTGGGGGTAGTTTTGGGGCCAGTTGTGCCTCTTTGGTTTCAGACTGGGAAGTCAAAGTCTCATCCTGGTTTGTTTTGGTAACACCTCAGTGAAAGCTTTAACTAAAGGTCACACAGATTCATGTCGTTGAGGTTTCTGGTAGTTTCTTGTATCTTGGACAGCTGTGTAGATAAATCCTTCAACATGTGGCACTTTCTGGTGGAAGGAATGGCCTCTTGAGGTTCAGCTGGAATTGAAGTTAGGAACCAACACTGAGCATCATTCACCCTTTACATATTTAATTAAACTCCTGCCTTTTTGCACGGTGGAAGTTGTGTGTTTCCTAAGGAAGAAGAGCAGAATGCAAAGTGAGCAGAGAAAGCTCTACCTGCTCTCTTACAATTTCTTTCTTTCCCAGAATAGCCACAAAAGTGTGTTTGAGAAGGAAATTGCTGCATCATTTACCAGACACTTGCTAGTCTGAAAATTCAATCCCAGCTGCAATTTATTGCTGACAAAACAATAAATAAAAATAGCAAAAAAAAAAAAAAAAAAAAAAAGCCCTGAAATTTGGATCTTTTAGTCTGTTTGTTTGTATTTGACCCTTGTAGGATCTGAAGAAAATGTTAGCCATTTTATTTGCCAGCAGGTCCACAGCTGGTCCTCTGGACAGTCTGCTGTGTGTGTCTGACAGCCCAGTGCTCCTCCACTGACATCTGCTGGCTAACAGCACCCTCAGCATCCCACAGGGTGCTGGGACCAGATGGTGGGACCAGACATGGTCCAAGACCAGGGTGGAATGGAAAGGCAGAGACTGCAGAATGGCCACTGCTGGGAGGATGAGCCATGTGAAGGGTTTGCTCAGTTATGAAACTCTCAAATCTCTTTTGACCAGCACCTTCCTTGACTCACAGCCAAGTTATGAGTCTCTTCAGTACTGATTATAATTCAAATATTCAATAATAATAACGTTTAATATTCAAAAGTGAATGATGCAGATGCTTCTGAGCACAACTGGTTTGATGACTGTCCAATATGTCTGATTTAGTGATGACTGAACAAGAGATGTTTTGGGATCTGCTTCATCTTTAGTTCCATTGTTTTGTTCTTATCTATTCTCTGAGTAAAAATTATTGTAGGAGTTGGTATTATGATGACTCCTACAATAGGAAAAACTTATGGCCACTGACTTCAGCCAATGATAACCATGTAACCATAGAATGAGAAAACATCCAGCTATTCAATCACCTCTAATGCAGTTTCCAAAAGGGTGTGAATTTTATGCCATAGCTATGGGATCAGTAAATACCTCCAGAAAAGACAAAGAATTCCTTTGAGAAGGAGAATTTCTGAATATTTACCTTCATTGCTGTTCTGTATTTGGTCTCTGGTAGATCCAACTGCAGGCTGAAGCTGTCATACTTAAACTTCAGTATATTAATCACCATTAATGTTTGATTGACTCCCTCCTCCAAAGCAAATATGAAAGAAATGACAAACATCAAGTTGAATTCTAAAGTTCAGCCTTGTTTGTGCCCTTTAGTAGTCACTGTTTGCAAACATTACTCAACATCCAGTCCCTGTTAGCCATGAACTGCTGGCTGTTTCTTTGAAGCCACTGAACCATGCAAGGCAGGCAGCCTTTGTAGCCTAGCAGCCAGCCAAAAACAAACCATGCTGTGTCAAACAATGACAAGAAGTGGTGTTTCTACCTTTTTTTTTTTTTTTTTTTTTTTAACATCCTGTAGCTGAGGAGAATAGAAGTGGTGTTTAAGCAATTTGTGAAAAAATTCTTTTTTTCATAGAATGCTTTGGATTGGAAAGAACCTTAAAGATCATCGAGTTCCAACCCCCCTTCACTTCCCACCAGCCCAGGTTGCTCCAAGCCCCATCCAACCTGGCTTTGAACATTTCCAGGGATGGAGCAGCCACAGCTTCCTTGGGCAACCAAGGAAGGCAATCATCACCCTCAAAGAATTTATTCCTGATGTTTTAAATCTCCCCTCTCCAAGTTTTAACCCATTTCCCTTGTCCTCTCCCTACCCCCCCGTGTCCAAAGCCTTCCCCCAGCTTTCTTGGAGCCCCTTCAGATATTGGAAGGTTGCTCTGAGCTCCCCTGGGAGCCTCCTCTTCTCCAGGCTGAACAACCCCAATCCCTCAGCCTGGCTTCCCAGGGAGGTGCTCAGCTCCCTGAGCATTTTGCAAAACCCCTTTTTGCACAACTGTTCCATTGCTCAAATCCCAAGGTTTACCTTCTGTGTCTACACAAGAGATACTTTATATATATATATTTATATATATCTTGT
The DNA here is from genome assembly GCF_003957555.1 of Calypte anna. NCBI lineage: Eukaryota > Metazoa > Chordata > Aves > Apodiformes > Trochilidae > Calypte > Calypte anna. The sequence continues at coordinate 3,908,067 of NC_044245.1, forward strand.
TTTAAATAAGAATTTTTAGCTTTCTATATGATGTTACTAACTTTCCACCTGCATGGAGAGGCCGTATTTCTGCATCCTTTTTCCTATGGAAAACCAAAGGAACAGACTTCAGCAGTGGGGGACCCAGTGAAACAACAAAGGTTATTTCACCTTAGTTATTTCATTGGCACAAAGTCACAGTGGAAAGCTGATTGATCAGATCTGTTCCTGCTCCTCTGTGGTCATTACAATGACCATATTCCCCCTGTCTGACTTTGGGATATGCAATGCATTTCAGTAGTTTCAGGCTATAAAACCATTTGCCTTGAGGGCTTCCCATGTTATATCAGACACTTTTAATAGAGGAAATACCTAAATGCTTTTAAAAATGATGAATATTTCCTAGGGCCACAGGAACACACTACAGAGCCCAGAGAAGACATGGATGCAATGATATGTTAGGTGTTCTCTAGAGATGGGTAACCTTAACCAGGGCTGACATGAGGTCCACTTTATCATCTGGGCTTGGAGCAGAGACATCTCCCTGCAGTGAGTGCATCCAGCAGTGCTGATATGGCTTAAGGCTTTCCAGAGTGTATCCTGAAGTGCTTTCAGTATAGAACTGTGGGACTTCATCCTATGCTCACTTCTAATATTTGCCTCCACAATCTGACATGCTACAGACATTTCTCAGTCAATGGGCTCACAAGATACTGTTACTTGCTGAGCTCCTCTAATTCCTGAGTTGTCAGGGGACTCACATCTGACCTGGGGTTAGTTTGGGGAATGAGGGAATTGCTCAGTTGTTTTCCAAAGCAGAGAATGGAATAGAAAAATTAGTTCTACCACGTGGAACTAATTTCACTGGACTTTAGCTGGTTGCAACAGAGTTAGTCACACTACAGACCCTTTAAATAGTCACAAAAAAGAGAGTTTAGGCTAGGACTGTCTGAGATACTCTGATGGTTACTTGAAGAGGAATAGCCCCCTGAAAGGTCTGGTTTCTTTCCATTTATCAAAGACTGAGTTTTCACAGCTGGTTGCCTTTGGCACAGATATCAATATTTTGTTGACACACCATGATTCCTGTTCTTTGGGAAGAGGTTCATCTGCTCTGAATGATGATGGCTTCTGATGGATACTGCAGGATGTCAAGACCCAAACCCACATGAAGGTTTCACTATCACCTCAAAGAGGTGCAGTCTTTTGTTTTAATTAGGTTTCTAAGCCACTCAATATATTTAAATTCCCAATACAAAACCAAATCTGCCTTCTTGTACACTTCTACCTTCAAGAAGGTTTTCTCTCAGCTTACTTTGCTTTATCAAGGTAAAACACATGTACATGCATTTAATGAGCATTTTCATCATCCTGGTTATTAAAAGAGTCTCAAATGCAGAACAGAACCCTATAGAATTTATGTGAGGTACACTTGCATTACTCCTGCTACCTACTCCTTGGGAAGGGTGTAGAGTGGCATTATCATCAGTCTGTAATAATTTCACAAAGACCAATTTTTCCTCAATTTCTCATGAAACTGCAATAAGAAATAATGTTGGAAGTCCTAACGGTGCCATAGGATATTTCAACATTTTGTTTTAAAATTGTTTTCTCTTCACAACGCCCACAAGAAAAATTAGCTTTTGCTAACATGATTTCCACCTGACAAACTCAATTAGGATGACAAAGGTTTAATAATCATGCTTTATTCCAAAGGGATGCAAGCCCCTGAAGAGCTACTTAGTCATTTGGGAATAGAAATCCTTTTGAGTAAGAAATGTGTCCCATGATCCAAGTGCCACGTGGATGAATTCTGAACACCCTTCTGGAGAGGGAAGATGTGGGAAATATCTGGAAATATCTTTATCTGGAAATATCTTTACTGTGTCCAGTTCTGGGCCCCTCAGTTTAAGAAGGATGTAGAGGTCCTGGAACAGGTCCAAAGGAGGGCAACCAGGCTGGTGAAGGGACTCGAGCACAGACCCTCTGAGGAGAGGCTGAGAGAGCTGGGGCTGTTCAGCCTGAAGAAGAGGAGGCTCAGGGGAGACCTCATTGCTGTCTACAACTACCTGAAAGGAGGCTGTAGCGAGGTGGGAACTGGACTCTTTTCACAGACGACCTTCAACAAGACAAGAGGACACAGTCTTAAGTTGTGCCAGGGGAGGTTTAGGTTAGATATTAGAAAGAATTTCTTCACGGAGAGGGTGATCAGGCTATGGAATGGGCTGCCCGGTGAGGTGGTAGATTCTCCGTCCCTGGAGACATTTAAAAAGAGACTGGATGTGGCACTCAGTGCCATGGTCTAGCAACTGCTCCGGTGGGTCAAGGGTTGGACTAGATCATCTCTGAGGTCCCTTCCAACCTGGCTAATTCTATGATTCTATGAAATGGGGACAATTTTAAGTCTTGGTATCCAGCAAACATTTCATCCTTGGAATATTTACTGTGTGAAACCACAGAGGTCCTGCTGTACTGTTTGCTTTCCTGGGTTTTAATAATTCTAATGTCCAGATTTTTTGGAAAATGAGACTGTGCTGGGTGTACAATTCAAAGTTTATCTTGCAGTCACTGGGTGTAATTCCCAGACAGCATTAAACTAGCTTGGAGGGGTACCAGTGCAAGAGCTGAGATGCATATTATTCAGGACTTTTGGAAAAGTTTTGGGAGTTTTAATGAAAATTATTGTCCCTAAATCATGAAAGAGGTTGGTGCTGGAGAAAACTGCTTTAATATTATGCTGGATATACTTACAGGAGCTCTTATCATGCATCTGGGCTGCAGGGTGGAAACACCAAATTCATCACTTCACTTGTGACTCCTACAGAGACAGATCAAGGGTTTTCCCTCCATACTTTCTCAGATTCACAGCAGAAATCTGCAGCTACACCCCAATTTCTTTCTCATGCCCCAAAGGTAACATGGCAGGCCAGCCTAAAGGAGTCTAAAGCTCAGACTAACTAAAAAAAAAAATTACAGATTGCCAGTCTTCTCTGACTTCAACTTTCACAGCCCTGTGCATCTTCTTCAAGCCCTGTTTCATGGTGTTTCTTGCTCTGGAACGTCTTGACTGCTTCATGTGAAATAACATGAAAGAAATGGGCACCTACAGAGAGCACTTGACACCATCCTATAAAGGATTTAATCTGTTTCTCTCTGCTGATGACTGGGGTAATCACACTCCACATCTAGTCTTCTGCACCTAAAGCAATTGTATTTTTCAACTAATCAAACTCTCTATTAAATTCCCTGGGCTGGTTGCCCTCTCTGACCTACTTAAAGGTTGGTCTAAAGTCTCTTCTGTGGTTAAAAATACCTAGTAAAGTGTAGCCCAAATTGAATGGAGATGAGTTTAAATCCATTTGTACCAGAAAGATCATCCTTGTCTTTTCCCAATAATTAGGAAAAATTATTAACACAGTCAATCATTCTCATGCTGAGAAATGGGACAACATAAAAGCACAAAGAAAAGATGGATTGGGGGCTGGGTATGTGCTAGGAAAGTTGATTTTTTTTTTTTTTTTGCCTTGAGATTTTCTTTGATTATGCTGAAATCAATAACAAGACCATGAAAGACAGGGATAATCTTCCTGCTCCTTTGAAATGGTACCTTCAGTTTAGGTTTTCCTCTTGGTGACTATGGCTGGTTTATTCTGGTAGCTCATTTGGCATTTTTTTCATTGCACACATGGATTAGTTTCTTCTATGAATTCTGCAGATGGATAGTGGTTACCTTAACAGCACTCACCAAAATCTGTTATAAAGATACAATGAAGCAAGAGCCTTGTTCTTTCCTTATTCTGATGCTTCCACATTAATGTGATGACAAAGTTAATTAAAGATAAGGAGTGGCAGTGTAGCTTACATCTTGCTGCAATGAACAATTTATGGGAGTAGAGTTTCAGCTGTTGTAGCTCTCCTGAATAAGAAGATATGATAATGTGGGTCAGCAAGGCTCTAGGGACAGAATCTGCCTTTCAACTTGTTACAGAATGTACAGTAATTAGTTTCCATGAGAAAAGAGTAAAATATATGTGCAAAGAATGATAACATTTGATATCCATATTAAGGAGCTGTAGAAAAGCTCCTTCTCTGTTCTTTTCCATTTTCAGAGTTGTGCCCTGAGATCATATTAAAACTTCTTGATTTTTTACATATTTTTTACATAGGGGAGAAAAGTAGATAAAACCTTTAATACATGATTTTTACAGAAGCCACTTTTATTCTGAAGGAAGATCTACTCTATGCTTGGAGTATTTCAGAATTTACAGAGACCTAGCTGAGAAAAAAAAAAAGCAGTGTATGTGAGAGAGGGAAAAAGGTATCCAGTCACTTTAATTTCCTTAATTTCCCTTTAAATATAACCTGTTCAACACTATATTTTCTTTGGAGCTTGTTCTTTTCAAAGTTTTCATCAGACACTAATTAGGGATTGTCAATCATTAAGACTCCTGGAAGGATCCAAACGAGACAAAGGATTTGGAGTCTTTCAAAACTAAATGTACATGGCTTGAACTCTCACAAAGCAGGGCTTGTGCTGTGCTACAGCAGGGCTTGACTTTGCCCATCACCATCCCTTCCAAAAGATTTCCTTGCTGACATTTACTTGATGAGGTGGCATTTGCTTTTTGGGGGATGTGTTTAGTGTCATGTAGGCTTTGCAGGGACCCTTTTCTGATGGCATCTAAAGGTCAGGGTGAGCTTGGTGCATTTGTAAACTTCCTGAGAAAGAGATTGTGGGCATGAAGAATCTGCTGAATATTAAGAGTTCTTCTTCTCCTACCCTTTTCCTTTTTTTTTTTTTTTTTCTCTTTTTTTACATTTAGATTTTATCTTTATTTTGGCATCTTTTTCTATGAAGCTTACAGGAGTAAAATGATACCAAAAGTATTGTTGCATTGTGCTGCTGCACTGTTTTTATTTCAAAAAATACAAATATCTCTTCAGAGAAAAATGGCAAGTTAATTGTAGTTGTGAAAAGCCTCATTATTTGGATGGTTTGGTTGTTTCCATGGCCTGTGAGGCACTCTGCCTTAATGAGATGGTGTTTTCTGATAAACAGTGCAAATTCTCAGTGACGAGCATCACCCAAAGCTGAACTGGATGGGGTCACTACAGGGGTCTCCAGAAATCCTCCCAGAGGATATGAAGGTTGGGTTTGAGTCCTTAGGTGGTGGATGAATGAAGAGAACAACATTTTGAAACATCTGTGACTTGATTCAGTTATATTACAGATAAGGTAATCTTGTAAGATATATATCAGATAATATTTTTTCCTTATTTTTCATTGTGAAACCAGAAAGATAAACTGACTCCTGGAGCAGGAGTCAGCATCCTCTCCACAACAGACTCTTCAAAATCTTTTGCTGTTCCTCTCTTTGCTCTCTTTTTTGTACACTTTTCAGTCTGTCTCAAAAGACAATTGCACTTAGGCCCTGACAGTGTGATTTCTTATAATTTAATTCCTTTTTACTTCATGGATTTTCCTGGTCCTTTATTTTCTTTTCCTTTATCAGTCTTTCAGAAGGCTGGATTAAGCTGTAATTTTATTTACAGTCTTATTTTTGCCCATTATTATATTGATTTTATTGTCTTTGCCCTGAGGATTACAAAGGAGCATTTGCTGGTTTTTAATGCCAGCTGATTTCAACATCTCCTTCTACCTTTAGGCAGAGAATTTTCAATATTCACCACAGATGCAAGAGTTCATTCATGGAAAACATGGGAGGAAAGAATAATTAACAGTAAAAGAATATGGTAACACTATCAAGAAGAAAACTGAACACAATGACATGCCCAAAGCAGAGTATTATTCAACCCAAAATTGGTAGCACATGTAAAGGAAGGAAGTTAAAATTGGTATAATAAAGATTTCCAAGACCCTTCATGGGACATGCTGTAGAAATACTCTGTATCTGAATTGCTTTTTCCACTTTTTCTGTCTGTCATCTGGGATTTTTTCCATTTATGGCTTCATTTGAAGACATGGTATCAGTTAAAAAGCTTTCTTAAAACCTAACCCTCACAGTCCAGGTTTTCTTTGATTTTCTCTGTGGTCACTGGGGAGAAACAGGTGTCTTCAGCCACTGTCATTTGTCTCCCCTCTCATATTCTCAATTAAAAAAAAACCCAAGAAACTGTTTTAAAGTTTGGCTTAGGCTTTGAAACAGCTGGTCAAGGCAAAGTGTCATCATTCCCATTCAAAAAAAAAAAAAAGAAAATTTATTTTCAATTTAATTTAATTCAAAATGTAGAAACTGGAATTAAAATTTGAAAAGAAAATTTTAAAAGGAAATTTTAAAAGAAAATATTTAAAACATGGATGTATGGATAATCAGGTGAGGTTCTCTTCCCTAGGAGAATCTGTGATTCAGACATTTTGTTGTCCTCTGTGAAGAAAGTAACAACCCTGAAGACATAGAATGAACAGTTAGGTGCAGAGCAAGGAGAAACAAAAAGAAACTTTAAGAAGGGAAAATTCAATGACAGTTTTTTCCTCTTGTTTCTTATTTTTATTTTAATCACTTAGATGCTTTAGGTGAAAATGCACTTGAGTGTCAAGTGTCAGCAGCAAGGGTGAGGATGTAGCAAACAATTTCAGTTTGCAGATTCAGGTGAAAAGGAAACCAGCTGAGAGGAAATGGCCTGGAGTAAGAAACAGGAATTATGAGTCCTCTCCTTCACCTCTGCACAATGCCTTGTAGCATCTTAACCAAGGGGTACCTGCATATGATCATTGCAATGTAAGTGACAGTGGTTGGTTGCTCTTCTTTCTTAAGGTTCACCAAAATCACTCTTTCAAACAGTGCTGTCCTGGTTTGGGCCAGGATAAAAGTGATTTTCTGTCTGGTACTTTTGCTTTCAGCTCAGTCTCTTGTAAGGAGCTGCACTTGCTGGAATGAACAGCAAGGTTCTCAGTCAGTGGCTGCTCTGGGACTGATAACTCTGGGTGTTTAGAGTTCCAGCTGGGAATGGGCTGCAGAACCAGGGACACTGCTCAGCTCTGAGGAACATTTTGCCCTCCAGAAGGAGAAAAGGAGTAAAGAGGTCCCACCTGAAACCCTCCTTTGGGGAGGAACAGACAAGATAAATGCCAGAATTGACCAAACAGAGTATTCCATCCCATACACCTCATACTCAGGATAAATTTGAGGCATCACCAGGGCCAAACCCCTTCCAGCTTCCCCTTCTTCCCCCGTTCCTGTTTGCTTCAGCATCCTGGGAGGATTCCATCCCTTCCTCTGCCTGTGCTCCTGATCCATCCCAGCCTGAATCTGTGTGTTCCTGCCTTCAGCTCCCAACTGCTGCTGACCCCAGGATTCCAGCCTGGACTTTCCCAGGGCTGCCCTGCAGCCTTGGGGGTGACGTGAGAGTTATTGGGGGAAAGGGGGGAGGAACCTGGGATCAATTTTCCTGTCTATTTGTATAGATTTAGTGATTTTTCCTATTTATCATTCCTGTTTCATTCAAGCTGTGTAGTTTAGTTTCCAACCCATCAGTCTCTCTCCCTTATTCTCTCTCCTTTCTTTGTCAAGGAGGGGGATTAATAGGCAGCATCTGTTATTGGGTTTAATTGCTGAGCTGGTGTTAAACCCTGACAAGTGCCTAAATGCTTACTACAGAGTGGTTTAAAAGATTTGGAAAGTATGAGTTGTAGGAAGCCAAGTACCATGTCGTGCTGTAGTCAAAGTTTTTGTTCCCCATACTATCACAGAATCATGAAACCACAGAATGGTTTGGGTTGGAAGGGACCCTAAATCTCATCCAGTTCCAACCCCTCTGCCATGGGCAGGGACACCTCCCACCAGCCCAGGCTGCTCCAAGCCCCATCCAACCTGGCCTGGAACACTTCCAGGGATGGGGCAGCCACAGCTTCTCTGGGAAACCCGTTCCAGGGTCTCACTACCCTCACAGTAATTTCTTCTTGAAGTTGAACCTAAATTTACCCTCTTTCAGTTTAAACCCATCACCCCTTGTTCTGCTGCTACATGATGCTCTCATGGTAGAACCCTTAAGTTGCTGAAGGGCTTCTGGAGGGATTTTTCAAGACATTGCACATCACAAACTTCCTGAAACTGTAAAAGAAGGACTGGGAACCTGACATGAAGCATCCAGGACTCCTGGAGATGCAGAACTCCCCTTTTTTTCTACTAATTTCAACCCAAACCTGTATCTACCTATTTCTTCAGCAGGTGAGCTGTTCTGTCTCTCTTTTAACAGAAGCTTTCTGAAGGCATATGAGAGAGGCACATTTATATTCTCAAACAGCCCATATTTTGATAATTATTTTTTTTGTCACATTGGATTAATTATTGGATTATTTCATCACATTATATTAATTATTGGATTAATAATTCACTTCTGAGAGGCAGAACAGGCTGCCTTTCATTGAAGACAAATGTGATCAGCACATCATTGTTTTGGTTTCCTAGGAAAACTGGCTTTGTTGTTGTCCTGGTTTGGGCCAGGATAAAGGTGATTTTCTGTCTGGTACTTTTGCTTTCAGCTCAGTCTCTTGTAAGTAGTTGCACTTGCTGAAATGAACAGCAAGTTTCTCAGACAGTGTGTGCTTCTAGGATTGATAACACTTGATGTTTATAGTTACTGCTAGAGACTGGTGTGCAGAGCCAAGGACACTGCTCAGCTCTAAGGAAAACATTTTACCATCCAGGAGGGATAAAGAGGTCCCACCTGCAGCCTCCTTTGGGGAGGAACAGACAAGATAGATGCCAGAATTGACCAAACAGAGTATTCCATCCCATATACGTCACACTCAGTATAAATTTGAGGCATCACGAGGGCTGAGCCAGATCTTTTCCAGATTTCCAGACTTCTGGATTTCCTGATTTCCCTTCTTCCCTTCCTTCACCCGGCATCCTGGAAGGATCCCGTCCGTTCGTCTGCCTGTGGTCCTGATCCGTGCCAGCCCATATCTGTGTGTTCCTGCCTCCAGCTCCCAACTGCTGCTGACCCCAGGATTCCAGCCTGGACTTTCCCAGGGCTGCCCTGCAGCCTCGGTGGTGGTGTGAGAGTTACTGGGGGAAAGGAGGGAGGAACCTGGGATCCATTTTCCTGTATATTTGTATAGATTTAGTAATTTTTCCTATTTATCATTACTGTTCATTCAAGCTGTGTAGTTTAGTTTCCAACCCCTCAGTCTCTCTCCTTATTCTCTCTCCTTTCTTTATCAAGGAGGAGAGAGAGATTAATAGAGAAGGTCTGTTATTCGGTTTAATTGCCGGGCCAGTGTTAAACCGTGACAGTTGTACAGGTCTCTGTATGACAATCCATGAGGAGAAAAATGGTGTTAGAAAAATGAAATCTGATTAGAAACGAGGACCCAGATCTCATGAGAAGATGACCAATTAAATTAGAAAGCTTGCAATTTGGATAGAATTGCCTCTATTTTTTTTTTTCTCCTCCCAAAGGCTTCTGTTGGTTTTGGATTAAGATATGTGCTTATCTGTCTATAAGAATATCCAGGCCTGGAAACTGAACAGACCTCATATGCTAGTAAAATGGACATAAATCAAGTCATGCAAATAATATAGAAATCACATTTTAATACTATGACATAAAAAAAGATGGAAAAAACATCTGGTTTTGTTGTGTGCCTCTTAGGACTTTTTAGAGTCACAGCCACCCATAATAGTTCTTGGTCTCGATGATGTTGCTTTCTTTTAATATTTGGTGATAGCTTTAAAAAATGCCTTAGCTACTAAAAATGAACAAAACTCATCAGATTTTCAGTTTTGTGGTTTCCAGTTTACAGTAGAAAGAATGACAAAAACAAAACAAAAACTAAACCCATATTTAACTCCCTGGCTACAAAGAAAACCTTGAAATTTTGATCAGGGAGCACTTCAAAAGAGAAAAAAAATGGCAAAAAACTATAACTTGTTTATTGTAGTAAAGGAAAGCAGGTGAGTGACAGGCTGGAAGTCCTGAATGTTGCAAGGTAATTACCAAGAAGGAGAAAACTGGTCCAGCCAGAGAGTGTAAAGACAAAGAAACCCATAAACTGCAGCTTAAAAGAAAATTTCTAGCCATCAAAGTATTTTTTCTCCTGAAAAGACTCATGGGAGCCTCACAAGTTAAGAAAACTATTTTATTTCTTTGAAGAAGGAAGACACAAGAGCAATTCCACTGGAAGGTGGGTCCTGATGCTGACACCTGCAATGCCACTGAGCTCCTAAGGTGAAATAAAATAATTCCTTCCCCTTCTTCATTTTTATTTCTGGATCCTTAAGTCAGTGCCACAAGCTGGGGTGGTTTTCTTTTGGTGTTGTTTTTTTAATTGTCAAAACTGAATGGTTGTTTAGTCATAGGATTAAAGCTGCTTTTACTGTATTCCTTATCTCAACAGAGAAGCTGTTCAGATAAGGAAATTCATAATAAGGAAGTTTTTCAGTGGTAACCACTTGTAACTTTAAGGGCACGGACTATTTCCACATTTATCATCATCTACTGACCTCAGGAAACAACCTCAGACCTTTTTCAGTGGTATCCATTTGTGATTTTAAGGGCACACACTTTTCCCACCTGTGTATCATCATCTACTGACCTCAGGAAAGGCCATGAAGAAGACTGAGACAGGATCTACTCAGAGCCCCGCAGTGACAAGCTGAAAGTTAGCACATGGAAGCGGTGATAAAAGAAAAAAAAAAATGCATTTTGGGAAAAGAGTTTTCACTATGAAGACAGTCAGAGTGAAACAGAGAGGCTGAGAAATCTCTGTCACTGGAGATACTTGAAACCAAGCTGGACAAGGTTCTGAGTAGTCTGAGCTAAGATGGCCCTGATTTGAGCAGGGACCAGGTCATCTCCAGAGTTCCATTCCAGACTTTGTTATTCTGTCCTTTTAGGATTATGATTCTAAATTTTATGAGCAATTGAAATTCTTAACTGGAATCTAAAGGGTACTTGGGGTCCTTTGTGAAAGTGACTCAAGTTTTTTCTTTTAAAAAAAAGCACAAAACTATGTAAAAAGCTACACAGTGACATTCATAGTGATTCTACCTTAGCCATTGCTTTACCTTACTTTTTTGCTTAGTAATTCCTAATATTAAACAAGGTCACCCATCAGGACACACCAATACAAATACAAGACCAAGGAGCCTCTTGCCTCCAGAAAATATTATCAGTAAGAATTTTTCAACATTTGTTTGTCTCATCTTTGTACCATGTTGTAAATGTCTCAGATCATGTAGCTTAGAAGTCTATGACACAGATGAATTTTCTTAGAGATCCCAAGCAATTCCTCCCTTTGACATCTGACAGATAAGTAGATGGGAGCAGAGCAGCTATTTGGGCTAATGGTCCCTAATTTGGCAGACTTCCACACTGTGGAAAAGTAAGTAAAAGAATAACTATCTGTCCTCTCAGAAGTAAAAATAATGATTGCTAGGCACACTTCATAAATCTTTTTTCCCTAATTTCTTTTTCAAACTATTAGAGGGAAAATTAGATAGAAGTCTGAATGGCAGCATGAGGGAAATAGATGGCTGTGTCTCAGTAACATGCACATGGGGGATTTGTTGCTATCAGGACTGATGTTTTGCCCCTTCCCCTTAGCTACTGGCAAATTTATCCAGCCAGGTCTGTAGTTCAGCACTTTTGGACAGTAGGGCTTGCTTTACATGTAGATTGTAACAAAAGACCCATGAATTAGCCACCTCAGTTGAGGTAGGTTCTAAAAACATCATTATAAAACCTGCCTGTTATCTAAAGTTATAATTGGTAATATTAAATTTATTTATAATGAATGTACTTATGCAGCCCTTAAATATGTTAATGTTTTGGAGACAGTCATGGTTGTTGATGTGATTGTCCTTAGGCAGAGAACTTAGATGGTTTCTCCCTGTCCTGGTTTGGGCCAGGATAAAGGGGATTTTCTGTCTGGTACTGTTCCGCTCAGTCTCTTGTCAGGAGCTGCACTTGCTGAAATGAACAGCAAGTTTCTCAGTCAGTGGCTGCTCTGGGACTGATAACTCTGGGTGTTTAGAGTTACAGCTGGGAATGGGCTGCAGAACCAGGGACACTGCTCAGCTCTGAGGAACATTTTGCCCTCCAGAAGGAGAAAAGGAGTAAAAAGGTCCCATCTGAAACCCTCCTGTGGGGAGGAAGGGACAAGAGAGATGCCAGAATTGACCAAACAGAGTATTCCATCCCATACACCTCATACTCAGGATAAATTTGAGGCATCACCAGGGTCAAACCCCTTCCTGCTTCCCCTTCTTCCCCTCTCCCTGTTTGCTTCAGCATCCTGGGAGGATTCCATCCCTTCCTCTGCCTGTGCTCCTGATCCATCCCAGCCTGAATCTCTGTGTTCCTGCCTCCAGCTCCCAACTGCTGCTGACCCCAGGATTCCAGCCTGGACTTTCCCAGGGCTGCCCTGCAGCCTTAGGGGTGACGTGAGAGTTATTGGGGGGAAGGGGGGAGGAACCTGGGATCAATTTTCCTGTATATTTGTATAGATTTAGTGATTTTTCCTATTTATCATTCCTGTTTTATTACAGCTGTATAGTTTATTTTCCAACCCATCAGTCTGTCTCCCTTATTCTCTCTCCTTTCTTTATCAGGGGGGAGAGAGAGATTAATAGAGAGCATCTGTCACTCAGTTTAATTGCCAGGCCGTGTTAAACTCTGACACTCCCAAATTCCCTGTGAAGGCAGAAGCAGTGACTTCAGCACCAGATCTTTAAGGACATTGACTACACGTGCCAATTTTCCTGCAAAAGCCTCAGTATTGGTTGCCTACCTCAAATATACTTAATTTCAGGAGACATTATTAACCAGCAGAACTTGCCATGTATTTAGCAATAGAACATTCTTTGTCCATGAGAGGTTGGGATGATCCACATGGTGTGTGCTCCAACTGCTGTTATCTCCTGACCAAGAACCCAGTAAAACAGTGGGTGGTTGTACTAAGGAACTTGGAACACTTTGACTTAGAACCATGTGAAAGTTATCCAGCATGGTCAGTTTGGCTTAAAAGCAATGTGGATTTGCCAAAAGGGAATAGTTTTAACCAAAGTGTCAATCCTGGTTAAGCTCCTTCTTTAGAAAAGTTGCATACTTTTTAAATTCTTCAAATGTACTGACTGATATTTTCCAACAGGAAAAAAAAATTCTTTATTTGAATGGAAATTATTTCTTACTTACAGTTATAAAGTTGAAAATGTTCTCAAAGTTTGAGCTTTTTTGATACTAAGAAATATTTAAAAGAGAATTCTATGGCTGCTGGAGAATGAATGGTGTGGGCAGGAGGTGCTGGTGGTGTTTGACATTTAAATTAAGACATCTAAGAGACAAGAAATAGAGAGAGAAATCAGAACTTGATTTTTTTTTTTTTTTTTTTTTTTAACCAAAGGACTGCAAAAGGCTCTGTTCTTCAAACCATACAATAAATCACATCTGTTTCTGGGAAACAGACTGTGGTGGTCAATCTTTCCTTACACTCTGTTCCCCCTCCTAAGCCACTGGAAATCCTCGGTGAGGAATTGTGTCCCTATCTTTACAAACACAAGCACACCCACACAAAAGGAGATATATTTTAAGAATACTACACCTAGAAAACAGGCTAGGACAACAGGGAATTTGCATGAACTAATCTCTGAAAAGCTGAAGGGACATTAATTCTCCTCTTTCATATGCCTGCAACACTTCCCTTCTCTTTCTTCCTATTTTCCCTCCTACTCCTTTTGTTTAGACTATAGGCTTTCAAGAAGATTGTCTCTTACTACCTGCTTTTGCTTTAATGAGACTCTTACTTCTGTAGAAATCTCATATTATGGCATTAGTAGCCATTTATTGTATTATTAATTTAGAACACAATTTGCTAGAATATTCTGTTACTTGGCAGGATTTCACTTCCAGCTATGAAGGAGTTATGTAAAAGTCTGAAAGCATGAAACAGCTAAAGCTGCTTTGGGACACCTTCCCCTAACAGCAGCAACAAGAAAAAAAGTCACTGCATGGTTTTGAGCAGATCCCCAGCACTTTCAGGAGAATTTGCATATAATTTCTGTTCGGTTTTTTGCTTCCTTCACCATCAGCTTTATAATCTCCACGACAAACAATAGTCTCTGAATATGACATTTAGTGCTATGAACCCAAGATCTTTCATTTCAAGAGGATGCCTATTTTTTTTAATTTTCCACTCAGCTCAAGGTCTTTACCTTGATCCTAAAGAATCATGACTTTTTAATTTTCTTTTTCTGTGTATAGCTGGGACTGTGAACATTCTTCATCTTTTGGAGATATGGAATTGGCCACTGACACCCCAGCTAATGATTATTTTCCTTGTGTGAGTAATAGCAACAAAACCTTGTGCTTTCAAAGGTTCCACACCTGTAATGAGAGCACAATAAAATCTTGACAGCATCTTACGTGTTTGCCCACTCTTCTTTAAATATTTCAGGAACATCATAAGAACTGAAAAATAAAAATGTATCATTTTTGAAATAAACTTCAACAGGATAGACACAGAAAGAGCATAATGCCAGGAAAGCTGTAAATTGGTTTCAGCATTTTCTAAAATATGTTTGGAACACGATAGCTTCTCAGTAAATGAAGAAATTAAAAACAGATGGCCCAGAACACAGCAGCTATGTGAAAAGGATGACATTAGCCCACTTACACTTCTTTTACCAGACCTAGCAATTAATGAGTAAGGATGCTTTTGAAGCTTCTCACCATGTAGAACTACTGAGTGATGGTTGTAGAATTAGCAGGTATGGGTTCTTCTGTGAGTCTTGATGGAGACAAAAATATCATTTCTACAAAGTTTACCTTTCAAAGATTCACATTCATCACCTCACTGAGCTTTTGGAGTGGGATTCAACTGAACAACTCAAGATCTCCACACTCCAGCTCATCATCTTCATCTTCCCATTCAGTAGAGACCTACTCAATGCAACCAGATCATTAAAGGAGAAATTAATCCTCTCCTGAGAGGATTGAAAATAAGTTAGAGAATTGAAGCAGAAAGGGGCTGTTTATTTCCTTTAAGTAATGGCAAATGTGGCCTCAGTTGTGCTGCTCAGAGACCTTTTCTCAGCATCCAACTCTGCTCTGGTGAGGCCTCACCTGGAGTGCTGCATCCATCAGCACAGGAAGGACATGGAGCTGATGGAGGGGGTCCAGAGGAGGGGCAGGAAAATGCCTGGGGGGCTGGAACACCTCTGCTGGGAAGCCAGGCTGAGGGAGATGGGGTTGTGCAGCCTGGAGAAGAGAAAGCTCCAGGGAAAACTAAAAGTGACCTTCCAGTATCTGAAGGGGCTACAGGAAGGCTGGAGAGGGACTGTGTGCAAGGGCCTGGAGTGATGGGATGAGGGGAATGGTTTGAAATTGAAGAGTAGATTTAGATTGGATGTTAGGAAAAAGTTCTTTCCCATGAGGGCAGTGGAAAAATGGCCCAGGTTGCCCAGGGAGGTGGTTGAGGCCTCATTCCTGGAGATGTTCAAGGTGAGGCTTGAGGAGGCTCTGAGCACCCTGATGGGTGAGGGTGTCCCTGATACTGCAGGGCTTGGACTGGGTGACCTTTAGAGGTCCCTTCCACCCCAAATGATTCTATGATTCTATTCAATATTTTCTAAAGAATAAACCCCACACATTTATTCAGAGTGAGAATTGCACCTGTTTATGTAAAGAATGAGGCATTCCAAAGAATTTAAAAAGCCTTTACATCTTGAATTTACTTTTATCTCCAAAGTAATGTAACTTCATCACCACCACAGGACTAACTCTGGACTACAGTTGAATAACTTCTTGCATCAGGAGAATGAATTCTTCAATCTTATAATTAATCTCCAAATTTCAATCTATTACCAGGCAAGGCATCCTTGACATTTAAAAGCAGTCTTCAGTTTTCAAGAGGAGAGTTTGATGGAATGATTCAGACTGACAACCATTTACTATTGCTTAAATTGTTACTCTAGGTAGGATGAGCTGTAGTAAGACACTAGGTAGAGGCTTGTAGCTGCAGGAAAGACTTAACACTTCTGCTAAGGCTTAACAAACTCATCTTCATGCCCTCTGACAGTTCAGATTTGCTACTTTTCACTTGACAAGGAAACCTTTAGATTGTCAAAGCCTTTCAGAAAAATGTAATAGTGGTGGAGGAAGAGGATGTGTCCATGCCCAACTCACTGAAGTGCAGGAAGCTGAACAGGAGCCAGCAGTGTGCCCAGGTGGCCAAGAAGGCCAATGGCATCCTGGCCTGGATCAGGAACAGCGTCGCCAGCAGGTCCAGGGAAGTGATTCTGGCCCTGTGCTCAGCACTGGTGAGGCCACAGCTTGAGTCCTGTGTCCAGTTCTGGGCCCCCCAGTTCAGGAAGGATATCGAGGTCCTGGGGCAGGTCCAAAGGAGGGCAACCAGGCTGGTGAAGGGACTCGAGCACAGATCCTATGAGGAGAGGCTGAGAGAGCTGGGGCTGTTCAGGCTGGAGAAGAGGAGGCTCAGGGGAGACCTCATCACTCTCTACAACTACCTGAAAGGAGGTTGTAACCGGGTGGACGTTGGTCTCTTTTGCCAGATGACTTTCAACAAGACAAGAGGGCAGGGTCTTAAGTTGTGCTAGGGGAAATTTAGGTTAGATATTAGAAAGAATTTCTTTATGGAGAGAGTGATCAGGCATTGGAATGGGCTGCCCAGGGAAGTAGTGGATTCTCCATCCCTGGAGATATTTAAAAAGAGACTGGATGTGGCACTCAGTGCCATGGTCTAGCAACCGCAACGGTGGTAAAAGGGTTGGACTCGATGATCTCTGAGGTCCCTTCCAACCCAGCCAATTCTATGATTCTATGATTCTATGATTCTATGATTCTATGTTATAGGTACCTACTCATGAATTACAACTGTATAGCATTAGCTTTTAATGCAAAGGATTAACAAATGCAAATAACAAGAGGGTTTTCTATCAAATCTTTGCTTCCTTTCATGTGGACTGCCTTTTACATAGATTTTATTTTTCCTCTTGGGTGACAGATCCTCTTTGGCCTCTTTGACATATGAGGAAGTTGCTTGATGAAAACCTTCAAGTATCTCTCATGCATATTTACAACAGCGTTTTAATCTTTTGTGAGCACTGAAAAGGGCTGGAGACAGAGTCAGCTCTTGGAGACAGAGGAAAACAAACCCCATGCTATCTTGAGGTATCTGAGAACACAGAGAGAACACACAGCATCCTCCTGAGAAAGCTGGCTGCCCACAGCTTGGACAAGCGTACTCTGCACTGTGTTAAGACTTGGCTGGAGGGCCGGGCCCAGAGAGTGGTACTGAATGGGGCTGCTTCCAGTTGGCGGCCGGTCACCAGCGGTGTCCCCCAGGGGTCAGTGCTGGGCCCAGTCCTGTTCAATATCTTCATTGATGACTTGGATGAGGGGATTGAGTCCATCATCAGCAAGTTTGCTGATGACACCAAGCTGGGGAGAAGTGTTGATCAGCTGGAAGGCAGGAGGATTCTGCAGAGGGACCTGGACAGACTGGAGAGATGGGCTGACTCCAATGGGATGAGGTTCAACACGGCCAAGTGCCGGGTCCTGCACTTTGGCCACAACAACCCCATGCAGCGCTACAGGCTGGGGACAGAGTGGTTGGAGAGCAGCCAGGCAGAAAGGGACCTGGGAGTCTGGATTGACAGGAAGCTGAACATGAGCCAGCAGTGTGCCCAGGTGGCCAAGAAGGCCAATGGCATCCTGGCATGTATCAGAAACAGTGTCACCAGCAGGTCCAAGGAGGTGATTCTGCCCCTATACTCAGCCCTGGTAAGGCCACACCTTGAGTCCTGTGTCCAGTTCTGGGCCCCTCAGTTCAAGAAGGATATTGAGGTCCTCGAACAGGTCCAAAGGAGGGCAACCAAGCTGGTGAAGGGACTTGAACACAGATCCTATGAGGAGAGGCTGAGGGAGCTGGGGGTGTTCAGCCTGAAGAAGAGGAGGCTCAGGGGAGACCTCATCACTCTCTACAACTACCTGAAAGGAGGATGGAGCCAGGCGGGGGGTTGGGCTCTTTTCCCAGGCAACTCTCAGCAAGACAAGAGGGCAGGGTCTTAAATTGTGCCGGGGGAAGTTCAGATTGGATATTAGAAAGAATTTTTTCACGGAAAGGGTGATCAGACATTGGAACGGGCTGCCTGGGGAGGTGGTGGACTCTTCGTCCCTGGAGACATTTAAAAAGCGACTCGATATGGCACTCAGTGCCATGGTCTAGTGACTGTGGCGGTAGTTGATCAAGGGTTGGACTCGATGATCTCTGAGGTCCCTTCCAACCCAGCCTATTCTATGATTCTATGATTCTAAGGAGAAGGATCATTTTATTTTGATTTTCAGGGAGAGGTGGTTAAACCAGAAAAAAAAACCCCTCTGTGCTTGACAACAAAGATCTTATCCTTCAAAAACAGCTTCTATCACTAAATATGGATGGCACTAGAGAATAAACTAGAGTTTATTGTTAGGGATAGAACAGGAGTAGTCAAATGGCCAATATAGAGGAAACAGAAAAAAAAATCTTACTGTTTGGAGAATAAACTATTACTTGAAATGGTCCAAATTCCTTTTCCAGAAGCTCTCAGCAATTTTTATGAACATCTACAGCTCAGCAGGATCTCTTTTTGCTCCAAGCATGTGCAAAGTCTCGGTCTCTAGTTGACCAGGCTCTTCCATGCTTGCTGTGCTTCATCAACCAGGTGCCAATAGCACTGATGTTATAACAATTTTCCTCCTGTCCCTATTTAATCTACTATTTAAAATGTTATAGTGACTGGAAGAGTAGAGTAGTTGCAGGCAGAAGTTGGTGAAGGTCTTGATAGCAGTTATTTAGACATTACCACCAGCTTCTCTCCTCCAAAAATACAGTCAGGTGGTCCCAGGAGTATTGTGATTTGATTTGCACCTTGATTAAGTTCATAGGGAAAAAAATAAAGGAATAAAAAAATCTCTTAAAACTACAGACTTTGAAGTGTTTGTACCAAATAAAACCATCTACAAAAACCTGACATTTCTTTTTGAAATTTAGTGTATTTTTCTGAATTGCAAAACACTTGAAAAACCAGAATATTTTGTTTGCTGATCAAGAAAGTAATTTCATGCAGTTTCAAGAGCTGTTGCAGCTTTTCAATTGGTTTGAAAAAATGTGAAGATATTTTTCAGTCCAAATGGACTGGGAAAAAGTTATTTAATCACACTTCTCTAGCTGTGGCACACAAATAGATTTTTTTTTTATTTTTTAAAATCAATCACTTCCTAGCAATTTGAAGTCTTAGTGGACAGGTCAGTCTTCAAATAGGTTTGAAAGAAAACACCATTGTATGTAGCTGCAGATTCCTGCAGGGGATATCCTTATGGGTAAAGAAAATGCAGGGATTTTTTTACTTTATTTTTTTATACAGCTTAATGCAGTGACCCATGGGTCCCATCCCATCACAACTGATCTTAATAGTAATGTCACACCTCAAATACTGCAGTGAATATATTGGGTCTTATACAGACTCTTTCCCACTGGGATAAAAAAGAGTTCTGAGGCCACAGGGAACTCTACAACATCTTATTTAGAGTATCTTAGGAAGTCACCAGTCTCATAAACTCCTCGAGCAGGGTCAGCAAAGTAAAAATAAGAACACTCTGACTTCAAGTCAGTCCAAAGTCCTGTGGCTTAGCTTCAATCCACCTTCATCATCAGCTTTAAAACTCATTTGCAGATTTTCAGCTGTCTACTGAAACAGGAACAGTGGTGTTGGTAACAGTTCCCATGTCATGAATGCTTGGGCAAAGGAGGGCAGAGTCATCCCAAACAGCTGGAACCATCTCTGTGCTGAATCCTTGCTGAAAACTGCATTGTAAAACCACACCAAGAGGGGACCTGTGGATGTCTAAAGGGACTTCTGGCACTTCCAGAACTTGAAAGGCAAAGTTTCACAACAACTTGGGTAGTTATTCAAGACCTCTGCAGACTCCTAGGCCTTAGTGCAACAACCATAGGTCTAGAGCACTGCTTAGACTTGACTTTGGGATTGCTAAAATGCAAAGGAGGAAGACTTCAGACAGTTATGGACTTGGGCATCCTACTTCCCACAGGTCCTGGGACTCTCTTTATGCAGTTTGTAGGCACCTTTACACCTGAGGAGGTTTGTGTCCCATGTGGCATAAATGTCACCTGGTGACAGTTTTGGGATTCATCTACAGAAAGGAGCTGATCTTCAGTCTGTCTTCTACAGTCCTGATAGACACCTGGAGAAAAATGAGTTGCTCATGTGCATGATTAGTGCTGTTTGTTCTTGGTTAGTCAGGATGGACATGTGAGGATGGCAAATATCATACAGGGGCTGCAGGAGCTTTACACACTTTTGGGGAGGGAGGTGGAAATCAGGTAAAATTCACTGTTATTTCCAGAATAAAATGTTGTGGCTCTGTGTCATGGTTTAACACCAGTTCAGTAATTAAACCCAATAACAGATGCTGCCTATTCATCCCTCTCCTTGAGAAAGAAAGGAGAGAATAAGGGAGAGAGACCGAAGGGTTGGAAACTAAACTACACAGCTTTAATGAAACAGGAATGAGAAATAGGAAAAATTACTAAATCTATACAAATATACAGGAAAATGGATCCCATGTTCCTCCCCCTTTTCATCCCAATAATGTTCAAATCTCCACCAAGGCTGCAGGCTGGAATCCTGGGGTCAGCAGCAGTTGGGAGCTGGAGGCAGGAACACACAGATTCAGGTTGGGCTGGATCAGGAGCACAGGCAGAGGAAGGGATGGAATCCTCCCAGGATGCTGAAGCAAACAGGGACAGGGGAAGATGGACAAAGGGAAGGGATAAGGGCCTTGACCCTTAGGATCCCCCAGCTTTATACCGAGTATGACACATATGGGATGCAATACTCCATTTGGTCTATTTTGATCATTTCTCTTGTCTACTCCTCTCTAAGGTGGTTTGCAGGTGTGGCCCCTTTACTCCTTTTCTCCTTCCAGAGAATGAGATGTTCCTCAGAGCTGAGCAGTATCCCTGGTTCTGCAGCCCATTCCCAGCTGGAACTCTAAACACCCAGAGTTATCAGTCCCAGAGCAGCCACTGCCTGAGAAACTTGCTGTTCATTTCAGCTACTTAGAAGAGGCTCAGCTGAAAGTAAAATTACAAGACAGAAAATTCTATCCTGGCCCAAACCATGGCACAATGTTTAAGCAGTCCTGTCCTAGGTCTCCACTGGTAATGAGCAGATATCTGGATCTGAAGCCACCTAAACCATTTCAGAAACGTGACCTTCAGTCTGATTTTTCAGAATGTATATAAATGGAGGTTTGTTTTTTTTTTTTAGTGTGTCACCAGTTTCAGTGATAGCTGTGAGGTTTATTTAATCACAAATTATTAAACATGTGATATACATAAGGCTAACATGATGTGCTTTAGATTTTGAATTCCATTTAATATTGTGAAAATTGTTTTCACTTCACTCCTTTTTTTTTTTTTTTTTTTTTTTTTTTTTTTAACCACTCATCACCTGATTTAGATTAATAGTAGATTTCGGAAAATATTCCCTCAATATCTTTTGATCTGGGCCTGGGAATTGAAGTGCTGCAGCCTTCCTGATCTCCATGCCTGAGACTGAAAGCAGCACTTAAATGTAAAGGTGTAGCCAAGGATTTTGGGAACAGAGTCACACACTGCTTTGTGTAAATTCCATTTAGAGTAGCATAGAAATTATATGGGTAGAAGAGAAAGAAGCAGTCACCCAGAAGAACTCCAAAATTAAACACCATTTCTCCTGCAGAGCAACATGAATGAAAAGATGAAAAGGATGAAAAGAGTATTTTAATAGGAGAGGACAAAGAAAGTTATTAAAAATGGATTCTTTTTTGCCCCTCCAACCTGACACATGTATTTCTGATGAGGAATTGTAGTTGTCTGCCTTCACAGGGAAAAGAAACTGAGTGAAAATTTTCACAGAAGTGGGGAGAAGTGTAGCAGGAATGAATGGCTGTGAGTTAAAAAAAAAACAAACTACCAACAAGCTCAAAGAGCTGTCCCACCCCTAAGTAATTGCACCTGCTGGAGCATAAATTACCTTTACCACCTTGTTATGTTTAGAGAAGCCAGATAAGGAACACTCCTAGAAGTTATGATTTAGTCAAACACAAAGTAGACTTTAATCAGTCAAAGGTTTCTGCCTCATTTCAGAGCTTGGAAAGCAGATGGACTTCTACCTTTAAAGGCAATGCAGGTCCTACTCCTGCCCAAGGAACTTACCAAGCATTGGTGGGGTATAAGGATGAGCTGGAAGGTGGTTTTCAACCTATAGATTTATCTCTGCATCTTTTCTGGAGACAGATTGGAGCAGTTTACTGCACTGGTGTGTTCACAGCTGGATGCCCATGGCCATGGTTTCCTGAGCAGGACCAGGTCTGGTCCTGAGCATTTCACACTTCCAGGGAATTGGAATCATCACAGCCAAGAGCAGTATCCAAGGTTTACCTTCCTTAAATAATCTTCAAGTAGCACAAACCAGTTTTCTCAGCAAGTAAATTTTGTGGTCTGGAGCAGAGCCAGCCCAGTGGTGAATCTCCTGTTCTGCAGCCACAACTCCCACCCCCAACTGGGTAAAAATGAGGAGGCTGCTGGCTGCTGGGATTAGAGGGAGAGAGATGGGAAGGATGCTAAATCCTACAGCCCACACACTGAAAAACTCACAAGGTCAGTGCTAAGAAAACACAGCTCTCCTCGTCCTTAAAAGTCATTAAAGCTTCTTAAATTGTGAAGCTTGGAAAAACTTGAGAAGGTAGGAGAGGTGGGGAGCCTGATTTCCATGAAAAGAGAGAGCTGGCAGCAACTAAAGCATGGTCCAATATTATTGCAGGTGGTTTATTATATGTTGTGTTTGAACCTCTCCTTTCTCAAGCTCTGAAATGAGCTGAATGTGGCTTACCTCAGCTTTTCAAAGATCAAGGACACTCACAACACAACCTTGGTGGGAACACAGCCACTCACTTTTGGCTGGGAGGCAACCAGCAGTTGCTAAACTTTCTTTTTCTCCCACTCAAGGGTCCTTCTCCCAGGAGAACTGGACTCTGCTGCACCCCTCAAATCCCACGGATGTGGTCCCCAGGGTTACCTGCTGGCTGTGTGACCACCAGGGGGTTTCATGAAGAAGAGGATGACACTTTCTGACCTGCCAAAGGTCAGTGAATTTAGTGAATTTAGTGAATTTCAGTGAATTTAGGCTGTAGGGAAGAGTGAGATGCAAATATTATGTCACCTACAACCTGTAAACCTTTACAAAAAGTCCAGAATAGCTTCTCCCAGTATGGTTTTTGGTGTGTAATGGGTTTACTCTTTTCCTTAGGTCTATGCTCTGAGATCACAAGGGAAGGATGGGTGTGGGCTCCCAAGCAACACAACCAGCCTCATATTAACCCTAAGTTATAGTTTAGGCTGTTCTGAAAATAATGTCCCCCCCCAAAAAACCTGAGGGATTTTCAACAGTACCAAAATATCAAAATCACCTCATTTAGGATCTGGTTCCTTTGAAAGAAGGGATGTGGGATATGTTTCACCAGGGCTATTCATAAGCCAGAATTATCAGCTTTCAGAATCTACTTGTTAGGATGTGAGCCTCCAAAAGGGCCCAATGAACAAGATTAGGGGTTGTTTTGTGTGCTCTACAAAAGAGCATTAGAAAGCTAATAAAAGAAAGGAAAAGGCTCAATTTGACTCAAGATTACTTGAAACAAAGATATGAACAAAAGGGAATAGGAAGGCAACAGCAATAAAAAAAATAATCGAGTTTAGCTTGAATCAGGAGCAAAGCTTGACAAAGGGATAATTAAAAATTGCAAGTTATGATGGGAATTTTTATTAAAAATCCTAGAAAGACCTATCTGTCTTTGGTGGAATGTTAATTTATTGAGGGATAAACCAGGTGAAATATATCTCTATAGGGAAAACCAGTGTGTTCAGATTTGTAGTACTATGCAAAACATATTATTCTTTTTTATTTCCCTTTCTGTCTTGCTCAGGATACCTGCTTAAAGGTTAATCTCAACCAACTGAATATTTTCTAGTGACTGACAGTGGCTTTTGGTGCAATTTTGGGAGGGAGACACAATGCTATTCAGGGACTTATTTATTTTTGAAGTTTTCTGTTCACTTGAATTTCTCCAGTTTTAAAAAGCATTCTGCTCTCACATCACACCAGGAGCTCAATACCTTAAATGATGCTGTATTAGAACAAAACCATGGAACTATTCTCATAACATTTCACTCTCTCTGTGTGTGGAACCAAGCCAAGAAAACACAATGAGAAAGAGCAGAATCCAAATGAGGATCTGACAAACAGCATTTATTTTTAGCCAGGCACAAGTCTGTCTGTATTCGAGTACATCAAAGCTTCAGCCATTCTGCTTTACTTTTTTTTTTTTTTTAAATGGTCTTCAAGTCCTCTCCTGGTCAGTTCCTGCATCTCTTCCAGAGGGTGCTGATCTCCTAAGTCTCTATTCCTCTTCTGAAACTATATTCCCATCTCAGTTTTTTTGTATTTTGCATAACTAAAACATGTGTAGTGCACGGCAGAACTGTTGCACCCCCCAAAAAAAAAACTTCTTTGGATCTGGATGGAAGTCACAAGTGCATAAATTGATTTTTTTTTTCTTAGCATCTTTCAATTTCATATTTGCATCCTGCTTAAGTGGTGAGCAGGCAGAGAAACTCCTTGTTTTAACTATATCCTTTCCTAATGTCTGAAGATATTTTGAGGGCAGTAATCAGGGCACATTTGGAGACTTGGGAGGGTGAGGACAGAAATTTCATAGAATCATAGAATCATAGAATTGGCTGGGTTGGAAGGGACCTCAGAGATCATCAAGTCCAACCCTTGATCCACCGTTGCGGTTGCTAGACCATGGCACTGAGTGCCACATCCAGTCTCTTTTTAAGTATCTCCAGACATGGAGAATCCACTACTTCCCTGGGCAGCCCATTCCAATGCCTGATCACCCTCTCCATAAAGAAATTCTTTCTAATCTCCAACCTAAACCTCCCCTGGCACAACTTGAGACCCTGCCCTCTTGTCTTGCTGAGAGTTGCCTGGGAAAAGAGCCCAACCCCCCCCCCGGCTCCAACCTCCTTTCAGGGAGTTGTAGAGAGTGATGAGGTCTCCCCTGAGCCTCCTCTTCTTTAGGCTGAACACCCCCAGCTCCCTCAGCCTCTCCTCACAGGGTCTGTGCTCGAGTCCCTTCCCCAGCCTGGTTGCCCTCCTTTGGACCTACTCCAGGACCTCAATCTCCTTCCTGAGCTGAGGGGCCCAGAACTGGACACAGGACTCAAGCTGTGGCCTCACCAGGGCTGAGCACAGGGGCAGAATCCCTTCCCTGGACCTGCTGGCCACGCTGTTCCTTAGCCAGCCCAGGATGCCATTGGCCTTCTTGGCTACCTGGGCACACTGCTGGCTCCTGTTCAGCTTCCTGGCAATCCAGACTCCCAGGTCCCTTTCTGCCACTCTGTGCCCAGCCTGGAGCTCCCCATGGGGTTGTTATGGCCAAAGTACAGGACCCGGCACTTGGCCTCGTACCTCATCCCGTTGGAATCAGCCCAACTCTCCAGTCTGTCAATTTCTCCTGTACAATGTCCATCTCATTCCAGACAAACAGCAGCCTGGCAGCCCTGAATCAAGGGATGTAGGTGGATGGGAATTGTCCCTCTACAGACCAAGATGAACAAAAAATTCAATGGTTGTGTTTTCTGTCCAGGCTACTACTTGTTTAGATGGATAAAAGTGATGGCTTGTTCAGAGGGGTAAAACCCTTGCCTGGTAACTGAGGGAAATTGTTCCTAGACTGCTGCTGGAAGGCAAGTTCTTTTTGTAGAAGGTACAGGTAAAAAAATAATAATATATATTTTATATATATATATATATATGTGTGTGTGTGTGTGTATAGACATAAAAATACATAAATAAATATAAATATAAATATAAATATAAATATAAATATAAATATAGATATATAGATATATGTCTTTTTATTCAGGTAAAAAAATCCATACATTTTAACCCTTTACATTCTTTGCACTGCTAATTATTTGATGAGGGTATTTTGAAGCTCCTTTGCTTGTTTCTGTGTTGTCATCAACTGCAATTCACCATGACTTCACTCTGGGGAAACCTTTGCCTTTTGTTTCCAAAGCACTCTAGGAACCTTGCTCAAAATGTTTCAAAATACTAAATAAATAATGAGTCTTCCATCTAAATCATTACAAAACTGATCACTTTAACTGGGAGACTTCATGCTAGAAAATGTCTTCTATCAGTATCATGACTCTTGCAAACCACAAACTTAGGAAAATTCCTAAGAGATAAATGAAATTGAGTAAGATAAGGTTTTTTTGCAACCATGATATTATTCCAGTGATAGTACTGGTACCTGTTTTTACTTAAAATGCTATATATTATGGAAAACCTAAATCTTTATTTAAATCCTATAAAATAGATTTTAAGGAAGAATATGGAATGGAAAAGAAAGAAATAATTTCACTTTCATGAAGGGATGAAAATTGCTGGAGATGAGAATTGAGGACTCTGTCAGGAATATTCCTCTTTTCTCCTTCCCTTTGGTGCCAAGGATCCAAATATAATTGGAACAATCCAGAGGACACCAAAGTGTGGTTTCCATAGAGTGTACAGGAATTTATATTGTGTTTATATTGTTCAGGGTGCTGCAAGCCATTTTCTCACATTTCTGGAGCTCAGAACTGACTCTTCAAAAAAAAAAATAAATTATTTTCTCAGTTTTATCAACAGGCAGATCTGAATTGAATATCAAATCAATGTTTCTTCAAAACTCTGTACTACTTGAATGACCTTAAAGCATGGTTAAATCACCCGTGGCCATTAAAACTGATGAGGCCAGAAGAATTATTGGAGCTGGCACAGGAGTTAAATTAGGAAACCTGATTTAACTTAAATGTTCCCTTTGTTTCATGGGAATGTCACCATAAAATATCAGTCATGAAGTCTGAAGTGCTCACATGACAGATATCTCTAGGAACAAGTAGTTCTTTGACTCTTAGCAGCAAGAATCATTTATCTGTAAGACAAATACTGAGTCCAAATGAATGTGATTTTTGGGCCATACTTTCACCAATAATTAGTTGCTTTAATCACAGCAGCTGTAGATTTTAATTTGCTCCTTCATCAACAAGGATGGCAGTGTTTAGCAGTGCATGTGAAGCCATTTCAGAGAGATTTCAGTGGCCTCCAACAAGAGCTGTTGTCCATGTCTACATTTTCAATCACTGTCATGGTTTGAGAGGATCAGGACAGAAAAACAAACCTGTGTTGGGATACCACCAGATGTAGAGAGACATTGTCAACCAGGTGCCTTGAGTTGCCAAAGAGTGGGTGTGAGTCCACCTGTGCCTGATTAGGACAGGCCCCTATTGGGCATGAGCAAGACCAGGGCACCAATAAAGGTGGGACACACACCCACAGAAGGCACCTCACCTCAGCTCACTCTGGTGTGAGGCATGGAGAGGCCAGCAGCTCGTTGAGCCTCTGGAGCAAGAAAGGCTCTTCCCGCTACACTTCTACCCTGGAAGCGCTGTGTGGTGGCTGGAGTCCTGGAAGAGACCAGCAGCTCGTCGAGCTTCAGGAGCAAGAATGGCTCCTCCCGCTACAACCAGAGGCAGCCAAAGAGAAAAAAATCAATCTAATGCCACTGGTGGAAGAGTTGAGCTAATTTATACTTGCTAAGGAGCTACCTTGAATCTATTGCCTCTCTTCTGCTACAATAATGTTTGACTTGAAAATGACTCTGAGTAGGGTAATGGGTTTTATTCACAAGGTCATGCATAACACTTAGGGAAAGATATTTTTAATCAGTGAGCTTTGTGTTCCAACTGCTAAGTAATTTTCTGCTTACTTTGTGTTCCAGTCGTTGATAGATTTCTGGGAAACTTTGATTACCCTCAAGCTTCTGTTAGTGGGTTTGAAGAGCAAATGCAGGATTTTCAAGGAAAATGGCTGTAGCCCACCAAGTTCCAGACTGGCTCTGAATTGATGCAAGAATTCAGCTCTTCAGCTCTTCTCTTTCTTTTCTACCTCTGTTTCTCTTGTACCTTTGGAAGGGTTAAGCTTCCAAAAGAAGTATTTTTCTTTTTTTCTTTGTTCCTGTCATATCCAGCACATATCATCAGCATCAGTGATAACTTGATTGTAACTGGAGATCTGGGCATATGCTGAGATCTTTGTGTTATGGTCACCCTGCAGGCATTAGTTCCTCATGTATTATTATTGAAAAAGGCTTTGGTGGACTGAAAGCTTTGGCCTTTTTGAATTAAGTCAAATCTGTGAAATTCAAGTCAGCTTCTTAAAGTTTTTAACAAAGAATATTTATTCCATTGCAAGAGAATAAAATAAAATCCTTGAGATGTCTCTAGGTAGGAGACTTTTTTCTTTCTTTTTTTTTTCTTTTTCTTTTTTGACTTACAGATTTTTATGTTTAAAGATAGTAGAAAATCACTAACACTAGAACCATTATTCCTATTTCCTTTATGAAATGGAACATAAACCTAAAGGTTTTATTCCATAATATAGTGAGAAGATCACTGTAAAGCACTCCATTCTTCTGGCCCTCCTAATAGATGTGAACTCAGCTTAACATGTGTCCTTGTCTTAGATATCTCCAAAATGTTAGCCATGTGAAAAAGGTCCTGAGACCTCTGTCCATCATTACATCTATTGTGGGCTCTTCTCTTTCTTTGTTATCTGTTTCTCTTGTATCCCCCTGAAGGGTTAAGCTTCCAAAAGAAGTGTTTTTCTTTTCATCTTTGTTCCTGACATATCCAGCACAAAGACTCGTGTGTACTTCAGCAGTGACACCTTTCATTACAATAAACTCTGGAAAAAATCACCAATTAGAGCAACAGAGGGACACGGTGACTTGGAACACATTGGTTTGAACTTGAAGGGAAAAGGATGCTGTGAGGAAACTGTGGGATGCAGTGTGGGAAAGAAATATGACTTCCCAAGGAACACATCCTTCTTGGCCTACAGATGGGCTTGAGCTTCTCTTAGGTGATTTCATATTTGATTTTATATTTTGCTGATGCCCAGGGCTCAACCACATCAAAGCAGCACCATATGCCTGTCTATCAGCAGTAGAATCCTCCCCTGCTTTTCCCCCAAACCCAGTCTCTTGCCATTGACTATCACCAAGTACCTGGTGATGCTATCACTGCACTAAACTGGAAGGATTGAGAGCAGCACTGCTGTGGCTCTCTGAGGCCACAGAGAAGTTTTTAAAAACAGGGATCCCAAGCCCTGGTGAAGCACTGGAACCATCCTGATCCTCAAGTGGAAAGTTGGGACTTCCCAAAGGGTCTTCTTTAGGCATAGCTCTTTGAAGAGGTCACCAAGAGATCTCCAAGGAAGGAAAACTGCTAATCACTTCTTGTTTTCTCTTTTGTTTCCAGAACTCTTTGATATACTTGAAAAGAGCTGATTCCTGTCAGATCCTGGATCCCTGCTGGGAGCTGCCTGGCCTGCAAGTCCTGATGCTTTGATGGTTGTGGAAACTCACACCTGAGTGGCTGCTTTGGGAGGACAAGAGTAGGACTTTGTCCTGGGCTTGTCAATAGACTTTTGATTCAGTTCTTCTGATTCTCTTTGTTTGCACACTTCAGAAGAATGCATTGAAAGATCCAGGAGGGATGTACTGAAATGGCAGCTCAGAGCTAATCAGAACCACATGGCAAGTGTGTAGGATGCTGGAAAAAGAGCAGATGAGTCACTTTGTTGAGGAGGATCTTTTTGACATTTGGTGTTGTTTTATCATCTAGAAAGTGTGGCCACTTTTGAAAACACAGATGAGATCATCTGTGTGCTTATCTCTCATTAAGACTATTACACTGCTGGTTCTCCTTCTGTTCCAGCCTTGAGTACATTTCTGTTTATAAATTGTGCCAGTAGTTAGTAGCCAGTACCTACCAGCCTAGCAGAGCTTAGTGTACCCATCCATCCCAACCAACACCCTAAAAAAATTCCCTGAAGTCCTATTAATACTCTTGTCTCACATACAGCAAACACTTGATTTATGGAACTTCAGTTTAAACAATGTTTGTCTGCAGAGGTGCTCCTAAATGGGATGCTGTTCTTGGGATCTTACCTTGCAAAGCAATTACAGAAGAGACAGGCATTCTGTAGCCAGAGATATATTGCATTGTTTGAGCCTTTGGTTAAGCAGTTAGATAGTGAAAGGCCACTGCAAGATGGTGAAGGAAGGGAGAAAAAAGTTTAAAGTTCTCAATTTTTGTTTTCATTGAAAAGAAACATAAACGAAAAACACTGGGAACTAGGGAATTTTCAGCATCCCTTCTATCCTTCCTTTGACTTCTGTCCTTCCTTTGAACTAAATAACATTAAGTTACCTCCTTTCAGATAGTCATTTTCTCTGAAACAGGCCACAGAGAGCTCCTGGGTGACCCTGGAAATGATTTGAAGACCTTTATGGGTCACAGGCTCAGTAAAAGATAAAGGGCTTAAAACATCAGGGGCAAATGAATAACAAAGAACCACAGGCAAGCATCTGAAATACTTAATTGCATGCTGGACTTTTATTTATTGAGAGAGAATGTAGATCTTTCCTCCTGAACTTTGTGCAAATTGCCACAATATTTTTCCAGTGTCCATTGGGCCTGGGTTCAGCACCATGATGGATAGTTCAATTTACTGAGTAAGTAAAGAGAATGTTAGACACTGATCTTCTGATTGGACTCAATTGCCAGTGAGACCTGCCCTCTGAAGTTTACTAATAAGAATTGATCCAGCTATTGATAAGGATTTAAAAGGTTGATGCATGAGGTATTGAATTTAACTGCTCCCAAGCTGCTGTTACAGAAAAAGTGTAAGGCTGTTTCATGCTTCTTGCAAAATTAATGAATATAAACTCTATATCAAAGGACATTTGTAACCTATTAAGGTTGGGGCACACCTTCTTCATGCTAACAAGGTGTGACAGTTTGAGATGTGGGAGAAGAATAAAAAATACATATCCTTGATGTGCATGTTGGATAATGCATTCAACCCCCCCATCCTTCTGCAGGTTTCAAAATCTAAGTTTAAAGTTTTGAAAACTTTGAAGAAAGGAACAGTTTGAAAGTCACCACCTAAGGAGCTGAGAGAAGACAACAGATTGAGAACACCTCTGATCTTTTGGTGTTGTCATGATTTAAATCACAGTTGGTGGGGCTGGTACCCTCAGTGAGCTGATTTTTTTTCTTGTATTGGCTCTCACATGTACAGAAAGCTCAAGACTTCTCCTCCCTTCAGCTTTTGCAAAACCAGAAATCCATCAGTACACTTTCCTTAGCAGTGTGGCAAGTCAGACACAGGAACCAGCACTGGGTGTATATGAGAAAAGGTGCAATGGGGCAAATTGTGGACAGATTTATTGTTCTCAGCAGCTCCCCAGAGGGACCTGTAGGGAGCTAGAATATTTTCTTTGCACTTTTAAACCCCTTATTTTCAATCAAAGCATCACAGTTTCCTAAAAGCTTGAATAATTGTGTGTCCTCTCTGGGTGCTACTCTGGAAAAAAACTCTGGATTTGTCAGAAGCTTCTTTGTGGAGACCAAGTCAGTGTTTCCTCTGCCACAGTGTTCACTGAAAAGATAAGTAGTGATACCACTATTTTTTTAATTAGTTTTTGTTGGGTTTATTTATTTATGATTTGTTTGTTGGGGGTATTGTTGGTTTTGTTTGTTTTTTAATTTGAAAATTCCCACAAAAAAAAAACCTTATACTCAAGCATTGAAGACTCCATAAAATAAATAAATGAAACTATTGCAGCAGTGGTCCATATGAGAAGAAGAATAAGACACAGTTTGTTTATGACTATTGGACATGAAGTTGTCAACTGAGAGCATTCTGCTTTGTTCCTGCACCTGACAGACAGCTTTTTGTTGCTGTACACTGAAATATTTCTGGCTCTCAGCACTACTCAACACAAACAGGAGTTGAAAGGGGAAGATTGAGAGAAGCAATTAGTGCACTAGAAAGACATCAGGGGAAGATGGGGTGTTTCTTACAATCCTTAGCAACATTTACACATAAGGTCTGAGTCTCTAACACTTTTCCAGGCTGAGAGCCTTTCAATTTCTTTATGTCCATCCTACCTGCTTACCATAACTCACCTGCTCCTTCAGAAGAGCAGATCCTGATAGCTTTAGCACGTTATGTTCAGCTTGGTGTCCTACGTATTGCTGAGTTGAAGCAAGTCTGGCAATTTGGCAGAAAATAAAACCTCTTGCAATCCATCTGACCCTTAGATATTAGAGGAGCTGGGGGTGGCTGGGCTTAGGTTATGAGTGATAGTCAATTCACCTTTAGCAGGCTGGATATTAGTGGTCCAAATACACAACTAACACCACACTTGTGAAGAAATTACCCCGGACATGCCCCAGAATTTGGTCATGCTAAGTGAGGTTTCTTACCACAAGATTAATAAATAGTGTGATTTATTATAGCAACAGTATACAAGCTCTTTGGGTTGCTGGTGATAGATTCCTGCCTGCAAAAAAGAAGCTAAATACCTATGAGCTAATACCTATGAGGCTATGGGTACTCTGTAGAGATTTCCTTTGGGGGGGATCCTGGCCAGAAGCTGCCATGTGGAGGATTCTATGATTAAAGAGATTCTACAGAGGTAAAGGGAAAAGGAAAAAAGAAAAGGGAAAAGGAAAAAAGAAAAGGGAAAAGGAAAAAGGAAAAGGAAAAAGGAAAAAGGGAATAAAAGGGGAAAGAGCAAAAAGGGTACCCTAGTGTTCAAATCTCACTCAAAGGCATCTCAGTAGTGGGGAAGACAGGCACAGCCCTTTGGCTGGTCCCAGAGGTCAGGGATGTCTCTGCAATGTTATTTTCCCCAATATCTGTCCCCCCACTAACTATTTTTATACTGAAATATGGAGCTTGAGTGGCTCTGGTCAATCATATCTATATTGTGATTGGTGCAAAGTTCTCTCTCTTCACATTTAAAGGTGTAGGCTACAAAAACTCCAGCGAGCAGTCTCCCTGAGGGGTGGTCATGCCCTAGAGGTGGGTAATTTTAGGGATGGTTTTTATATTAAAGTGGGTTTCTAATGAGCAAAAGTACACTCTAGGAAGAGTAAGGTGGCAGATTGGTAGCCCAGGGTATCAAAAGTGCAGTTAGGGGGTATTGTTGCCACAGAGCATGGCCATGGAATCTCCACTCCACCCTCCATGCAATTTCTCTTGGAATTAGCACACTGAATACCCCTGAGAGGGCCACATCTGTGGCAGCCATGGTACACGGGCCACATTCCACTGGTTCCAAGTGCTGCACCTTTATTTAAAGAGCACAAGTGCAGCTGGGGTCATTTCTAGCAATTTTTCCACACAAACTGTTATTTTACACAGTATTACCAAGTAATTGCCATAAAATAATTGGCTAGGTGCAAACTCTTCCCCATGCACCAAAGGACTGATGTGGCCTCTTACCCTTGGGGAGTCCAAAGCCCTGCTGAGCAGGAAGAATGGTATTTGCCACACATCTCTGGCATAATGTTCCTATTCTGCTTTACCTCATTTGTTTTTCACTCTTTCCCATTTTTTTTTTCACTGGTGATTTGTGCAGATCACTTGGTCTGAAGGGCAGGTCAGACCTAATAAAGGGGAATGGAGCAGTGAAAGAAGCTGGGATGTGATTTTTCCACATCTGCTTTGCATAAAAATGTGCCCTGCAGGTGACACGGGGGGGAATATTACACAAACCATCCCATTTTTTAAACCATCCCATTTTTTAGCACTGTCACAGCTTCTTCCAGTGAAGCAATGACACAGCTCTGTGACACAATGTGCTCCAGTAAAAGGCAATCACGTGGGGTTTATTTTTATCTCTATTTACAATAGCTTCAAAAAACCAGAACAAATTAACTATTCTAGAGCTAAAACAAGCAGGCATTGAATTAACCCTTGGAGTGACACACATAAAAAGAGAGGTCACAGAATCACAGAATTGTCATGGTTGGAAAAAACCTCTAAGATCTGCTGGAGTCCAGGTCAGAGAGGGATAAATACTGAAATATCCAAGGTGGCAGAGGTGGTTTTAGCTGTTTTGAATTAACCCTTGGAGTGACACACATAAAAAGAGAGGTCACAGAATTTTCATGGTTGGAAAAATCCTCTAAGATCTGCTGGAGTCCAGGGAAGAGAGGGATGAATGACCAAAATATCCAAGGTATGATTCAAGTCTGAAAAGAGATGCCTGTGACAGAGGTGGTTTTAGCTGTTTCTCTGGGATCCTTTTGGAGCTCTCTAGTGCTGTGAATGGGGTTTGGAGCACAACTGATCCCATCCTAAGCTGGACATCCAAAAGAGACCCATTGGGCTGCACTTTAGGGGTTCTTTCCATTGACTGATTAGGGATGGGGGGTGATTGGTTCAGGGGTGAATGTTGGGACTGGTGAATGTTACATGATTATTAGATTTAGATATATATATATTAGATATATAGATTACCTGGATATGACCTTCTCTACTCTCCATTCAGCCTACACAAAAACCAGGTTCTGCCAAGAATGGATAGCAGACAGCTTCAAACCCTTGTTGTCTCTAAAAATGTCACTAAAAATGTATTTATACCTCTTTACCATGACAGTAAGAGGTGTGATTACTGCCTGCTGTTCAGATGACACCAAGCAGAAAGTTTGCTTTGTTTCAGTGTCTAAATTTCCTGGGGAAAAAGAGACTTGCAAAGAATAATGTTATGAGATGTGGCTCTGGGGACTGAAGTTCATGATAAGTTGCCAAAGGTAATGTGGTTTGGTGGTCCTGAAAAGGAATTTATACCGTGGAACATCATAGAAATACAAACCTTTGATAACTTCTTGCTGTTGTGAATCCAAGTGGACAGTCAAAGCTCAATCAAAGGCCAGGAACAGCTTGTGTGCTTTTTCAAAGGCAGAAATATGAAAGAAAACCTCAACATTTAACAAATATCCTTCCTCTGACAGACTAAATATTGGGTTTAGGAATGGCTACTCCTCAGAGACTGTTTTTAATTAAACAGTTCACTTTTTCTCTCTCTCTCTCTCTCTCTCATACATATATATTTTTTAATTACAGAACATCTTGACTAAGTCTGGTCTGGCAGGAAGAGTCTGTTGAGATGACAGAAGCACAGTGGGGGGAGATGGTGGGGAAAAATAAAAATAATTCTCCAACCTGGTTTGAAAGAAACAAAACATTCCTTTAATGCCAGCTGGCTAATTAGTAACAGGGACAATTTCTCCTGTGGAGCATAATTAGCAGAAACAAGGCCAGAGGGCACCTTGCAGAGCTCATAAAAAGAAATATTCTCTCCATATCACAGAGCAGGTTGCCAGGTAAAGGAACTGGAAGGATAATCTTGATTGTCAGCTCTTGTGGGCAGAGTGGGTCTGTGTCAGAGGACCCATTTCCCACACTTGGGAGGAAATATCTCCCAGGGAAGGGCTTGGACAGCAGCAATTAATCTGTCACGAGGTGCCTGAAAGTGGTCCTGGACCTGCCCACCCGTGACCATCCTGAGATTCATTAGGTACCAGGTTTCCCAATTCCCTGCTGCCTCTGCCAACACCAATCACTTGGATGGGCTGAGCTGGCTGCAGACTGAGCCTGCATCCCATAAGCTGCCAATAAAACATCCATCTACGTGTCAGAGTTACCTCCCAGCCATCACAACCCATCAGGGCTTTTGCTTCAACCTTTAAAATAGCATCTAACATCATAAAAATTTCATGTGATCAATATCTGCAGTAGAAAACCTGGCAAAATTGGGAGGTTTCCTGCCAAGAGTCACTGTAAGGCTTGGGCTCCAAATCCCTGTAAAAAAGCTTTTTTGTCCTGCTGTGATTTTGCTGTAGTTCCACTGCTGGTTGTATCCTATCAATAATACATTAATAATATATCAATAATATATTTTGTGTAGTATTTGTACAGCAGCATTTGCTCAGTCAACAAAAAAACTTCTCAAATATGATATCAAAACTCTCTCAGCATGTATACCCCAAACATATCAGGATGCATTTTGATCCAATTTAATTATCAGGCATTTTTTCAGTGCCTTCAGAAGGAGATGTAAAAGCACAAAAAAAATTTATTTGACTACTTAATGAAGATCAACATCAGTGACACTGAGAATATATTTATTATTCTATTTCCAGCATTTCTCTTTGAGGAATAGAAAGAATCTAATGGCTAGTTTTATTTTTTTAAAATAGTAACTAGAGTTATAGGTATTTTTTTGCCCCCCTCAAATTCCAATTAATTTCTCAAGAGCTAATATTAAGGTTTAATGTTTAAGAAGCTGGACTGAAAGCTACATACTTGAATACTGAAATAGAGCTGTTTTTCACAATTTCTGATTCACTGCAGATGGTGACAATTTCTGTTCTAACTTGAAATCAGAAAACAGTTTTCAAAAGCTTCAGTGTAGCAGCAGAATCTATTTTCCATCTGTAAAAAGTGATGCCTTGTTTTATGGAAAACAATGTTGAATATACAGCTATATCTGAAGAAAAATACTTAAATTAACATGGAAGCTACAGTTAAAATCACTCAGTCTGAAAACGTATTTTCCTAGGCAACCTTTGTACCCTTTCTGCCTGATGAACTAAAATTCCACCATATTTCCTGACTTTGTTAGTACTTTTTCCAGAAGGACAACACTTCTATTTCATAGAATCATAGAACTGGCTGGGTTGGAAGGGACCTCAGAGATCATCAAGTCCAACCCTTGATCCACTACTGCTGCAGTTCCCAGCCCATGGCACTCAGTGCCACATCCAGGCTCTTTTGAAATATCTCCAGACACGGAGAATCCACTACTTCCCTGGGCAGCCCATTGCAATGTCTGATCACCCTCTCCAGAAAGAAATTCTTTCTAATCTCCAACCTAAACCTCCCCTGGCACAACTTGAGACCCTGCCCTCTTGTCTTGCTGAGAGTTGCCTGGGAAAAGAGCCCAACCCCCCCTGGCTCCAACCTCCTTTCAGGGAGTTGTAGAGAGTGATGAGGTCTCCCCTGAGCCTCCTCTTCTCCAGCCTCAACACCCCCAGCTCCCTCAGCCTCTCCTCACAGGGTCTGTGCTCAAGTCCCTTCACCAGCCCAGTTGCCTCCTTTGGACCTGCTCCAGGACCTCAATCTTCTTCTAGAACTGAGGGGCCCAGAACTGGACACAGGACTCAAGCTGTGGCCTCACCAGCGCTGAGTACAGGGGCAGAATCACCTCCTTGGACCTGCTGGCCACACTGTTCCTGAGCCAGCCCAGGATGCCATTTGGTGAACTCACCCTCTCCAAGTGGTCACCTCCTTAACCTTTAGTTTTACCTTCATTTTGACATAGCTCTGTGTGTTATTTAGTGACTAAATATCTTCTCAAATAAACTTCTCAAACCTTCCAAGGTCTGATGACATAGAAATTTATTGACCTCCAGAACTACTGTCTTTACTGCTTGGTAAAGAACCTTGTGTTGTGTCTCTCCAGGGTTCCTGAACCTTGCATGGGGTTCTGTGCCTGTCCACACCACACTTAGAACGTGGTGATTCCAGAAATTCTGCCCTCAATCCCTCTGGGAGGATGTGTCTGCAAATTCCTGGTGGAGATCCCTGAGCTGAGGGTATTTCACAGGATGGAATAGGAGGTACCCAATAAAGTCACTCTGTCACTCTGTGGTTATGAGAATTTTTTTTTTAATTATTATTATTTTTAAAGCA
The DNA here is from genome assembly GCF_003957555.1 of Calypte anna. NCBI lineage: Eukaryota > Metazoa > Chordata > Aves > Apodiformes > Trochilidae > Calypte > Calypte anna. The sequence continues at coordinate 3,945,803 of NC_044245.1, forward strand.
TAAAAACCACCATTGTGCTTTGTCATTCTCATACCTGAGACTCATTCCCCATGAATCACTTTATGGCCTATCCTTGACCTCTGTCATTTTTCTGCTGGCACAATGTGATGCCATCACTTGATCCTTCTGGCTCCCTGCCTGATGGAGCCAGCAAATTCACCACATTCATTTTCCATGCCTGTGGTCAGATGTATCCTTCTAATGCCATGATATTTACCTGATAAACATTTACAGCCCCAAATGTTAGTTATTAACACAGGAGGTGGTAGGTATTTGTACTAGAGCACTAATTAAATGCTCATTTCCAGTACAGTCATGAGCATTACCCAGAGCACAGAATGAATTATGGAAGTGACACATTTCACAAAGGAAAAATATTTGCTGGAGGAACATTTATTCCAATACTTAATATTTGCTGGAGGAACATTTCTTCCAATCCTACTTTCTATTCCTTTTTTTTTTTTTTTTTTTTTCCCTCAGAATAGCCTTGTTTTTTAATAGAGAGTCATCTTGTTTAGATTACTATGTTTAAAATCATAAAGAATATTTGTTTCTGAAATGTAATAGCTTGGAACACTAACCCAAAAGCCATTTCAAGGCTGACTGGTTTTGTTGGGGTGCAGTCTGTTTGTTTTTTCTTAATGCAACTGGGAGCTAAAATTGTGCCAAGGGAGAGAAGAAAAAAACAAGCACATGTGAATTTATTTTTTTTTCTCTAATAGGATTTGCAGAGAAGCAAATATTTAGCATAGCAGGAGAGAGAAGAGGTCACAGTACCTGTCCTGTGGGCTGGTTACCCAGGCTTGTGTTTTTACAGGGTGATTACTCAGGGAGTAAACCTGGAGCACACCATTCATTAATTGATTTCCCTCCACACTTTGATTGAAATGTTTTGAACGTCTGTATTTTTCCAACTGTGCTGGCTCTTTGGCTCTGAAAAGGTTTTAATGTTTTCTCTCCTAATAGATACCTGGAGGATTGTCTATGCTGGACATATCTTGGACATACAAGTGGCCCATGCCTATGCTGGACATAAATGTGGAAAAAACAGCAGGGGCTGCAAACTTCTTGTTAGGGTCCAAGGTAACATTGAACTTTATTTTTGTTTTGGATACGTGAAACAAAGTCCAAACATAGAAAATGGTCGAGTGCAAGCAGGTTTTATTTGACAATTGACACAGGCAAAAAATATAGAGTCAGGCAAAAGAGGGAGAGAGGAGAGAAAGATATAAGAAAGAAAGAGAAAAAGTGGTAAGGAAATGGCAAGAAAGAAAGAGAAGAGAAGAGAACTAAAGGGTAAGAAAAGTGGGGAGAATGAGAGAGCGAGAGAGTCACCACCAGGGGTCCAGCTGTCCAGCGAGGTTCTTCAGGATGGTGCTGATCCTGGACAGGGTCTGGTGCAGAGATGGTGGTGGGTCAAAAGATGTCAAAACAGTCAGAGCATGGACAGCCAGATACACCCCTGAGTCCTTTTGCTGCCAAGGGGCAGCTGTCAGTCAGCCAGGGTCGTTAGCAGGCAGGCTGCCTGGAGGGGAGCAGAAGGGTGTAGTCCCCCAGCCGGTCCTCAATTCTTATCTTCTTCCAGAAGCCATTCCTCCTCTCTTCCAGCCATTTAACCAGGTACATCCTGCCTCCAGGGGTGTCCCAGCATTGAAGGCTGGCCCTCAGGAAAGGGGCTTCTTCCTGATGCCATCCTTGCTCTGCTCCAGCCCCATTAGTGTGCCTGGGGGGATGTCATAGAATCGTAGAATCATAGAATTGGCTGGGTTGGAAGGGACCTCAGAGATCATCAAGTCCAACCCTTGATCCACTACTGCTGCAGTTCCCAGCCCATGGCACTGAGTGCCACATCCAGTCTCTTTTGAAATATCTCCAGACACGGAGAATCCACTACTTCCCTGGGCAGCCCATTCCAATGCCTGATCACCCTCTCCAGAAAGAAATTCTTTCTAATCTCCAACCTAAACCTCCCCTGGCACAACTTGAGACCCTGCCCTCTTGTCTTGCTGAGAGTTGCCTGGGAAAAGAGCCCAACCCCCCCCTGGCTCCAACCTCCTTTCAGGGAGTTGGAGAGAGTGATGAGGTCTCCCCTGAGCCTCCTCTTCTCCAGCCTCAACACCCCCAGCTCCCTCAGCCCTTCCTCACAGGAATTCTGCTGGATCCCTTCACAGCCTCCTTGCTCTTCTCTGGACCTGCTCCAGCACCTCAATCTCCTTCCTGAGGGGCTGAGGGGCCCAGAACTGGACACAGGACTCAAGCTGTGGCCTCACCAGAGGTGAGTACAGGGGCAGAATCCCTTCCCTGGACCTGCTGGCCACACTGTTCCTGAGCCAGCCCAGGATGCCATTGGCCTTCTTGGCCACCTGGGTATTGTCCCAGCATTGAAGGCTGGTGCTCAGAAGAGGAATAGCCTCCACCCAATACCTCTTACCACATCCTAAGGGGTCACCCGTGCTCAGCTGGCCAGCCAGCTCCTCCACCTGAGCCAGGGCTATTGATTTTAAAATTGCTTTTTTGAGACAGTTGCAAGTCAGTGAAGTCAGACTCACACACTTCTCATCCTAAAGTCCTATCCATGGCAAGTCAGTGATTCTTAGGAAATAAAGTGAAATGTTTTGTCACCTTTGAAAAGTACTGTATGAGGTTAAATCTGTCCTGGAAGCAGAACCAGTCCTTGCAGGCTGATGAAATCTTGCTGAAAAGGTGCAATATGTACTGGTGGTCATGGTAAGTTCTACTCTGTTTGCATTGTCAACTTCTTTTCTGGCAGCACTTAATGGAAGTGTTCATTCACTTCCTAGTTCTAAACAAAAGGCATTGTTTAATCTTGCAGTATTTGCAGGAGTGGTGGAGTGTGTGCCTTTGGTTGTTTAGTTTGGGGTTTTGTTTTTCTTTTTGCATTCCAGAACACACCTTGCAAAGTAAAAAGTGATGAAGATTTACATATGCTATGGAGAAAAAAAAAAGTTACAACAGTAAATTAAGACAGTAACCAACAGGCTCTATATTGGACATCCAAAATCCCAGGAGCAGGTAATAGTTTTCAGCTTTTTTGGGGCACATTGCTGCAAGTACCCTAATAATTACCTTGCAGAAGTGAAAAACACTGTATTAGCTTGGAAAAAAAAATAGTGTTTTATGAAAGCAGCCTATAATAAGCAATTTTCAGAGTTGAACAGGAGTCCTTTGGTTCCTGCTCTTATGCAAAAAATGGTCTGAAAATTTTTGCTCTCAGAAGTGTGGAAACCCTCAATAGTATTTCATTGTACAGAGAAAGGTATTTCGAGCAGATAATATTTCTAGGATGAGATTCAAACCCCAAGTCATTATTTATTTTTATTTTTTCTGAGAGAATGAATTCACATTTCACAGGGCTTATGTGGGATAAACACTTCATAGAATAGAATCATAGAATTGTCTGGGTTGGAAGGGACCTCAGAGATCATCAAGTCCAACCCTTGATCCACTACCCCTGCAGTTCCCAGCCCACGGCACTGAGTGCCACATCCAGTCTCTTTTGAAATATCTCCAGACACGGAGAATCCACTACTTCCCTGGGCAGCCCATTCCAATGCCTGATCACCCTCTCCAGAAAGAAATTCTCTCTAATCTCCAACCTAAACCTCCCCTGGCACATCTTGAGACCCTGCCCTCTTGTCTTGCTGAGAGTTGCCTGGGAAAAGAGCCCAACCCCCCCCTGGCTCCAACCTCCTTTCAGGAAGTTGGAGAGAGTGATGAGGTCTCCCCTGAGCCTCCTCTTCTTTAGGCTGAACACCCCCAGCTCCCTCAGCCTCTCCTCATAGAGTCTGTGCTCAAGTCCCTTCACCAGCCTCCTTGCTCTTCTCTGGACCTGGTCCAGGACCTCAATCTCCTTCCTAAACTGAGAGGCCCAGAACCGGATACAGGACTCAAGCTGTGGCCTCACCAGAGCTGAGTACAGGGACATCAGCAGTCAGTAAAAACCAGAAAAGTGGAGAAAAAGATTTTCAGCACATGGCCTGGCACCAAGAGAAGGAAACACAATGGTACCAGGTTGTGAATTCTGTCCTGCTCCTGAAATTCCTATTGAAGAGCCACCTTTCTGTGGCAGAAGGAGGTCTGTGCAGATCTGATAGTTTGCTCAAAGGTTTCCAGAAATATTGATTTAAATGAGGCTTTTTTGGTCTCTTCAGCAGATTGGTACCACCCATGCTTTGTAAAATTCCTTCTGCAGAGAGGGCCAGAGAAACCCTAATGTATGAATTTCCCTCTGCCACCATGCCTCATCCTAACTTCTAAAACAAAGAGATTAATTACTGACCTTCAGCACTTAATTATAACCCAGAACAGGAATACTTTATGTATTGGTTGTAGTGAAAAAAAATTTAAAAAATTAAAAATGCTGGTTCAGTGAAATACAGGACATGATATTGGGCTGCATTTCCTAATTATATATAATTGATAGAACAACTAATGTCTGAGCAAGAGAAGCCAGAGACTATTCTCTGTCTCTTGGTGTTTGAATGTGGTTGTGCCAGGAAAGCAGAAGTGAGGGAGGCAAAGTTACCTCCCATTAGGATGAGTAAATAAAATGTTCATTTTATTTTATAATCAGGACTAAAATAAGGTACTGGGACCTTGCAGCTCAGTGTATGCTTTGCCTTGCTTGAAAATTGTGTGGAGATAGACCTGTTATCTTGGCTTTGCATTTACATCTCTCGTGCAAAAGATTCACAGGCTGTGGGGGAAAGGCAGCCCATGATGCTGAGATTTACAGGTCTTGCCAAGGGGTTAAATTCTTCCTCAAAATGGAGTAAGCTAGAAAAAAGGCATCTGGTCCTACAGAGCTGCCTGGTGGCTGAGATAAAGATGGAGCCAGAATAGTGTAACCACCACATTTTTGTGCATTAAGCATCTCAGGGTTGCTCTGCTTCCTTGTGGCACCATCCTCCTTTTCCCCTTGCAACAGTCAGGATAATTTTTCAATTTACTTAATTTTTTATTTTTATTATATTTATTATTTATTATATTTATTATAAATAAAATACTTCTTTTATTTATTTTTATTTATTTTATTTTTTCCCATGTTCCTGTGCTTTTTTAAGCTAGATCAGGGTATCTCCCCACCTGTGCTGACTCAGCACCAGGGCTGCCTTTCTGAAATGCTGAACAGGACTGAAACCATTCTCAAACCCCAAATTTTTTTTTTTTTTTAGGACTCAGGAACTGCCTGCTGAGTGATCACACTGAAAGCACTGATCCATGCAGCAATAGATGGCTGGAAATCAGGGAGCCTGGAATAATGTCATGGACCATTCATTAATCTGCAGGGAGCCTCAGAAAAGGGGCCTGGAGGTCTCTGCACTGAACATTACTCCAGGCAAACCCCAGCTGCTGGGAGGAGGGAACCAGCATTGCTGGGGAAAGTGGGAAAATCACAGATGTCATTTTCAAAACTGCAAACCTGACAGAAGGTCAAATGGTGCCCAAAGAAGCACTAAAACTCAGGCAATCCATTATTTTTGTGTGCTGGAAGGGAGGAGGTGAATATCCTTAAAGGAATTTAAAAGCTTGCTTGTTTCAGAGTGCTGTGTTCATGGCAAACACCTCCCCAGGGCTCTGTGCAATTCTGCTTCTATGAAGCTATTAATGAACCTTATACCTGTTATTTTTATTTTTCTTACTTGTTAAATTAGCTGTAAAAATTAACACCTGGGACAACCCAGTGTTCATCTCCCTGTTTCCACTAAGATAAGTGGAATTATTTCTCCTAATTATTTCTCCTAATTCCACTACACAATCTGTACCAATCAAGATTTCCCTGAGTGCATCAATTGATGTGCTAAAATTAACCCTTGTGATTTCAGGCCTTTGATTTAGGCCATCAACATCCTGCCTCTTCCTCTCTGCTCTTCTTGGAATACATTTGCACTGAGGTAACCACCCAATGACAATGTTTTGTTTTGTGACATCATGAGATGTGCTGGTCATGGTCCCTGCCACTCTTTAAGTTCTCTGACAAACTTAGTTGGAGTTACTGTAGGTTGGAAGCTACAAAAGAAATAAAGATTTTGTCTAATTCTTTCTTAACATTTTCAGCTTCTGCACAAATTTGGGGACAGAGTGGCTGGAGAGCAGCCAGGCAGAAAGGGACCTGGGAGTCTGGATCGACAGGAAGCTGAACATGAGCCAGCAGTGTGCCCAGGTGGCCAAGAAGGCCAATGGCATCCTGGCCTGGATCAGGAACAGCATGGCCAGCAGGTCCAGGGAAGTGATTCTGGCCCTGTGCTCAGCACTGGTGAGGCCACAGCTTGAGTCCTGTGTCCAGTTCTGGGCCCCTCAGTTCAGGAAGGATATCAAGGTCCTGGAGTGTGTCCAAAGGAGGGGAACTGGGCTTGTGAAGGGACTTGAGCACAGACCCTGTGAGGAGAGGCTGAGGGAGCTGGGGGTGTTCAGCCTAAAGAAGAGGAGGCTCAGGGGAGACCTCATCACTCTCTACAACTCCCTGAAAGGAGGTTGGAGCCAGGGGGGGGGGTTGGGCTCTTTTCCCAGGCAACTCTCAGCAAGACAAGAGGGCAGGGTCTCAAGTTGTGCCAGGGGAGGTTTAGGTTGGAGATTAGAAAGAATTTCTTTCTGGAGAGGGTGATCAGGCATTGGAATGGGCTGCCCAGGGAAGTAGTGGATTCTCTGCGTCTGGAGATACTTCAAAAGAGCCTGGATGTGGCACTCAGTGCCATGGGCTGGGAACTGCAGCAGTAGTGGATCAAGGGTTGGACTCGATGATCTCTGAGGTCCCTTCCAACCCAGTCGATTCTATGATTCTATGATTCTATGAAATGTATCAAACCTGGTTACATGAGCTAACACTGAAAATGGGATCAAATTCTTCAGAATAATAATAATAATAAATAATAATAATAATAATAACAACAAAGCTAATCAATACATGATAATAATTATATTGTAATGAGTGGACTCAAAGGTTGGTATTGCCATGGAGGGACTCTTGACTTTATTTCCTAAACAGCAATGAACTTCTCTTGAACATGGGAGGTGAATTCAATCGCTGCACCTCAATCAGCTGGTGACTCTGGATTAAATAACCCATCATCTGGCAGTCACTCAGAGGAAGACAAATATCTAATCATCCCCATCACATCTCAAACTAATCAAGAAAACGTGTAGGGTTATGTAAGCTTTTTAGTAAAGCTTTCCTTAGCATCTTCATTCCCAGTCTTGGCAGTAGCAGCTTTTGTTCCTGTTCATTGTCTTCTGAATGAGCTGTAAATAAAAATTGATCCATCAGTCAAAGACAAAAAAGTTTGAAGACATTAAGGGCTTAGGTTTTACAGCTGCTCTAACAAGGTTCTGTGGTTTTTTAGGTCACAAAGATAGGAAGAACATCTCTTCTGGTCTCATTTCCTTGTTTTTGTCTAAAGAAAGTCCCTGTGATCTCTTAGTCACACCCAAAAAAGGCAACAGGGATGCACGATGAGTCCTGAACACCATCAGGTAACAAATTAAATGACAATATTCTTGTTCTAAAATCTCCTAAATCTTAATCACACTCCACAGTTCTGAAGACCTGGCATCAGTGTCTAGTTCCAGCAATAATACCTAATTTTAATTTGAAGATTACATGTGCATAAAGGGATCCTGACTCACTGCCTGCAGAGTTTTTTCCCCTATTTTTAAAGAGAGGAGTTTTCCAAAGGCCTGGATCTACACTTGGATCTGCATATATTTATCTCAGCTGTTCTGCAGGAGAGAAGAGAGGAAGGGAATGAGACTGCATTAAAATAATGAAATAATATTTGGAGCCAAGTTATCTCTTTCACTCCATCTTTCCTCCAGTCTTTGACTTACAGGTTGGGATTTGCCTGTTAGATATCTGGAAACAGGGAATGGAATGGAATGGGAGGGAAGGGAAAGGGAAAGGGAAAGGGAAAGGGAAAGGGAAAGGGAAAGGGAAAGGGAAAGGGAAAGGGAAAGGGAAAGGGAAAGGGAAAGGGAAAGGGAAAGGGAAAGGGAAAGGGAAGGGAAGGGAAGGGAAGGGAGAAGGGAGAAGGGAGAAGGGAGAAGGGAGAAGGGAGAAGGGAGAAGGGAGAAGGGAGAAGGGAGAAGGGAGAAGGGAGAAGGGAGAAGGGAGAAGGGAGAAGGGAGAGGGAAGGGAAGGGAAGGGAAGGGAAGGGAAGGGAAGGGAAGGGAAGGGAAGGGAAGGGAAGGGAAGGGAAGGGAAGGGAAGGGAAGGGAAGGGAAGGGAAGGGAAGGGAAGGGAAGGGAAGGGAAGGGAAGGGAAGGGAAGGAAGGGAAGGGAAGGGAAGGGGAGGGGAGGGGAGGGGAGGGGAGGGGAGGGGAGGGGAGGGGAGGGAGGGGAGGGAGGGGAGGGAGGGGAGGGGAGGGGAGGGGAGGGGAGGGGAGGGGAAGGGAAGGGAAAGGGAAAGGGAAAGGGAAAGGGAAAGGGAAAGGGAAAGGGAAAGGGAAAGGGAAAGGGAAAGGGAAAGGGAAGGGAAGGGAAGGGAAGGGAAGGGAAGGGAAGGGAAGGGAAGGAAGGGAAGGGAAGGGAACGGAAGGAAGGGAAGGGAAGGGAAGGGAAGGGAAGGGAAGGGAAGGGAAGGGAAGGGAGAGGGAAGGGAAGGGAAAGGGAAGGGAAGGGAAGGGAAGGTAGGAAAGGAAAGGAGAGGAAAGGAAAGGAAAGGACTGATGATCATCAAGTCCAAGTGCCTGACCACTGGCCTTTCATTTTCAGAAAGAAGTGAGAAATTTTAGATGACTGACCCAAATTTTCCTCCTAAACTTTGAAGGAGTCTGGAAAGACCAATTCTTCCTTGGTTATTTGGATGAATATGAACCAGTCCATTATTCTCAGTTAACCAATGTATAAAATGTGGACAGCTAAGCAGATTGAAACAACGATGTCAGGGTTAAGAAACACCAGCAGTAATTTTTTTACTTTAATATATAGCTTACTGTGTTCCTACTTTCATTTAGGGCACAAATCTATTTTGAAGTCACTTTAAAGTTCACTTGCTTAGACACTCACGAACAGTAATGAAATAAACTAATTAAAAACCTGATAAAAGTGACAGGTCCCTGTTAACACAGCCCTCCCAAACATATGCAAAAACAATTACAGTATGCAAATGCAGATGAGCCACATCATTGCTATTTCCTATTAAATGTCAGGGAATGAAAAATGCATCGGATTATCATAGTTCCTTTACTTGTATGATGATGGTGCTCAAAAGAGGTATCAAAATGTCACTTTCCTGTGAAAGTGATGGATCCACTTCATCACTGGAGCCAAAGCAAAGAGTGTTCCTCTGATCAGCCCTGGACAAGGAAATCAACTCATTCTTTTATTATGAATTTCAGATTTTTTCCTGAAATTTGCTTCTCTTCTCTCACATTTCTAATGAGAGAGGGGCATGTAATATCTGAGCATTTTGCATATAACTATCAACTGAGTTCTGCCTCAGTTTTGCAAAGGACAAAATGTGTGAAAATGATCATACTGCTTCAGTAAAAATTGTTTTTCTACACAGTTAGGAGGGACATAACAGGTAGATACTGCCAGCATCCTGCAAGGATCTATAGCTGGAGAGCTTCAATCATAGAATCATAGAATTGGCTGGGTTGGAAGGGACCTCAGAGATCATCAAGTCCAACCCTTGATCCACTACTGCTGCAGTTCCCAGCCCATGGCACTCAGTGCCACATCCAGTCTCTTTTGAAATATCTCCAGACACGGAGAATCCACTACTTCCCTGGGCAGCCCATTCCAATGCCTGATCACCCTCTCCAGAAAGAAATTCTTTCTAATATCCAACCTAAACCTCCCCTGGCACAACTTGAGACCCTGCCCTCTTGTCTTGCTGAGAGTTGCCTGGGAAAAGAGCCCAACCCCCCCCTGGCTCCAACCTCCTTTCAGGGAGTTGTAGAGAGTGATGAGGTCTCCCCTGAGCCTCCTCTTCTTCAGGCTGAACACCCCCAGCTCCCTCAGCCTCTCCTCATAGGATCTGTGCTCGAGAATTTTGAATGAGGCCAGAAGTGTCCTCACAGTTGCTTTTAGGATCTCGTGGAACTTTACAGAGAAAAACCACACCAGGAATGGTATGTTTAAAAAAAAAAAAAAAAGAGTGTAAAATTTCCTCTGAGACCAAAGGGATTAATAATGGTAAGAGGTTTTCTTGCAGGACAATGTGTGTTTTATAAAAATTAATAATAACGAAAAAACTAGCTAGCAGATTAAAAAAAGTGAAGTTGAGTCAGCATTTGTCTTGGGAGAGAAATTTCATTTTCCTGTCATAAGATTTACATAAAATTTACAGAATGTTTTGTCTTGCTGGTGAAGAACTGAACTCTTGGCTGATTTCCCACCTAAACCAGGAAAATCAGTTGAGCTGCGTGACCAGAAATTAAAGTTTCCCCATTTGAACAGGCTGCCAAAATAAAGAAAAATAAAGCACTCCACTATTTACATCCTTTATAGAGATATTAAAAAAAAAAAAATCTGTAAAACCAGCCAGTTGTTTGCAGGATGCTTCTTTCTGATAAGGTTTTCCCAATTTTCCTGAACACACTAAATGTCCATAGAGACTCCAGGAGATTAAATTGTCTTTTTCTTTGGGGATTCAGAGTAAATAATTAAAGCCTGCAAGTATGTTTTCAATTAAAATGATTAACATCCAGCCAAAATTCAGAGAAGGCAGATGGAATATTCAGACCAGACTAAACATTGATCTTGTGAGAGTTACTGCCTAGTATTTAAATTTCTAATGCAAGGTACCAAAAGCTCCCCAGTTGTCTCAGCAGCACCAGGACTGGGTATGAAGTGTTTCCTAGCAGGCTGTCAAGATTGCAGACCAAGATAAATCAACACATGAAACTAAAGTGTTTTCTGGATTAATTTCAGCTTTCTGAAACGTCAATAAGCTTGAGAAGTTCAATTTTAGCTGATGGTCTTTTCTTTTACAGTATAGATGTCCAAATATTTCATGTCTGTTACCAGTTTACAACAAGAACAACTTTAATGTAGCCAGCTTTGATGTTTGTAGGGTGAAGCCCATCCCAAAAAATACATATATTTGTCCTATATTGTTTTACATTTAGGTTCTGTAGTCTACCTAGGTTCCATAACTGTTGCGGGAGGAGCCTTTCTTGCTCCAGAGGCTCGACGAGCTGCTGGCCTCTCCATGCCTCACACCAGAGTGAGCTGAGCTTTTCCTGTGGGTGTGTGTCCCACCTTTATTGGCCCCCTGGTCTTGCTCATGCCCAATAGGGGCCTGTCCTAATCAGGCACAGGTGGACTCACACCCACTCACTGGCAATTCGAGGCACCTGGTTTATCTTCTCTCTCTACACATAACCATATTATATGTTTCATTTTGTATTTATTTTCTTATATTTCTATATTAATAGACATGAGAAAAAACCTAATATGAAATATATATGAAGACAGAGAGAGTTCCATCCCTGGAAGTTTTTAAGGCCAGGCTGGATGGGGCTCTGAGTAACCTGGGCTGGAGGGAGGTGTCCCTGCCCATGGCAGAGAGGTTGGAATTGGGTGATCTTAAAAATCCCTTCCAACCCTGAAAAATCTGTATTTCTCTGATTTTACATTTAGCCAGTTTTTTATACCCAATCTCCTTTAACTAACATGGTCTTGGTTGCCTAACTGATGCAACAATTTATTTTTTTTAACCTAAATATTGATCTGACCTGAATAACAAGTGTACTGTGAACTCTGCTCATCCCTGCAGTCCCTGTGCTGTATAAATCTCTCCTGTGCCATGTGTGCAACATTTTTGCTGTTCCATCTTTCAAGATATGAGGATGGACCAGAAGAAATAAGACCAGTGTGGTCCTGACATGGCTGCCTGATGAGGGTTTTTTTCTTTTTTTGATTATTTCTGCAATAAGTTCTGTCTTGCTGGTCTCCCATCTTTGCTGCAAAAGGCAAATATAATGTCTATCATTTTTCTACAATTTAAAAAATCGTTGTCTTTAGAGTATGAAACTTTTGGGGTTGCATTAGAAAACTCTGATAATTATAATATCTCTAAATTCCCTTTTTTCCAGTCAGCTGTGAGAACAATAGAAGAATCAATAATTTCTTTACCCTGATGGCCATATTTCTTCCATCCTTATTGTACCATTGCTATTCCCTTTTTAACGAACTGAATAAAGAAAAAATAAGTTTAGCCAGATGCTGGCTTTTCATTCTGCTTGATTGATGTTATGTATCTGATTGTATTTTGCTTCCCATCAGTTCACCACCAGTGGAACTCACAGACCCAGTGGAAATCTTGATTTTTTTCCCCTTTCAACCAAAAAAGCACAAATTGGTTTAAAGGCTTCTGGGATGTAAATCATAACCCTGGGTTTTTGTGTCTTGACATCTGGGCTGTTCTAGTGGTTGAGTAAATATCATAGCCTGATTACAAACTGGAAATACAGAGGCAAATTCAGAGCATTTTAAACAAGACTCACAGAAAATAATAACTATCATTTTTATTTCCACTTATAAAATGCTTTATGAATGTTTGGCTTTTGTAGCATTGTTTACATTTGAAAATTTCCTGGATTTGACAGTAAAAGAGAGAAAGTGGAAACCAAGAGCACTGATGCTATTTTTAAATCCCCAAATGCTCCTTTCATACCTCCTTGTTATCACAGCAATGACATTATCTGATTGAAAACAGTCACTGGACTTACAAATAGTGCCAACAGACAAATAATGTCTGGTGCTACATCAATCAGGTTCAAATTACAGCTGTAAAGTCATGATGGAGGAAGTTTTTTTTTGTTTTATTTCTCTTGTATTAAAAAATGATGGAAATTAAGTTAAATGGAACTAAAAGAAAATGCTTTAACTATTCATCCTAAAACAAATATTAGAAAAACCCTGACTGCAAGAAAAAAAGAGATAAACTGACCTTTGAGTTGTATTTCTATCCCTCTTCTCTCCTTACCTATTTGCATGCATTTGGTTTTGTGATATATATTATCTGTATATAGCTATATATTGATAAATAATTCTCTTAGTATCTGTCAGTTCTTCATATAATTGCATACAAACTTGAATGATTTGTTCTTCAAACAAATTTGTTAGTGTTTTTCTAAATTTTCCATAATGTCCTAGGTATAAAGGAAGAATGTCATCAATGAACTTCAGGAAATATCCCTTTCATTTTGGTGTGAGTAGTCTTTCTTTTGATGTTACAGAAGAAAAGTACTAACATCTTATAATTTATATTATATTAATTTATCATACATATAAGACATAAATATCCCAACTGATTTGACCCACAGGCATTCAAAGTGGTAGATATTGCATTAAATACAGGTCTAGAACTGTCTCAGGGGTGGAAGCATCTGACTTTTGTCTTTGCTTTTTATTTTCCCCTATTGGGGAGCCTTTAGGAAACTGAATCATCCTCTCCCCATACTTTTTCTCTGAACCCTGAATTTTTACACAACTTATTCCTTGTGGCAAGGACTGCCTCTTAATTCACAGTTACACAGCACCTGGCATCAGCCTGGGGTTTCAAGGTGTTTCTGCAGTACAACTAAAAAATAATCATGGAACATAGCCTCCATCTAGAGAAAATGCACATTGGCTCCAAGGTGACTGCCTGGGGATGAAAAGAGGGAATTATTCCCAGGTTTCTAATTTGGGGAATGATCAGGATATATTTTTAGGCTTCTATAACCAGTTCAGAACAATCGTTCAGGTGTCTGCTGTTCACATGAGGTTCAAAATAGATCCAGGCTGTAAATATCAGCTAATTCATTCCATTGAATAATGGAATATCTGATTTAAAGCACACTGCAAGCAGCTGCTTAAGTATTTGAATTGCAGAGTAATTTTTGGTCTACATTCAGTCCCTGTCCTGAGGTTGCCTGCATGATTAAAAATGATGGAGCACTATGTATCAGCTGTAATAATAAAACATCTACTGCCCCAAAATCAGCTGAGATGTTCTTGCAAATATTTCCACAAGCCTCTTAATTTCTAGCAGGTGCAACCAGTTATTCCCCATGACAGTGTGACTCACCTTTGCAAGAAATTGTCACAATTTGAGATCCTTTTCAAGGAAATCCTGAGTTTCAGGAATTTTAGTTTTGAGGAAAAGTATCAGAACGTACTTATTTTTCTTAAAAACTAGACTAAAAAAATCCTACCAGCTGGTAGCACAGGTGAGCTTGGCCATAAACAAAGCCTTCAGAAAATCTGTCAAGGGCAAAAATGCCCTCAGGACCTTTCAGCTCAAGTGGATAAAGCAAAACAAGATAAGGATGAAAGGGAAGGGGAAGCAAGGTTATCTTCATTTGGATTCAGCCACACTTATTTAAAGGTGTGATTCAGCAAAGCTGTGTTTGGGTACCCAGGTGGCCACCATTGTCAGGGAAGATAAAGGCCACACAGTGAATAAAGAAAATTAAAGACTCAGAGAATCATAGAATTGGCTGGGTTGGAAGGGACCTCAGAGATCATCAAGTCCAACCCTTGATCCACTACTGCTGCAGTTCCCAGCCCATGGCACTCAGTGCCACATCCAGTCTCTTCTGAAATATCTCCAGACACGGAGAATCCACTACTTCCCTGGGCAGCCCATTCCAATGGCTGATCACCCTCTCCAGAAAGAAATTCTTTCTAATCTCCAACCTAAACCTCCCCTGGCACAACTTGAGACCCTGCCCTCTTGTCTTGCTGAGAGTTGCCTGGGAAAAGAGCCCAACCCCCCCCTGGCTCCAACCTCCTTTCAGGGAGTTGGAGAGAGTGATGAGGTCTCCTCGGAGCCTGCTCTTTTCCAGGCTGAACACCCCCAGCTCCCTCAGCCTCTCCTCATAGGGTCTGTGCTCGAGTCCCTTCACCAGCCCAGTTGCCTCCTTTGGACCTGCTCCAGGACCTCAATCTCCTTCCTGAGCTGAGGGGCCCAGAACTGGACACAGGACTCAAGCTGTGGCCTCACCAGGGCTGAGCACAGGGGCAGAATCCCTTCCCTGGACCTGCTGGCCAAATTCATGGAACTCACTAACACTTGCAGATGTCATTAGCACATGCTGTTCTTTGCAGAGTGAGCTGAATGATTCTCTGTCTGCCACTGATGGCATCAGTTACATCTCCAGGGTTTGCAATGGGATGTTGCTCACCTGCAAAAAACCCACATGCAGAAATTTGCATTTAAAAACCTGAATCTGAATTCCTTCAATGGCTCCATCTCAAAGCCAGCTGCAGACTTATTTATATAAGATTTCCCCATCTAGAAAAGACTCCACTGGATCAGTCTGCTTTTTGCAAAGCATCTTTGCTTTGCCCTACTTTTGCAGCTCTTGAATTAAACTACCCCATGCCTCCAAGTTGCCAATAGTTCGTCTGAGCTTTGTAAGAAGATGAAACAAGTGATTCAGGGAGGCTTTTCCATTTCTCTGCTTCAGACAAAGGCATGCACTTTGGTTGTGGCTTCTGAAGTTCCCAGTCTCCAGTTTCTTCCCGTTAAATATTTTTAAATTTAATGTTGTTAGCATATTTATATTGCAAAACAAACAGAATGCAATGGAATAGCAGGTATCTAGAACAGTATTTATAGTAAGCAAAAAAAAATAAATTAATATTATGAAATTTGCTGAATAAAACAGTGTTTTGGTTGTGCTTTCTATCAGGGTGTCACCATAAAAATATTTTTTTCTTTCTGTCCATATTACAAGCAATAAATTTCTAGCTGTGGCACATCCTTCTGTGCTATGCTGTTTTGGATTTAATCCCATCAAACCTTCATGTATTTTGACATGTCTGACATGGCTAAGCACAAGCATGGGTTTGAAGAGTTTCTCACTAAAAAAGAAATTTAATTAGAAGCTATTACAGGGTAAGAATACTCTCCCTTGATGGACTGAGGGAGAAATGCTGCCAACAAGTTGACGTGTAAAGATCCCACTTCTATTTTAAAAATAAATCTGTGAACTTCAAAATATCACTTCTTAATAATTTAAACTACACAGCCCTCTCTATGCTTAATAACACATAAAGCACAATAAAAATGCTACCTGGAGACAGCAGATGCCTCTCAGCACATTTTGATGACAACACCAGCTCTTTGCTCTTACTCAGTTTTCTGCAGGGAAGTGGCAAAGAATTATTTCTTTAAAACTCATAAAAAGGCCCAACTAGATGTTAATTGAGCCCATTATGTGCTGCCTTTGGCGGACATCATTTCACATTTACAGTGGAGACAAAGCACAGGTATCCTGCCTGCCTTTCTTCTCCCCCACTTGCTGATTTATGTGGAATTGAATATTTCAGCATTGTCACATCTGGTGTTTTATTCCATTAATATCTCTGCTTTGGGGTTAGCGTTTCTGTGGTTTTGGGTTGACATCTCTGTGTTTCTGGGTTGCAGTGATTCTCAGACCTGAGGATAACCACTTCTGCCTGAAATGCAGGATATTTGGGGTCACTACAGAAACTTTTGTTGTGTTTGTGTGTAATATACCTCTGGGCATTCAGGTTTGAATAATACCTTTAACCTCCAAGCATAATTCAGGCGAAATGAGGCATTTTGTTTGTTTTGAGTCAGCATCCACATGCAGGTTATCCTAAGTCTCTGAAACCTGTACAGGTTCCTGGGTTTCCCCAGAGGCTTTTCTTGCTGCCTTTCCCACCTGTCCTGGGAATTGTGTCTTGTGTCAATTAAATCAATAGAAAAAAGCAGCAATGGATAATTTTTCATTCTTCAACTGTTCAACCTGACTGGTGGATGAGGGGAAGGCTGTGGATGTGGTCTACCTGGACTTCAGCAAAGCGTTTGACACCGTCTCCCACAGCATCCTCCTGAAAAAACTATCAGCCCATTGCTTGGACAGGAGCACCCTGTGCTGGGTTAGGAACTGGCTGGAGGGCCGGGCCCAGAGAGTGGTGCTGAACGGGGCTGCATCAAAATGGCGGCCGGTCACTAGTGGTGTCCCCCAGGGATCAGTGTTGGGCCCAGTTCTGTTCAATATCTTCATTGATGATTTAGATGAGGGGATTGAGTCCATCATCAGCAAATTCGCAGACAACACTAAGCTGGGGGGGAGTGTGGATCAACTGGAAGGCAGGAGGGCTCTGCAGAGGGACCTGGACAGACTGGAGAGTTGGGCTGATTCCAATGGGATGAGGTTCAACATGGGCAAGTGCCGGGTCCTGCACTTTGGCCACAACAACCCCATGCAGCGCTACAGGCTGGGGACAGAGTGGCTGGAGAGCAGCCAGACAGAAAAGGACCTGGGAGTCTGGATTGACAGGAAGCTGAACATGAGCCAGCAGTGTGCCCAGGTGGCCAAGAAGGCCAATGGCATCCTGGCCTGGATCAGGAAGAGCGTGGCCAGCAGGTCCAGGGAAGGGATTCTGCCCCTGTATTCAGCTCTGGTGAGGCCACAGCTTGAGTCCTGTGTCCAGTTCTGGGCCCCTCAGCTCAGGAAGGAGATTGAGGACCTGGAGCAGGTCCAAAGGAGGGCAACCAGGTTGGTGAAGGGACCCGAGCACAGACCCTATGAGGAGAGGCTGAGGGAGCTGGGGGTGTTCAGCCTAAAGAAGAGGCGGCTCAGGGGAGACCTCATCACTCTCTCCAACCCCCTGAAAGGAGGTTGGAGCCAGGGGGGGGTTGGGCTCTTTTGCCAGACGACTTTCAACAAGACAAGAGGGCAGGGTCTCAAGTTGTGCCAGGGGAAGTTTAGGTTGGAAATCAGAAAGAATTTCTTCACGGAGAGGGTGATCAGACATTGGAATGGGCTGCCCAGGGAAGTAGTGGATTCTCCGTGTCTGGAGATATTTCAAAAGAGCCTGGATGTGGCACTCAGTGCCATAGTCTAGCAACCGCAACTGTGGTTCAAGGGCTGGACTTGATGATCTCTGAGGTCCCTTCCAACCCAGTCAATTCTATGATTCTAAGATTTTCCTGATCCTCTACTACTTAGTAGGAAGAGACAAAATCCTTTGTGTTTATTTCTAAGATGTCTGGCAATGTTCTTTGCCTTCATAACTTTTTTCAGCTGCAATACTATGACAGTCTCAGTCATCTTCCTTCAAAGAAGACCTTGTATGAGAGAAGACCATGTATGACCATGTAGAAGAGAAGTTCTTGCCTAGAGGACCTTGTATGAAAATGGTGGACATATGAATTATATGAGGAAAGGAAAAAACAGAGAAATATTTTGAGCTATTTGAGCTTTATTTTTTTCTTTAGGAAAAAAATATTTCAGAAATCCAGACATTTGTTTCTCTGCTTCTTTTCTCAAGAGGCAGAGTCAACAAAGGTGCCCTCTTAGAAGCTGGCAAAATGGATTAAATCTTTTTATAAGGTGACATGACCATGAATAGTAAACCTTTAGCTATCTTAAATTGATACATATGGTTAGGTGAGAAGAATCCCACCGCTACCCTTCAGACACAGCTCCTTGAGCTTTGCATTCATTTGTAGATTTTTTGCTGGAACAAAAACTAGACAGAAGAAGTTACTTTCAACCCAGTATTGAGACTCAGAACTTTGGACTCTTTCCTTAATAGGATATAGAGTGGAAGAATAAGATGGGCTTTAGAAATCCTTTTGGAGTTGGTAATGAGGTGTAGTGAGTAGAAAGGAGGCACACTTGGGGCACCAGCCCTTGGAGTGGGGATGATAAAGAAACTTATAGCAGAACAGGGTGGGGTTTTATGTAGATGAGGGGGAGAAGGAATGAGACAAAGGATGGAGTGAGCATGCATAAAGACTGAGTTCAGCTGATGGACATGGTGATGGAGACCACCAGACTACCAAAGGCCACCAGAAAATCTCTGGTGACCACCTGAGGTGACCACCTCATCACATGAGCTCAAGTACACATGTGCTAAGGACATTTGCAAGTGTTAATGAGTTCCATGAATTTGGATTACTTTAAAAATGATTTCCTAGAAAACTAATGAATGTCCATATCTAACTTTATGTATCTTCTGTGCTCAGACAGCTGGGCTTGCACAGTGGGTTGGAGTTATCCCCCCTGCATCCAGAACTGTAATAAATACCTGCTTTACAGTAAAATATTTGCTGTTGAGTCTGATTTCTTTGTTTCAGTATAATTGGGGAGCTGCAGTCAGGTGAAAAACAGAGTGACTGCAAGGAAGAAAAAAATTAAAAGAATACTCAGCAATCTCTTCACATGATGAGTTGGTAAATCTCTCAGGAAACATAGAGAAGTGCTGTAGAGTTGTATGTTTAAATTCTATGTTTAAATTCATGTTTAAATTCTATGATTTTAAACATGACCATAGGAAATTTATTGTATGGAATAGCCATTCAATATTTAGACCTGTAACCAGAAATTATGTATACACAGAGAGGAACAGAGAGCTGCTAAAGCTCTGCATGGAAATCTGCATTTATTTAAAGGATTTGTTGATGTTAGGGTCAGAAAATATCATCACAAACATTCATTTTGATCTAGAGCAGACTGCATTCAGTCACTTAGTGCTGAAGTTAAATTTATATTTTTGAAGAGAAATCTGAGCCTGTTTGAAATATGTCAAGGAGAAGAGAAATCCTCCATTCTACTCTTCCCTTTCAACTTCTGCCTCTCAGTTTATGCACTTGATCTTCTTTCAGACTTTCTGAAGTACAATCTTTGGAGTTTTGCCTTTTTCTTGGTATAAAATCTAGCATCAGTCTGGTGCCACGGTGAATTCTGTTCCTCATCAAAGTCCTCAGCTGCTGTGGTTTAATATTTGTGTATGTAAACTAACATTTGCCATGAATTTTATCTTAAAATTTCTGATAAAAAAACCCCAAGAACTATCTAAAAGATGTATTAACAGATTCAAACACCTGGGATCTGTATGCAATATTTCTCCAATCTACTAAGTAACTGTTTTGCTTATTCTTACTGCAAGAAATGCCTTCTCTTGGAGTTATGTCCATGGTAGTGAATTAAACAGAGACAAGGAACACTTCAAGCAACTAAAAGTGTTTTGGTATATTTGGACACTTTTAAGATTTTCTCCAGAGTAAGCAAGAATATCTCTGGTGTCCAGCACCATTCCCCAACCCCACACCTGGCTGTGGTTCAGAAGTTACAGATTTACAGAGTTCATTCCCAACATATAGTTTGGTTTTGGTGGTGTTACTTTCATTGTTGAAAGAGTCCAGTTGTAAACAAAAGGGCTCCTGTATGCAGTGCTACAGGCTGGGGACAGAGTGGTTGGAGAGCAGCCAGACAGAGAAAGACTCTGGAGTTTGGATTGACAGGAAGCTGAACACGAGCCAGCAGTGTGCCCAGGTAGCCCAGAAGGCCAATGGCATCCTGGCCTGGCTCAGGAACAGCGTGGCCAGCAGGTCCAGGGAAGGGATTTTGCCCCTGTACTCAGCTCTGGTAAGGCCACAGCTCGAGTCCTGTGTCCAGTTCTGGGCCCCTGAGCTCAGGAAGGAGATTGAGGTGCTGGAGCAGGTCCAAAGGAGGCAACTGGGCTGGTGAAGGGACTCGAGCACAGATCCTGTGAGGAAGGGCTGAGGGAGCTGGGGGTGTTGAGGCTGGAGAAGAGGAGGCTCAGGGGAGACCTCATCACTCTCTACAACTCCCTGAAAGGAGGTTGGAGCCAGGGGGGGGTTGGGCTCTTTTCCCAGGCAACTCTCAGCAAGACAAGAGGGCACGGTCTCAATTTGGAGATTAGACAGAATTTCTTTCTGGAGAGGGTGATCAGGCATTGGAATGGGCTGCCCAGGGAAGTAGTGGATTCTCCGTGTCTGGAGCTATTTCAAAAGAGCCTGGATGTGGCACTAAGTGCCACGGGCTGGGAACTGCATCAGGAGTGGATCAAGGGTTGGACTTGATGATCTCTGAGGTCCCTTCCAACCCAGCCAATTCTATGATTCTATGTTTGACCCAAGAACTAGAAAACACTCCCTGGTTCCTGCCAGATTTACAAGGACAGCTGTGGCAATAAAATATTAGAAGAGGTGTAATGCTTGCTGGGTTTTGGGACAACTAGAAAACCAAACTGTTTTTAAGCCACAGATTTCCTGCCAGGGGTCTTCTTGAACATGTGTGTTGGCAAAGACTTCTCCACATTCTGCTAAGCCACAAATCAGAGTCTAATTATTCACATTCCTGGTGCAAGGTTTAACAAATCAATGAGGCAAATGGAACACATCTGCCCCATCTGGAAAACATGGAATCCAGCTCTGCAAAGGCTGTCACCTCTACAGACCTCATAATTAGTTCATTGCTCCTTTATGTAAACTGCACAAGTGTTCAGAAAATTGAATTAGGTCCCTGTGGTGCCAGTTCCATGAAGGACTGACCATTCATGGAAATTAGAAACAAAATATGCTGTAGTCAGAGACACTTTTTTTCTGGTTTAAGGAGGAGAAATTAGGCTAACAGGCATTAAATATTTGTCTGGGAAAACAGTTTGTTAGTTTGATTAATTATTGACAATTATTAAGCAATTTTATTGTAATTTATTGCTTCCTGATGGGGCTGCCAAGGCACGATTGCCACAGGCAAAGAGGCAAGAATTTGCCAAGTGGGTTAATGATTAGTCCTGGGTCTCAGAGAAATTTAGATTTTATTGGTTTTTTATTGCTGTATTCACAACAGCTGTTCCAGGCAAGCACATGAAACCAGACTGTGCCCTTCCTGCATAACTGTGGAGCTGCAATCCTGCAGTTTGCATCCCCATGGATTCCTTTCCAGATCCACCTGGTCCCTCCTGCCTCTTGGCTCCAAACTCTGTGGGTTCCATGTGAGCGCAGGAGGGAAAGCAAGGATCAAAGTTGTACCAAAGATTTTCTTGGGAAGGTTGAGGTCACTCTTCAAACATGAGTACTGATCCTTGGTCTTTTCTGGAGCTGATGAAACCAAGACTGTTCCTCATAAAAGTGTCTATAACAGAGGTGATGGTTGCTCCTTTGGAGATGCCACCTGTCTGTGTTAACCATGTAGACATCCAGATTATATTAAAAATGATAATTTTAAATAAGTCAGACTGGGTACTTAAATCCTATCCAGTGTCCATGGATTTGTCAGATGTATTCCACCCTCTTCCATGCTCTCAAGACTTCTTGAGTTTTTCCTCTATAAAATAATCGAGCTCTCCCTGAAAATTTTCTCTCACTCCACCAGAAATTTCTCTCATAATTTTCTGGTAGAGTGGAGTGAGAATATTCCCAGCAACTGGAATCTTCATCCCAGGCATCTCTGCAGCCCAAGGCAGAGGTCTAGACTGGGTGGTCTCTGCAGAAAGAGAAGTTCCCTCAAAGATCAAATGAGAAGAGGCACCAATCTACCTTTTGGCTCACCTAGAGGAGCCTCCATCACCTAAACCTTGATTATTGAGAGTGTCAAAAGGGGTGAAACTAATATAAATTCTGCTGTACTAGAAAAACATACAAATATCTTTCAATTATTTAATCCAATGTCAAGAATTAACCAAAAGACTTGTATTTTTTTTTAATGAGAATGTGTGTTAATATTTGGGCTTGTACTGCTTTATTTTTCCTCTCTTTTTTTTTTTTTTTTTGACACTATGTCTTCTTGAATTTTTCAAACAGCAATAAAATACTACTTGTCATACATGTATAACTTTATAGTAATAACATAAGCAAGGCTTCTTGAAAGAGCCCTGAGAAGTAGGAAAACTGATGCTGTGTTTCCAATAACATCTATAACAACCCTTCTGTAAACATTCAGCTAGAAATGTAATAAGATTAACTGTGGAAAATAAAGATTTATTTTGAAAAATCCACGTTTTTATGTATGTATTTCTTCCTGGCATTGAACTATATTACAACATTGAGCATCCTCTCTTTAACCTGGGTGCAGTAAAATACTCCTGGCTTGCAGCACATGGGCTCTGCCACCACAGAGAGCTCCTAGGTGGCTGATAATTCAGTGTCAGAGGATACACCCCTGCCCAAAACTGAGAGAAAAACACGGTCTATTCTCAAAACAAATACATCATCACTTTGAGAAGACTGTTTCAGCCTTCATGACCCAAATCAGGTCAGGAACTGACAGAGATAGTGAAAAAGAAACACACCTGTGTTGGAAGAGGATGTTGACAATGTGCTGCTCAAAGGACTTAATATCTAAGAAAGCAAAAGAGGATTGTCCAAAGAAGACCTCCTGGGAAAAGGGCAGCCAAAAACCCTGCACTGAGCATGGAGCCATAGCCAGAAGCTGGAGTGAATTAGAGCCCAGGAGGATGTTCATACTGTATAACTTTGGGTAGCCCATCATTAGGGACATCTTGTTAATTAAAGAGGCATAATAGGCACACCCAGGGGACAGTTCACAGAACCTGAAGTTTTTTGTTTGTTTTTTTTTTTCCCTAAATCAATGTCAAAGAGTGTTTGCTCTTTCCAGGTCCAACAGATGGAGTTCAGTCTTCTGCCATAAACCAAGGGCAAGCAGGACCTCATCCTGGGTCTCTCAGGAGCTTCAGTTTGTTTTCCAGGGCTTCTGTTCCTTTGGGAAGTGGCATTCAGAGAATGGAAATGCTTCCTGCACTGAGGAGCTGGAGCATATTTTTCTGCTTATGAATTTTGCAAATGATAATGAAATAATGAAAAGAATAGAAACTTCAGCTCCAGTCTCCTAGATGAGGAGCATAATATCCAGGACACAGACTAAATTCACTCTTCAGTACTCTCTTCCCACCCTTGATTTGAAGAGGCTGCTGGACAGGGCTGGGACATTCAATCCCTTACTGCTGTCCCTAAAGTATTCTCCTTGGACACTCATTTGAATCCTGCATACTGAGGTTGGCCCTTACTGAGATCCAACCCACAGACTGCCACATAAAACCCAGGAAAGCTTGGGATGGGTGAAGCTGGAGAAGAGCTGCCAGCTCCTTTGGTGTCTGGAGCATCTTGGATGCTGAATCAGTTTGGATGAGCATTCATTGAATGGTTATCCTGAATTTAGGGCCCTTGTGGTAGATTGCTGAATATTTTCGTCTGTTTATGTGCAGATGCTGAGCTTTTTCTCTTAAAAAACATGAGGCATTACTAAGAAGAAAGATAAAAATCCACATCTGACAGGAAAGTAAATCTTTCTGCCCTTCCACTCCCTCCAGTTTCCAATACCACCTTTGGTGCAGAGGGGTAAGAGAACAAAGGACAAAGACTTTACTTATTTTTTTTAACATGATCATAGCAACTATTTTTCTCATTTCTCATTTTTCATTCAGCCAAGAAGGCCAATGGCATCCTGGCCTGGATTGGGAACAGCGTGGCCAGCAGGTCCAGGGAAGTGATTCTGCCCCTGTACTCAGCACTGGTGAGGCCACAGCTTGAGTCTTGTGTCCAGTTCTGGGCCCCTCAGCTCAGGAAGGAGATTGAGGAGCAGGTCCAAAGAAGAGCAAGGAGGCTGTGAAGGGATCCAGCACAAGTGCTGTGAGGAAGGGCTGAGGGAGCTGGGGGTGTTCAGCCTAAAGAAGAGGAGGCTCAGGGGAGACCTCATCACTCTCTACAACTCCCTGAAAAGAGGTTGGAGCCAGGGGGGGTTCAGGCTCTTTTCCCAGGCAACTCTCAGCAAGACAAGAGGGCAGGGTCTCAAGTTGTGCCAGGGGAGGTTTAGGTTGGATATTAGAAAGAATTTCTTTCTGGAGAGGGTGATCAGGCATTGGAATGGGCTGCCCAGGGAAGTAGTGGATTCTCCGTGTCTGGAGATATTTAAAAGAGCCTGGATGTGGCACTCAGTGCCATGGGCTGGGAACTGCAGCAGTAGTGGATCAAGGGTTGGACTTGATGATCTCTGAGGTCCCTTCCAACCCAGCCAATTCTATGATTCTATGATTCATAATGCTGTTCTCAGACATAAAGTAGTTTTTATTTTTCTTAAATTCATGAAATAAGAAATCATCATGAGGCAGCAAACTGGACTGGACCATTTCAGCCCACAATGGTTAATCTTACAAAGCTATAGACTATGAAATATGAACATATATACATGGAAGTGTTAGGCAGCTGTGATCATGATCACTGTAACCAGCCCAACCTCTGACAGTTATACAAATGAAAAAAAAAATCTCCTCTTCAGCTCCACTAAGATTTAACACTCAACTTTTTTAAATGTTTCAAAATACTGAACTAAAAGTAGCCCACGTCCTGTGAGTTGTTTTAACTGCTGAAAAATATAGGGCTTTAATATAAGGGCAAAGTCTGTCACAGATGCACAGACTCACACATGAACAGTTGTTTCTTTGGCAAGTGAAAAAAAGGGTAAAAAAGAAAAGCACAGCTATAATGATGTTGGGGTTTATGTTGACTGAGACTGTTTGGACTTAGCCCTGTGGGTTCCAAGTTGAGCAAAAGCAATGTTTGTCACAGTGTCAATAGAAATACTTTTAAAAAACCAACAGCAATAAACATTTTTTTTTTAATGTCACTTTCAAAAATCTTTCCTTTAGTCCTAGTTGCTGGTTCCATACTATCTCTTTTCCCAGATGTTTTCTCCTCTCTTTTAAGGAATAATAGGAAGGCTGCAAAAACTGCTTGACTCTTGGAGATCTGGGAGTTTGCAGCTGGCATTTTATTCTACTTTTTCAGCAGTTATTTTCCATGTAAGGAAGAGACCCCTTCTTTTACTTTCACAGGAAGCCAACAAACAAGCAGACAAAAGGAAATGCAATTAAAAGCCCAGCTAGACAAGCCAAACAAACCCCAGAAGCATTAGTATAGACATAAAGGAAAAAAAGGGTCAAGACCTTTAAAACAATATGTCATACCCTCATAGCAAAGGGCTCTGTGGCTGCAACAGAAAGGGCTGAAAAGGAGAAATTCACATCTAACCTAAACTGTCCAGTTTTCAGCATCAGTCATGAGAGGCAACCTCTGTGCTTCCCCCTCCTGTCCATGTTTCATTCATTCCCTTTCAGCAAATTCTTGCTTTTCCACAATGAACAGAGGATCAACCAAAATACTTGAACATACAAAAAAAAATATTGAGCCTTAGGTAGCCAACAGGAACTAAATTTTGTCTTAAATAAAACCTTATGAATTATATGTGGCATCTTTTGCCTTTCTTTGCATAAGTAAATATGTGGGTCTTAGGGCTCACCCAGTGTTACCAGCTGGTTTGTACACTCTTGAATAAAAGACTTCTCTTGCCCTGTTTTGTCTGGTCTGAAAAGGTTAACCCCAAGTGCTGGACTTGGTGTATGAACCCCAAGTTTCATACTTACATGAACCTTGCTTTTTAAATCTCTACTTCTTCCTAAAGGCTGCTCTTTTTTGCACAGCCAATGCCAAGGTTTCTTCCAGCTTTTTCTGTAACACCTTCTGCACTGACCAAGGTTTTTCAAGCATTTCTTTCCTACCATAGAGTTAGCCTTCAGCACAACCAGTAGTTCTCATAAGATGCAGGTAGTGAGCTTCAGATCCTGACTCAGGTATAGATGAAATACTGCAGTAATGGTGGCAGCAGTCTTTCTCCAACGTTTTTGCCCATTCTCCTTCACAACATTCCCTTAGCAATGGTTATCGGTGCATTCTTCTTCCTCATCATGGCCCAGGCTTTGGGACCTGTACCAGTTCTGACAGGTCAAAGCATCTGTGGGACAGGAGAATGTTCAGAGCCTTATGGTTTCCTCTTCTTGCTCCATGGAGGACTTAAATTCCAGGTCCCACTCATTGTGTTGCAGTTGGACAGGCTGGGGTGAAGAAGGAAAAGGTTGTGTCACTGAGACTGAATTATTCTTTGTTTCATGACACTACACCTTCATCTGTCAGGAGAAATATAATTGATGTGTCATCAGGGCTTTGGTCATGTTAATCTAAAACACTAACTAATATTTTAAGTTCTGCTCCAGTTCTGTGGCCAGCCTGATGTCCCAGTTTGAGAGCATCTTTTCAGAAGTTTCATGGCTTAAAATACTAAAAC
The DNA here is from genome assembly GCF_003957555.1 of Calypte anna. Classification (NCBI taxonomy): domain Eukaryota; kingdom Metazoa; phylum Chordata; class Aves; order Apodiformes; family Trochilidae; genus Calypte; species Calypte anna. Next base: position 3,972,680 of record NC_044245.1, read on the forward strand.
AGCAGCAATTATATCCTAAAGGTGAGAGTAACACTCATCTGGGAGATGAACCCACAGGTGGGCCAGGCAATTTTGAAATACTAGACATGGTGAAAGAAATATATCTAAATGTGAAGTACTTGGAAATCTCATCCACTATCTTCTTTTCTTTTGAATATTTTTTTGTATGAAATACAAATTTCTGTCAATTTGTTCTGTCATAACAGGCTTTTAAAAGATTCCTGTAGGAATGCATTGAAGTAGTCTGAAAAACCAGAAGGTAATAAATTTTAAAACTTTACCATAAATATGTATAGTGTCCAATAATATACACACTGCTCAGAAAGAGCATGTAATGAAGAGTTAATTATTAGAACTTTCCATCAGTTACTAAAAGTGAGACCATTGCCACATCTGAGGCATTAAAGGGCCAACTTTCACTAGAGTCTAAGTACCAGATGTTTCTAAAAGTTACTGTCTGCCCAAAGTAATATCCTCAGAGTGAGTCATTCTGATGTATTTAGCCCATAAAATATCAACATCCAAACAGGGCCTGAAAAAAAAAACCACATTTATATCCCAGTGAATCAAAGGTTTGTCTTGTAACTCACAATGAACCACAACATATGTCTTAGAAAAACAGTTCAGTTGACCATTACACAACCTTTCACAGGAGAAGAGGGAAGATTTTTGTCAAATGTATTTATTTCCCCCTTAATTATGGGGATTATTCTTTTCCTAAGTGAATCATTCCTACTCGGTGGAGCCAGATTTGTGTATAAAACTGCAAGGCACATCTAGAGAGCTGGGCCGATTCCAACGGGATGAGGTTCAACAAGGCCAAGTGCCGGGTCCTGCACTTTGGCCACAACAACCCCATGCAACGCTACAGGCTGGGGACAGAGTGGCTGGAGAGCAGCCAGGCAGAAAGGGACCTGGGAGTCTGCATTGACAAGAAACTGAACATGAGCCAGCAGTGTGCCCAGGTGGCCAAGAAGGCCAATGACATCCTGGCCTGGATCAGGAACAGCATCACCAGCAGGTCCAGGGAGGTGATTCTTCCCCTGTACTCAGCGCTGGTTAGGCCACACCTCGAGTACTGTGTCCAGTTCTGGGCCCCTCAGTTTAAGAAGGATGTAGAGGTCCTGGAACTGGTCCAAAGGAGGGCAACCAGGCTGGTGAAGGGACTCGAGCACAGGCCCTATGAGGAGAGGCTGAGAGAGCTGGGGCTGTTCAGCCTGAAGAAGAGGAGGCTCAGGGGAGACCTCATCACTCTCTACAACTACCTGAAAGGAGGCTGTAGCGAGGTGGGAACTGGACTCTTTTCACAGACGACCTTCAACAAGACAAGAGGACACAGTCTTAAGTTGTGCCAGGGGAGGTTTAGGTTGGATATTAGAAAGAATTTCTTTCTGGAGAGGGTGATCAGACATTGGAATGGGCTGCCCAGGGAAGTAGTGGATTCTCCGTGTCTGGAGATATTTCAAAAGAGACTGGATGTGGCACTCAGTGCCATGGTCTAGCAACTGCTCCGGTGGGTCAAGGGTTGGACTAGATGATCTCTGAGGTCCCTTCCAACCCGGCTAATTCTATGATTCTATGATTCTATGATCCTGTTGAGGGAATAAGGTAGCAAAGCACAGAAAAATAGTATTTGATCCTCAGTGCTACTTGGAGTTTCCAATAGCAAGTTATAACCCCCTGGTTAGCTGGGGATAATGATCCAATCATCCCAAGTTAGAGGTCTGCCTGATGAAGAGACTATTTATAATGTTTTGACCTCTTCTGACTCTAAAGGGAGACCAGGATGATCATCTCAGCAAACACCCACACTGGAGATGTTATATATAGTCAGGCATGCCTCAGTTTGTTCAGTTCACTGCTCTAACCTCTAACTCAAAAAACAATAAAAAAAGAAATAAATCAAAGCTTCAAAATTGTTGCAATATATTTTTTACCAGCCCTTAATCTGTCTTGTCTGTAGAAGGAACAGTCTTATTTTATGCTTTGTTCTAAGACAAATAAACTAAAGTGATGAAACTGCAGCTGGAGTTCACTTAAACTGAAGAACTCAGCTCACAATGGCATGTTAAAAAAGGCAGTTTTTAACCCTTCTTTTAAAAGATGAGTTTCTAAACAAGAACTGGCTTTAAACCTAAAGCCAACTGCTTTGTTCTCAAGATGTCAAAATAAAGTATTTGACATTCAACAAGTGTTTCATATTTAACAGAATCACAGATTTCTTTCCCTTTTTTAGGCAGTTAGGGAAATTCTCTAAATCTTATCCCTCTTCTCCTCTGACTGCATTTTTCAGTGATTTTGATCACTGCCAAAAAGAACTCTTGCCCATTTCTGTCACACAAATAAGATGGAAGAGAATGTCTGTAGCCCATCAGCATGACAGACAATAACTCAGTAACAAGGAGTCCTAAAATCTTAGAATCAACCTCAGATCTGGAAAAAAAAACTTAATGTGTTTTGGGCTAACAGATTGGTACCAGACAGGGGTTCAGACTTTATTGCTGTCTTGTTCTTTCCACTGACCAGATTCTGCTTGCTGGGGATGAGGAGCTGGGTCAGCCTGCACACTGAACATGCTGCTGGATGTGTCTAGAACCTTTCATTCTTCCCCCTGTTGCCCAAAACACTTCCAAATTAGAGAAAACAGCTGAAAAGAGCCTACAAGAAAGCTGAGGGAGGATTTTTTCCATGGGTGTGTAGTGAGAGGACAAGGGGCAATGGTTTAAAACTCGAAGAGGGGAGATTGAGGTTGGACATTAGGAAAAAAATCTTTAATTTGAGGGTGGTGAGACCCTGGAAGAGGTTGCCCTGGGAAGTTGTGGCTGCCCCATCTCTGGAAGTGTTGAAGGAGAGATTGGATGGGGCTTGGAGCGACCTGGGCTGGTTGGAGGTGTCCCTGCCCATGCAGGGGGTTTGGAAGTACATGATCTTTAAAGTCCCTTCTAACCCAAACCATTCTATGATTCTATGATTAATTATCCTATGTCTATGCAGGGAAATCCCTACCCTCTGTTCCTAGAAGCTGTCTGAATGCAAAAATAATGTGTTGGCTCTAAAAGTTGTGTCATGGGCACATGTACCAGTAATTACAGGGACTACAATCAATGAAGAGTGAAGAATTGTACAGCAAAAATAATCACAAGCCAAGAGATACAAAACGCCAGGGAATTGCAACAGCCCGTGTCTGTCTTTTTACATTCAGAATCCAAGGACTTGGAACAAGTTTTCTGGCCATGTTTCTGGAAAAAAAGGCTCAAGAAAACATACAAAACATATACTTTATAAAACTCAAGACTTGGAGGGAAGAAAATGCAGCACCCTGCATTGAGGAGTGGGACTCGATGCTTTGTAAACTAAATAGTGTGAGACTGGATGTGCTTGGAAACCTATAGATAGCAGACTGATGTCCTTTCTTTTTTCCTTTCTTCTTCTTTCCTCCAGTTTTACACAGAAGATTTAGGGTGTCTATGACACCTGTGAGGATGTGTGTGGTCAGGCAGCTCCTTTTTGGGATGTTCTCTTCCCCTTGGATCTGTGAGAATCTCTAGTTCTCCGAGTGCTCCTACATCTATCTCAAGAAAGAGAAGATGCTTCAGAAAAGAGCAGCATTTTGTTCTTCTCCCTCTTGCTCAAGCAGATTAAGGGAAAAGTCACATGCAGAGCTCCCCTGGCAGACTCCAGCAAGGTCACAGAAGTGGCAAACTGCTCCCAGGGTGGCTGTTTGCAAACTGCAAGGCTGTTTATAACCAGAGAAACTGGTTCAGGTTACCCTGCCCTTTGATTTAAAGACAAGGTTGAATTCTCTTAAAACAAAGAACATTTGGAGCACATGTAGCTCTTGAGCACCAGAAGCAGGGTGCCTAAACAGGACAGAGCTGCAGGATTGTCAGAGAGAAAAAAAAAAAAGGAAAAAAAGATCAATGGGAAAAAAAACCACCTTTATACCCTTAAAACAACCAGTTCTGCACATGGAACAGCATCATTTATAAGGAATGGAGAATGTGGCTGCAGGTTTTCAGTAACCATAGCAGAATGGCAAAGTATTCCTGATCTGAGAATTCCTGTTGTTATCTCAGGGTCTAGAATTGTGCTGATAAGGGTCAGAACTAATACCAGTCCCTCAGAAGTAAAAGAATGGTTAAGAACACTGTCAGATGCTTTGCTACAGGAATGTCTCTTTTAAAAGCCCTCATTTTCAACTGGTCTTAAGGTTGTCAGAAGATTCAGCATTTCCTTTCCCAAACACATGTTTATCCTTTGGGTACAGCCCTCAGGATTCCAAGAAGATCCAGAATATTTTAGAAGTTGCTTGAAATCAAGCCTAAGAAAAAACCCAAACAAACCAAACTAAAACAAAATGAAACAAAACCCCCACCCTTTTACAAGTTGATCTCAATGTCAGTATTAAAATGAGATACTCTCTTTTTTTTTTCTTTTTTTTCCTTTTCTTTTTCTTTCTCTTTTTCTTTTTTTCTTTTCTTTTTTCTTTTTCTTCTTCCTTTTCTTTTCTTTTTCTTTTCTTTTTCTTTTTTTTTCTTTTTTTTTTCTTTTTCTTTCCTTTCCTTTTCCTTTTCCTTTTTCTTTTCCTTTTTCTTTTCCTTTTTCTTTTCCTTTTTCTTTTCTTTTCTTTTTCTTTTTCTTTTTCTTTTTCTTCTTCTTTTCTTCTTCTTTTTCTTCTTCTTTTCTTCTTCTTCTTCTTTCTCTTTTTCTTTTCTTTTTCTTTCCTTTTTCTTTTTCTTCTTCTTTCTCTTTCTCTTTCTCTTTTTCTTCTTCTTTTTCTTTTTTCTTTTTCTTTTCCTTCTCCTTTTTCTTTTTCTTTTTCTTTTCCTTCTTCTTTTTCTTTTCTTTTTCTTTTCCTTCTTCTTTTTCTTTTCTTTTTCTTTTTCTTTTCCTTCTCCTTTTTCTTTTTCTTTTTCTTTTCCTTCTTCTTTCTCTTTCTCTTTTTCTTCTTCTTCTTCTTTTCTTTTCTTTTTCTTTTCCTTCTTCTTTTTCTTTTTCTTTTTCTTTTTCTTTTTCTTTTTCTTTTTCTTTTCCTTCTCCTTTTTCTTTTCTTTTCTTTTTCTTTTCTTTTTCTTTTTCTTTTTCTTTTCCTTCTTCTTTTCTTTTCTTTTTCTTTTTTTCTTTTCCTTTTCCTTTTCCTTTTTCTTTCCCTTTTCTTTTCCTTTTTCTTTTCCTTTTTCTTTTCCTTTTTCTTCTTTTTCTTTTCCTTTTCCTTCTTCTTTTTCTTTTTCTTTTTCTTTTTCTTTTTCTTTTTCTTTTCTTTTTCTTTTCTTTTTCTTTTTCTTTTTCTTTTTCTTTTCCTTCTTCTTTTTCTTTTTCTTTTCCTTTCCTTCTTCTTTTTCTTCTTTTTCTTTTTCTTTTCTTTTTCTTTTTCTTTTTCTTTTTCTTTTTCTTTTCCTTCTTCTTTTCTTTTTCTTTTCCTTTTCCTTCTTCTTTTCTTCTTTTTCTTTTTCTTTTTCTTTTTCTTTTTCTTTTTCTTTTTCTTTTTCTTTTCTTTTTCTTTTTCTTTTTCTTTTTCTTTTTCTTCTTCTTCTTCTTTTCTTTTCCTTTTTCTTCTTCTTTTCTTCTTTTCTTTTTCTTCTTTTTCTTTTCCTTTTCCTTTTCTTTTCTTCTTCTTTTTCTTCTTTTCTTTTTCTTCTTTTTCTTTTCTTCTTCTTTTTCTTCTTTTTCTTTTCTTCTTCTTTTCTTCTTTTTCTTTTCTTCTTCTTTTTCTTCTTTTTCTTTTTCTTCTTCTTTTTCTTCTTCTTTTTCTTCTTCTTTTTCTTCTTTTTCTTTTCTTCTTCTTTTCTTTTCTTCCTTTTTCTTTTCCTTTTCTTTTCTTCTTCTTTCTCTTTCTCTTTTCTTCTTCTTCTTTTCTTTTCTTTTCTTTTCCTTCTTCTTTTTCTTTTTCTTTTTCTTTTCCTTCTTCTTTTTCTTTTTCTTTTTCTTTTTCTTTTCCTTCTCCTTCTCCTTTTTCTCTTTCTTTTTCTTTTTCTTTCCTTCTTCTTTTTCTTTTCTTTTTCTTTTTCTTTTTCTTTTCCTTCTCCTTCTCCTTTTCTCTTTCTTTTTCTTTCTTTTTCTTTTTCTTTTTCTTTTTCTTTTTCTTTTTCTTTTTCTTTTTCTTTTTCTTTTTCTTTTTCTTTTTCTTTTCTTTTTCTTTTCTTTTCCTTTTCCTTTTCCTTTTTCTTTTTCTTCTTCTTTCTCTTTCTCTTCTCCTTCTCCTTCTCCTTCTCCTTCTTTTCCTCTTTTTTTTTTTTTTTTTCTTCTTTTTTTTTTTTTTTTTTCTTCTTATTTTTATTTTTTAATTATTTTTTCTTTTCTTTTTGTAACTGCTACACCGCCAGCAGCTTTTTACCATATTCACCTTATTTTTTCCTTTGTGCAAAGAATTACCAGTGAACGGAATGATATCTCCATTAGGAAGAAGGTAGAAATTTGAATGCTGAAGATTTTTAAGCTGTTGGACAAACTTCAGGGATGAGCAGATGAGTACTCAACATCTTCAATAACCACTGGGTGCATCCACAGCTCCTCCCTGGCATCCTACATGCAAAATCCCACCCTGGAATTCCCCTAAATGGGATCACCTGTCCTCTCCATATTTAAGCTCCTGGACTGCACTTTTTGTTGCATTTATAGCAAGCTGACTTGTAGTGGAACAGAGCGACCAGGTGCCTCTGATCATCAAGAAGTGGGTGTGAGCCGCTATCAACCCCACCTGTGCCCAGTCAGGGCAGGGCCCCTATGGAGCATGTGCAAGACCATGGGGCCAATAAATAGTGAGGCTCACACCCACTGAGGCAGCTCATTCTAGAGCTAGCTGAGAGAGTGGCTGGTTGCTTCCATAGCAGCAGACCATCTTTGCTAGTTCCACACTGTGGGCAATAGACTCAGATCACATCCTATGAGTCTGTATCACCGTATCAACGCGTCGATCCCGGACAAGAGACTCCTTTCCGGCTACATCTGGTGGAGAATGCGGGCATAGACCTTGGTCTAGCCCAAATTTCCGTCGGATCAAGAAAAAACAGGACCTGACCCAGGGCAAATGACAACCGGCATTCAGGTAAGAAGATCCATTATCTTTCAATTATCACTAAAAATGGGACTCTCTTCCAGCACCCCCTCTGCACAGGGACCTTCCTACTCCCCATCCGCTATCACCGCACGGGCACTTTGGAGGGAGATTGGAGACTTACTAAATGAACTCCACGATCAGGAGGTCCAAAAGAGTATAGTGGGGGTAGAGGCCACCTGGAAAGTGATGGCTAATGCCCTAGAAGGGATAAAGAATGAGGCAAGGGCTGCCGTCACCGCAATAGCGGCAATGCCACCAAACGGCAGCTTTATTAAAACACCGCCTCCTGAGGTAGAAACCAGCGCGGTTCCCTCGGCACCCCCACTGCCGCCCGAGGATGAAGGAGCCCAGAAGGCATTCCCTATCCTAAGCAACAACAGCTTTGCCGTCAAGGGCATGAGAGGGAAGGTACATCACACTATAGCCGAGTTCCTCTCCGAGCTCGGATTAAAGGAAGAAAAGGCTCCGGACAATGTAAAGCCATCAACAAGTGACTCTAGCGGCTCACACCCACTTCTTGATGATCAGAAGCACCTGATCGCTCTGTTCCACTACACTGACTGAAGACCTTTATGAAAGAACTTATGGCTCTGTTGAAGGCTGACTGAGAGTAAAGGTTTGGTATGAGAAGTGCAAAGGAAATTAAACATTTCCAGAGGTAAATGGTACTTAAAAGCATCTAGGCACAAACACATATAGAGGATGAAGAATTGCAGGCCAAGAACTCAAGAATAGCTGGTTGCTATTTTTGGTTGTTCTGACATTACAAAGTATGAACTTTCTCCAGTCATTTCACCCCTACAATTCTGCTCTAAGCATCCAGATCAAATGAGTACCTAAAGATATCCTATTATTATCATTGTCTTCTTGCTAGTCTGTCCTTCCAGGCTAAACATCCTGTCCTGGTAAGGAAGCAAAATTGAATAAACCATGTTTTTCCCAGCTTTTAGTCTTATAAAAGGTATTTCAATTGCAAATAGTTAAAGAGAGGCAATACAATAATTCTCAATGGAAGAAATAAACAACACAAGGAGCAGGATAAGAATAGAAAAAAATTATTATTTTCTGTTTGTCTCGTTTTGCTGGAGCTACATGTACACTGCAAGGTGAAGAAAAAGGATCTGTGTTAGAGCAGATCAGCCACTGTCCCTCTCTTTCCTACAACTGGCTGAATTTAATGATGTTTTAATGATACATTCATCTCTATTCAGCCAAGAGGATTATGTGTTACTCTCTACACATATTATCTATGTGATTATTTAAAAGCAGCATGCTGCCTTTATGTACCATCCTTCCCAGACCTCTCAGTTTTCATCTGCTTCATCACAAGTAAAAAGCATGAAGGGGGAAAAGAGAACTGAGTGGTCTCTTGGAGGAATGATTCTTCGTGTGGGAGGCATCTTCTGCCTACCTGAGCTACCCCTGAGGTCATTCCTGTGGTATTAATTTCTCTTTCCTGAAGGTCTATTTAATTTATTCAATAGACCCCAAAATGAAAATCCTCTCCCCCTACAGCAGATATCTGGAAGAGGGCAAATGACTCACATTTGAAGACATCTGTGTCTCTTCAATGACTTGGGAAACTGGATAAGATTATTTCTTCAGCTGTTGATTTTTAAAACATAAGGATCTAAATGTGGGTGAGATGAAGTTTACAGGCAGGAGGGTACTGTTCAGGCACCCTCTGAAATACCCAGGTGCTTTTGCTGCCAAGGGCAGAGGTGATGCATGTGCCTGGGAGGTGTTATCTGCTGAAATGGATGTGGAAGGTCACGGTACAGCAGTGAGATCATAATAAAACCTCAATAAAGAAGTAGGGGAGGCATTAATTGTATCTGATGTGTCACTGTTGCTTGAGAACTGTGTATTTCTATTGTTGTTTTCCATCTCACTATTTTGTCTGAAGAGTCTTTTCAACTCTTCTGGTTTCCTGAACAACCTGAACCCTGCCCTGAGTCACCTGTGGGATGCTCCAAAACTCTGCATGTGTCCCCAGCACACTGACACTCTACAACCCATCTTGTCCTTGGCAGGAATGAACAGGACTTCAGAATTAAAAATTATGTTCTGTGTCCTAGAAAAGGGTATAAGAAAGAGAACATAGGAACAAGGTTGATATCTGTTGCTAGACTGCATGGGTATAACCACTGGAAGGATCAGGGCTTTCTTTGGAACAAGATAATAAATGAAAATCATAGAATCATAGAATAGGCTGGGTTGGAAGGGACCTCAGAGATCATCAAGTCCAACCCTTGATCAACTACCGCCACAGTCACTAGACTATGGCACTGAGTGCCATATCGAGTCGCTTTTTAAATGTCTCCAGGGACGAAGAGTCCACCACCTCCCCAGGCAGCCCATTCCAATGTCTGATCACCCTCTCAGTAAAGAAATTCTTTCTAATATCCAATCTGAACTTCCCCCGGCACAATTTAAGACCCTGCCCTCTTGTCTTACTGAGAGTTGCCTGGGAAAAGAGACCAACCCCCCCCTGGCTCCAACCTCCTTTCAGGTAGCTGTAGAGAGCAATGAGGTCTCCCCTGAGCCTCCTCTTCTTCAGGCTGAACAGCCCCAGCTCCCTCAGCCTCTCCTCATAGGATCTGTGTTTGAGTCCCTTCACCAGCTTGGTTGCCCTCCTTTGGACCTGTTTGAGGACCTCAATATCCTTCTTGAACTGAGGGGCCCAGAACTGAACACAGTACTCAAGGTGTGGCCTTACCAGGGCTGAGTATAGGGGCAGAATCACCTCCTTGGACCTGCTGGTGATGCTGTTTCTGATACATGCCAGGATGCCATTGGCCTTCTTGGCCACCTGGGCACACTGCTGGCTCATGTTCAGCTTCCTGTCAATCCAGAATAAACGTCATGTTCTCAGCAATGAAAGTGAAGTTAGTCTCAGAGAAATGTGATCAGCCTTGATGGTCTCTCTAGATGGTGGGAATTTGTGTAACATTTATCTTAAGAATACTTTACATCCTTAGAATCTCTTTTTTTGTTGATTTCTTGAGAGAAGAATACCAGAAAGGGAAATGCCTGTGACCTTTTAAATTAATTCAGAGATGCTGTTCCATGCCTAAAGAGACTTAGAAAAGAAAAAGTAAGATAGGACAACGTGTGAGATGTTAGAGGAAGAATCCTGCATGAATTAATTGCAGTTATATTTATTAAGCCTCCTCTGATAAGTCAAAATATAGAGATATAAGGATGAAAATCATCTGACCAACACAACTGTTCTGGGACTGCTATTTGGGTCTCATGACTGTAAAGAGAGAGGAAAGGGAGCTTGAAGAGCAGAGGTTATCTCCTAGAAAGGTGGATGGCCAGTGTGTAGTTGATGAGTTGCCCATCAATGATAAGCTTATAAGGTGAATTTATGACTGGTTCAGCTGAAAATGTCATGGCTGAAGAAATCTGAAGTCAGTTATGATTAATCCAACCTTTAGAATTTATCTGAAGTCAAATAGTAAAAATCTCTGAGAATGAAAAAGAGCTGAGATGCAGAAATGCCGCCTTCATCCTTAGGAAACTGATCCCAGTTCTAAAAATTTGAATCTAAATCCATTTTATATAATTAAGCATAGAAATTACAACTTTTTCTGGAGCCAGTCCCTCTGCCCATACTTCACTGTCACAGCTGGCCTTGATCTGCTCAGATTATTTATCAGGTGAATAACAAAATGAGTAACTCTACGTGGAGGCATCAGTTTGACTTTAATTCTATTAAACAAGACATTTAATTATTATCTATGTAGAAACACTATGAGGTAGAGGAGGAAAGAACAAGCAAATTCCTGACTGTTAATCAATAAGGGGCAACTTCTGAAATCATGATGTGGCATCATTTAAAGAGTACCTACAAGTATTTTTTTTTTTTTTGTGAGATTCCCTTCACCTTCTCTTCATTCAGCCTTCTGTATGGTGCCCTGAGGTTCCTAATATACTTGTGGGACTGAAATTACCTCGTTCTAACTGGGAAAGGTTTCATAGAATCATATCATGGAATCATAGGATGTCAGGTTGAAAGGGATGGACCTCAAGGATCATCTGGTCCAATTCTTCTGATCTTGTTTGTGTGAGATGCCTCAGCACCTGGTCAAAATGAGATTGAAAATTTTTTTCTCTATTTACAAATAAAATTATTTCTTTCTCTTCTGGCCTGATCTAAAGAGGTTTGGAATATATCCCCCTCTGCCCTTGACTATCATGTTCGTGATGAAACAGGGAGGAAAAAAAGCATCATTTGGGTAGAAGCAACCTATGGACTTCCTGTTAGAGCTCCTTAGATGGAGGCAATGTGACAACTTTCAGCAGCTAAGAAGATTTTCAGCAGCTGCACACTACAAAATTTCCCTCTAGTAAAGGAACAGCTCAAGTGTCAAAGAAATGAAACCTGGAAATTCTGCCAGACATCCCAGTCTCTCCAGCAATGTCTCAAACTTTCTGATGAGAACCTCTTTGATGTCATTCCCATTCTTGATATAGAGATATTAGCCATTATCCTCTGCTTAAAATGAGATTTAAAAGATCATCAGAACCATAAAGCAATGGGATAGTGTGTAGGTATGTTATTCAATTAAAATTATGCACACACACACAATGATTGTGATTTTCATGTAGCCAAAAATTGTTATGAATTAATTCCTCTAATTCCAAAAACCATGTTGTGTACATGGAACACCTCGAGCTAGCAGCAGAGCTGAGCTTTATCTTACCCTGCCTCAGCTCCTAGAAAGCTAACATAGACTTTGCTCAATAAAATTTGTGCAAGTCATAAGTAGTATTATAAAAAATAAAAATGCAAAACCAACACAATAAACAGCTATACTGTTGAATTGAATTCTTGGGAAAGGATGAAGTTATCAAGGTAAAGTCTATAGAGATCTCTCTGTCAGCATTTCAAACACATTAGCTCTGCTTTAACATCCAGAGTACAGACAAGGTGTAATTAGTACCTAACACACTCCCTGTTAGAAGTGTTAATGTCTGTGACAGGATGCTTTGAGGAAAGCACATGGATCTGAGTATGATGAAATGATTCTTTTATACCAAAATTAAAGCAGGGAATGTGTAGTCACTGGAGGATACAGAAAATAGCTTGCTGAAGTGCTCAGTTCCTAAAGAATTATCTCAGAAAATGATGACAGGTACAATGTGGTGGTCTATGCCATAGAGACACTAGTTTATTTATCTGTCTGTCTATATCTATATCTATCTATATCTATATCTATATCTATCTATATCATCTATATCTATATCTATCTATCTATCCATCTACCTACTTATTAAAATAGGTAAGGGACAAATTCAATACATGGATATACACAGGGAGATGATATGAATGTGGGCAAACATGAGGTACAACACAGTGTAGCAGAACAAGTCCCCCTGCTCCAAACTGTTCTTTAAGAAAGTTATTAAAAGATCCATGTTTTCACTGCATAGAAACTTTCCTTCCCTTTTACCCACCCCCTGAGTTCTCTGACATGGTCCTCTCTCTATCTACTTAATGTCCACTTAGGTATCTCAAACAGTTTCTCTGAGGTCTCAAATCCACCATAGCCAAACCTGTAACACTTTGGGGGTGAGGACTGGTCATTTAATCTTACCTGATTCTCATTTCACACTTCATTTAGGAGAATAATCCTCCTTGGCTCTCTACCCAGCTATCAACTACTTTCCAGAGATAGAATCATAGAATCATAGAATCGGCTGGGTTGGAAGGGACCTCAGAGGTCATCAACTCCAACCCTTGATCCACTACTGCTGCAGTTCCCAGCCCATGGCACTCAGTGCCACATCCAGTCTCTTTTGAAATATCTCCAGACACGGAGAATCCACTACTTCCCTGGGCAGCCCATTCCAATGCCGGATCACTCTCTCCAGAAAGAAATTCTTTCTAATATCTAACCTAAATTTCCCCTGGCACAACTTAAGACCCTGTCCTCTTGTCTTGTTGAAAGTCATCTGGCAAAAGAGACCAGCGTCCACCCGGTTACAACCTCCTTTCAGGCTCTTCCCCAACCAAAAGAACATAATAAGCACCAGTAATTTGAATCATTCCTATCTAATAATTCCTGCATGACTGTGTCCTATGGTGTGGGAATTTATTGTCTCAATAATACCAATCCATACACTATATGATATATCTTTGTTATTCATATCTTCAAAACATTATCTGGTGTACACAGGGTAGTAGCTATAGCAACACTGATAAATTTAAAGCTAATGGTCCTTATCTGACTTGTGCCAACAGGTCAAGGACCAAACACTGTTTTGCACGAACAGGAAAAGCCAATATTTTGAAGCTTAACTAAAAACCAATGTTAAAATAGGAGCTGGATTTGGTGGTGTTAACATTCCCCAGCTTGACTGCATTCATCCCTGGACACAAAGGAGCTTTTAGGGACCCAAAAGAAAAAATGTTTCTCTTGAGGAACTACCAGGAGGCATGAAATTTCCAATCCCCAAGACATGTCCAATTTCCTCTTATTTTTCTTTCAAATTCTAAATTATTTTACTTTTCTTCAAATTACACTAATGGCCTTAAAAATATCCCAGAACTGGGTTAACAGTCCATGATAATGACTTGCTTGTCTCTATACATGGACAAATATTGACAGAGAACAGAGGTTTGTAGGAAGTTGCTATAACCCATGGGATGTCTCCACCCTAATTTTTATTACCAATACCTGTGGTAGGCTATTTTATCAAAGAATTAAGTGCCCTATTGCCTCATACTGGGCAAACAGTGACTTAAAGCACAGGAAAAAATATCTGAATGGTTTCAGGTTTGGAATTCACATGGTTATTCTGAAGTCTCTCATGGCTCATCAGCCCACAAACTGGCTTCAAATCAGAAGTACTAAGGAGTGGGTGAGGGGGCCACAGCACTACAGCAGAATAATGAGGATACTGCAGGTATCTCCTTTTTTTTTCCTATTTATACAGGAAACAAGTTGCCATCAGCAATGTTTGGACAGTTTCAGGAGAGCTTCAGCTGATACAAAAGAACAGAAGGGTGAAGCCCTGAGACACAGAGGATTTGCCAGGATCTGGCATAATTATAAACCAAGAGGAACAAGGTATTGCCAGCTGAGAAATAAATTGGGATGGGACTGTAACCAGTTCTTAGTCTTGACAAGGTTCAAGCAGAAACATTTTTCACCAAGCAGAAGCTGTTAACCCTTCAGAGCCAGGATGTGTGGATACAGAAATTCACCCTAATCTGGGCACTGCAAAAGGTTTCTCTGTCACTTTCTACAGAAAATAAACTGATAGATAATTCAGTCCAGCAGGAGCAAGGAGGTCAGCATCTTCTCCAGATGGGAGAAGAAAGAAGTTGGACAAGAATTTTGTATCATAATTGACTTTACAAAATGCTTCTTCTTTTCCTTTCCTTTCCTTTCCTTTCCTTTCCTTTCCTTTCCTTTCCTTTCCTTTCCTTTCCTTCCTTTCCTTTCCTTTCCTTTCCTTTCCTTTCCTTTCCTTTCCTTTCCTTTCCTTTCCTTTCCTTTCCTTTCCTTTCCTTTCCTTTCCTTTCCTTTCCTTTCCTTTCCTTTCCTTTCCTTTCCTTTCCTTTCCTTCCTTTCCTTTCCTTTCCTTTCCTTTCCTTTCCTTCCTTTCCTTTCCTTTCCTTTCCTTTCCTTTCCTTTCCTTTCCTTTCCTTTCCTTTCCTTTCCTTTCCTTTCCTTTCCTTTCCTTTCCTTTCCTTTCCTTTCCTTCCTTTCCTTTCCTTTCCTTTCCTTTCCTTTCCTTCCTTTCCTCTTTCCTTTCCTCTTTCCTTTCCTTTCCTTCTTCCTTTCCTTTCCTTTCCTTTCCTTTCCTTTCCTTTCCTTTCCTTTCCTTTCCTTTCCTTTCCTTTCCTTTCCTTTCCTTTCCTCTTTCCTTTCCTTTCCTTTCCCCTTTCCTTTCCTTTCCTTTCCTTTCCTTTTTTTATTTTTTTTTTTCAGTGGGAGAAAATAAGTGAGGGTGTGCTCAGCTGCTTTCCACAGAAGGGACACCTGATGAAATTCAGTTTTTTTTTAATTAACTTTTTGTTGTCCATTTTAGGGTCTGCAGGATGGTTCTGCTCTCTCTGTCTGACAGGATCTGAATATTCCCCTTGGCAGGACTCTTGAATTGAGCTGGGCAATAATCCCACCTTTTTCCCAGTACCTCCCCAACCCACACACTTTGTATTACCATGGATGCATCTTGGAAATCTCTGCAGTATCAAACCCATCCCTCTGCTCCCAGACACACATATACTGGATTGTGTGATGGCTTTAGAAATGTGACATGTCAGATTATGTGACAGGTGACATCTGAGCTATTACGAGGCTCTCATTTCTCAGCCTCAGGAAATGCTGGAAAATATCTTTAAAATGCTGTTATCTTCTATGCTTGACTATTTCAAACACTGTGTGGATGTAGCATAATCTTTTCACAGGTTATCAAATCAAAAAGACCCTGGAATTCATCTTGAATAATTTTCTACATGGCTGATACCATTGGTATTTCCTAAATTAATTCCTGTTAAATTAGGACTTTTTTTTAAAAGGGGAAAAGAAAAAAAAGACAACAGAAGCCCTCTTTTTGTATGCCTGGATTACCACACATCCCCCCCAAAATTTATTCCAAGTGGTGTCTAGACCCACTTTGCCAAAGAAAGGCAAACTCACCCAGAAAGGCAGATTTCAGAAAGTCATTTTAGAACAAATTTCTACCCTGTTGCTACTTTAAGAGTAATATCTTTGTTATATATAACCTTTTCTCCCAGCTCTGACTTGTCTTGATAACGTCTTCCCAAGAAAGAACTTTTTTCATGACCGAGAGAGAAAAGGGATTGGTGATTGGACAGACTTTTGCTTTTAAATAAATACACCAAAGAAATGTTCATTTAAAAACTTTTTTTGTTTTGTAGTTTTTGTTAGAGTTTTTTTGGATTTTTTTTTCCTTGGGTAATGTCTGAGATTTCTGGGGAGAAATACAGGAAACCAAGGGCTTAGGAGATCAAAGACAGGAATACACAACAGGGCATCTATCTCCTTAAAGTTCTTAAATGATTTCAAAAATATTGTTCCTCTACAGTCACATTTATCTCCTTGGACACAGGAAGAAGAAGATCCTGGTGTGCTGCAGCAGCAAAAAAATCCAATAGGATTCTGGGTTGCTTCAAGGTTCTCACCAGCAGAGACAAAGAAGTCCTCATCCTGCTCTACTCACCCAGGGTGTTATGTTCAGTTTTGGTCCTTGCTGTACAAAAAGGATGCAGACAGGATGGAGAGGGTCCAGAGAAGAGCCATGAGGATGTTCAGAGGATGCCATGTGAGAAGAGGCTGAGAAAAGTGGATTTTGTCAGCCTTGGAAAAGAAGGCTGAGGGGAGACCTTATTACCATGCTCCAGTACTTATAGGGCAAAGCAGCTGGAGATTCCCTTACTACAAGGAGTCCCATGGACAAGACAAGGGGCAATGGGCACAAGTTGCTCCTGGCAAGATTCCCATTGGACACAAGAGGAAAAATTTTCACTATGAGGAGCCAGGCATTGGAATGGTCTCCTAGAGGAAGTGGTGGATTCCCCCACTCTGGAAAGAGACATCTCATATAAACAGTAATAGTAATAATAGTAATAATAATAATAATAGTAAACAAATAAAATATATAATATATAAATATATAGTAATACAAATAAATGGAGAAATAAATAATAATATTAGAAGGGTTGGACCAGATGATCCTTGAGGTCCCTTCCAACCTGACATTCTCTGATCCTATACCTACCTCACTCACAACACCATAGCTGTAATCTCCTTCTTGTCACCATTTCAGGACTGTTTCATTTCACTCAACAGTGGCCAACATCCTTTTAGGCTTGTTTAGAGTTCCTGAAAGGTAATATCAGTAAGTCCCTTGCTTGCTTCAGTCTGGTGTTCCACAGGTGTCTACACTGCTGTTAGTGTGAGCAGACTTCTGGTCAGCACAACCAAAGGAGTCATAGGGAATAGGTTAGGTGATAACATTTAGGTTCAGCTGCATCACATCTGAGACACCAGTGGAAGGCTGGAAGTGTGACAAAGGACCTATGGGAAACCTTTTGAAACAACACTGGGACACCCTCCACCATCTGATGCCTCTGTTTATGCAACTGAATCCTGGTACAGTTGTGCAGCTATGTGGTTTTTAGGTGAAATTCTAAACTACACTGAAACTACTCATTATATACCTATTATTTACACTGAAAAGCCATACATCCACCTTGCTTCTAGGCACCTGCATGAAAACACCTAAATTTCTAATTCTGCAAGTTGAATCTGCAAGCTGAATATAAGCCACAAGCATCTAGGAGCCACACTAAGTTAGATGTATCTCAAATACCTTTTCAATCTTACTGTCTCATAACAATTCAAGTGTTTTCTTGGCAAGAAAATCCCTTCTTTTTCTTTTTGTCTGTTTTTCAGAAAGAAAAAAAAAAAAGTGAATGCTTTATCTGAAACCAATATGGTATTTCATAAAGAAAATATCACAATAAGCAAGCCAATACGAAGCTCATTTTACTGCACACAAGGTTATGCCTTCCAAATGACTTATATTAGATCAATGTCAGGTTCTATGAAGGAGGAAGATGCTTTGCATTCCCAATATTCCCTCAAAATATTCTCTCTCACTTGCCTTTCCTCGGAGTTGTTTGCATCCCTGTGTATATTTTTGGTATGCAGGGAGCCTGCTCTGACTGATATTCTTTCTTTTTAAAAAACAATGATTCAGCCCATCAATAACTTTTGATTTTATTTTCTCCTTGCTTGTTTTGGGGATCAACAAACAGAAAACAATGGCATTGGTTTTTCCACTACTTTTTCTTATTCTGAATTACTTGCTGGAACCCTCATGAGAGATTTGCAGTTTGGAATTCATCAGGAAGATTTAGCTGGTCTTAAGGTAGACATCCAAACTATGCTCAGTGAAATACATCTCTAAGGGACGTATTCCTTCTTATTGATTCCAGAGAGACTGCCCAACCCTGTGATTTTTACCCCTGAAAGTATCTCCACTGCAAGCATCTGCAAGGAAATGAAACATCTCTGAATCATAGAATCATAGAATTGGCTGGGTTAGAAGGGACCTCAGAGATCATCGAGTCCAACCCGAAGTATCTTAGAATTACTTTACTCTGAACTGTCTTATTTTCTTTTTTCTTTCCTTTTTTTCCCCCCCTATCATGACCTTTTTGAATTTTCCATGAATTTTAATAGAAAAAAGTACAATTCCTTCTTCTTTTTAAAATTTTTATTTATTTTCTGATTTTTTCCTTGGTTTGAGGGAAATTGAATCTTGTGCACCCCAGGCACTGACCTTACTTTTGTGCTTTGCTGGGAGCACTGGAAACCTACTCTGCACATAAATGTCTACTTCCCATTGACTGCTTCAGCAGAAATTAACTCAAACTTGATTTCTTCAAAAGCAACATAAATTCTGGAGTCTTTGCACCAAAACCCATTTTTCTGTATTTGAGCTGAGTTTCCCATGGGTCCCACATTGCTGAAGCAGAGGGGACTGAGGTTGTAGTGGTCTCAGTTGGAACAAATGACAGGGTCCAAAGGAGGGCAACCAGGCTGGTGAAGAGACTCGAGCACAGACCCTATGAGGAGAGGCTGAGAGAGCTGGGGTTGTTCAGCCTAAAGAAGAGGCAGCTCAGGGGAGACCTCATCGTTCTCTACAACTCCCTGAAAGGAGGTTGGAGCCAGAGGGGGGTTGGGCTCTTTTGCCGAACGACTTTCAACAAGACAAGAGGGCACGTTCTTAAGTTGTGCCAGGGGAAGTTTAGGTTAGATATTAGAAAGAATTTCTTTCTGGAGAGGGTGATCAGACATTGGAATGGGCTGCCCAGGGAAGTAGTGGATTCTCCATCCCTGGAGATATTTCAAAAGAGACTGGATGTGGCACTCAGTGCCATGGTCTAGCAACCGCAACAGTGGTTCAAGGGTTGGACTCGATGATCTCTGAGGTCCCTTCCAACCCAGCCAATTCTATGATTCTATGGTTCATAACTGAGGAGGGAAATGCAGCTCCTTCTTTCTTTCTAGGGAGGAATGAACACTCTGCTGGGGTTGCCATATCTTTTAAATTAGCCTCTTGGCTTCATTCTTAAAAATATGAGGGTTTAATGGATACACATCAGTCACCAATCTGAATTTGTGATGCTGCTGCTAGGGAGACCAAAATAAAGTAAGAGGGAAGATAAAAAAACAAAGAATGGAGTTATTTAAATGCCTGATTTGGTGAGGGGAAGAAGGGGCTCAAGTCCCAGAAGAAATGTTGGTTAATGTCACTGCCCATAGCAGATTGCTGTGGAGTTGCTGGCTGGGATACTTCTGCCCAGCTCTCCTGAACTTTTTGTCCACTTTGTCCTGGGCTTGCAGAGCTGATCAGACCCATTCAGGGTACACTTTTATTAGGCCTTTATTAGGTCTGATATCGTAGCTTATGTTCAGCTTGCTATAATCAGAATATCTGATGGTTTTAGTGAGAGTTGTACCATTTGACACCCAGGCACAGCTAGACCCATCTCAGCCCTATGTCCTAACAGAGCTTAATCTCTAACAGCTCTGTCTTAGGAGCTGCCTCCCTAAAAATGTCCAAATAATGAGTAATGGACACAAATCAATTCAGAGTTGAGAGCTTGGATGGCATTTTTTTTTTTTTCCACTTACCTTTTTGTCCTAATTTTGAAAAGAAATTGAGGCAAAATCACGTGGAATCAACACAGTAAATAAATAATGCTTTGGGTTTATATAGCTTTTTCTTCACAACAGTTGCACCAAGTGCTTGTGATGGATGCTATTTCAGGCCCTTTCCATCTTATGTAACACAGCTGCCCTACCTCTGACTTTGAAAGAACTGCTTTTGACCTCCAGATGATCTCCTAACAGTGTACACTGCAGATCCTCAACTTTTTCTTCCAGTAAAAGTGTTCACTTGTGGTCCAGTTTTAAATCTGCAAAGGGAAAGGTGGAATCCTCATCCCTCCAAGTGTGTATTCAGATGCATCTCCAGAGAAGTGTTGGAATTAACAGACCATTCCCCTCCTCAGATTTTTTGCCATCATCAATTACATTTGTGTGAAGTATCCTGTTCAACATGAAGGAAGAGAAATCAAATTCACAGCTTTGTGAATATTGCAAATTCTTCCTTAGGGTTGAATTCATGGCACTGATGGCTGAAACTAACTGTCCAACTTATCTGTCACCCTTTATTGCTAAAGGAGAGAATAAGAAACCTCCAGAGTAATTTTTATTACCCTAGAAGGGGCTTCCAAGACAGCTTGAGTAGAAAACCTTCTGGAGGTTTCCAGTTCTACAGGGAATGCACTACGTGAGCTCAACCTCTAAGGTGAAACATTCTTAAGCTTAAAATAGCTTTCTTTCTGAATAGAAGTTTAAGGTGTAGGCATAATGGCATTTCTCAGCCCAAATCTAGTCCAAAAGGTGGCTTTTTCCTGTTATTCATTTGTGAAATCTTAGAAAAAAATCATATTAACCTAAATATTTTTATTTCATAATTTCTGTGTTGCACTTCTTTCCTTTTCTTTTTTTTTTTTTTATTTTTTAAAATGAAGTAGATTTATTTACAGATATAAAGCTGACTGTAAGCAGTCCATAAATCTTGAAATTTACCTGCTCAAGAAGAGTTGCTTCTGATGCTTAATTTTTTGTTGCATTATTTTTTTGCACATGCCTCAGAAAAGATCTCAGTGTTCGACTGAAACCAGGAGAGCCTGTGCCTGATTAAATCAAGGTATTTAAATTGTGATTCTTGTTATCCTATAAAATAATGCTTGCGTTTATTAATTTATTATTTTTCTAATAATATCTTCCAAATATCTCTGGGGACAGAGTGGCTGGAGAGCAGCCAGGCAGAAAGGGACCTGGGAGTCTGGATTGACAGGAAGCTGAACATAAGCCAGCAGTGTGCCCAGGTGGCCAAGAAGGCCAATGGCATCCTGGCCTGGATCAGAAACAGCGTCACCAGCAGGTCCAAGGAGGTGATTCTGCCCCTATACTCAGCCCTGGTAAGGCCACAGCTTGAGTCCTGTGTCCAGTTCTGGGCCCCCCATCTCAGGAAGGAGATTGAGGTCCTGGAGCAGGTCCAAAGGAGGCAACTGGGCTGGTGAAGGGACTTGAACACAGATCCTATGAGGAGAGGCTGAGGGAGCTGGGGGTGCTGAGGCTGGAGAAGAGGAGGCTCAGGGGAGACCTCATCACTCTCTCCAACTCCCTGAAAGGAGGTTGGAGCCAGGGGGGGGTTGGGCTCTTTTCCCAGGCAACTCTCAGTAAGACAAGAGGGCAGGGTCTTAAATTGTGCCGGGGGAAGTTCAGATTGGATATTAGAAATAATTTTTTTACGGAAAGGGTGATCAGACATTGGAACGGGCTGCCTGGGGAGGAGGTGGTCTCTTCGTCCCTGGAGACATTTAAAAAGCGACTCGATATGGCACTCAGTGCCATAGTCTAGTGACTGTGGCGGTAGTTGATCAAGGGTTGGACTCGATGATCTCTGAGGTCCCTTCCAACCCAGCCTATTCTATGATTCTATGATTCTATGATTCTATGATTCTATGAAATTGAGATAGAATACTCTACTTGCTGATGATGTGCTAGAAATCATCTTAATAAGTCAGAGATAAATATACTGGGTGATAATGAACAATCTATTTATGTCAAGGCCATTATGACTGATGTTCTTCATAAATGGTATATTGTAAATATGCAATTATAAAGGAAATATATATTAAAGTAAAATAAAAAAAAAACCCAGAAACTCAACTCTGCAAGATCAAGATATTTCAGGACAATATTTTTAATTGCAAGTCCATTGGGGACCACTGTAATCAAATAGTCTAAACTGAAGCATTTCATGTAGTAACTCCTTGGATGGGCAGAATTAGCCCTTTTTGTTATGTGAAAGTGAGTATGACTGAAAAATACAGCAAAAAAAAAATAAAATATGAGCTGGCATAGATTAATTAGGAAATCAATTATAGGCAGCATGAGTGGTGGAGGCAAAATAGAAACACCTGTATGATGAACTGGGAAAGACTGGTCTGGTCAGCTTTACACATGGACAGAAGGAGACACACTGATGGAAATTTATATTTTTATTTATTATACTAAACTAGCATTAATACTATATATACTAATAGGACTGGTAGTAAAGAGTCCCAGTGTAAACATCAATACAATCAATAGGGATAGGCTTTAGGATTAAGCTCCAAAGTTGAGCATGGACATATGAGAGCACATACTATTAATTTCTTATCTTTTTTCCTGGGGTGACTTTGTCCCATACAAACCAGATTCCCAGACTATACTCACTCAAGAGCTAAGGAGTGGCAGTGTCCTGGATCTGTTCCCTCCAGGCAGGATGGATGATGCCACCACATTCATTGAGGGAAAGAACTGAATTAATTTCTTTCTATATGTGAGCCAAGATGTGTCACTCATTCCCAGGGCCACAGAAAGGTTTCTGGTTTATTTTGTTATATAATTTTGCTGTTATGGTCTTTGGTTTCTTCTCTGACATCCAGCTGTGGTTGGTCTGGTGTGTTATTGCAAGGTCAGCATCACAGGGGTTGCTAACTAATTATCTCCCTAGTTTTACTTGCTTTATTTCTATTCTTTTATTCTATCCTTTTCTCTACATGTATTAATTTGAGTTCAAGCTGTGGGGTGTTTGGCATTCCTAGATTTGCAGGCATTCTGGATTTTTATTCTGTCCCCAGGTTGTTCCCATGTGTTCAAGAAGCCTCTCATGACATGTGAACTAAAGATGTGGATTTGTATGGCAGTGAGTGGTGGAACAGCTTGTTTGCTGCACACATTTGAGACCACTAAGAGAAGCAAAGCACAGTATAATCTCCCACAGTGACCACAGCCATGGTCTTTTGCTTTTTTCAGTGCCAAAAAGAGCATCTCATAAAATCCATAAAATAAGCATGGCAGAATGAAGCAGCTGGCAGTGATTTGGTGTTTCTCAGAGCAAGGCAGCTCTTCTTCAAAGACAGTAAAATGACTCCCTGGAGACCTAGACAGATACTCCCTTACATTGTTATGCCTTTTAAAGACTTAAAAAGTGTGTTCACCATCCCTCAGAAGTTTTCCCCAGAGCATCAACATCTCTGATGGCCCCAAAGCTGCAAGGTGCCAGCTTGGGGAAGAAAAGTCACATTCATCCCCATGCTTTCAAATTCTTAAGAAGTGTCACCACTGTGGTAGCCACCTGAAAAACATGACATTCAGGTTCTCTGACCTGTGTACCGTGAACCACAGGAGTTTTCTCTCATGTCTTTTGGATACATTATGATACCTGTATTAGAAGATAAATTGAAATATTGAAGCTCCTTATGGATGCTCTATCAGTTCCTTGCAGCCAGGACTCAAACTACCTCTGTCTGCCTTCCTTTGCTGAGTGTAAAACTGCATTTTATTTCCCTGTCTGGGTAGAGATGTTCCTTCCAACCTAAACTATTTTGTGATTATTTGATTCACAACAGGTCTGTGTTTTTGGGGGGCTTGAGGAAAGTCCTGCAGAGACGATAGCAGAAACAAATATATTTGATTGCTGTTCTTGTCTTTTAGTCCTAGATTTCATGATGAGAAGGTAAAAACAATGGGAATAACCATGGTTCATTACTCCTACAGTGGATTTAAGAGGAGTTTACTCATGGTTCAGCACACTTATACACTTGAGTTTTAGTTGACAGCTCAGTTCCTTTCCCTACCACTTCTCTTGTCCTTTCTGACACCATTTCACTCTATGCCTTTTTCCTCATGGGAAAAAAATGAGGATGAAATGGTAAGAATTGAGTCAGGGAAAGGCTGCAAGGCAAGGGGGTACAGGTGGTGTGCTTTTAATTAAAAAAAAAAACAAATGTGACAAGAAGCTTGAATGAAGGAAATGACATTGCTGCAGATGGATGCTGCTCCCTGTCACTCATTTTGTCTTTTCTCTTTCTGTTCACAGTCTAAAAGCCAGCACAGGGGGGCTTGATCCTCTCTACAAGTGGTTTGTAAAGCTGGAGCATGAGGAAGGATTCTGCAGTGTTTTATTGGAAGGGAAGCTCTTTGAGAGCTAATGAAATTAAAGAGCATTAAAGCTTGGACCAGAAGTAATGAGGGACAACATCTCAATCTGGGCTTAGTGGAGCTGTCGAGATGGATAGAATTTAGATATTTTGGAGGTGTGGAAAAGCAACAGAATTTGGCAAGTGTCCTTGGGCAATGGCAGATGAAGGGGGAGGGGTTGATCTTGGCAGAGTCTGTGTGACAAAGTCGAGGACAAAACCAGGAGGGCTTAGACAAGATTATGTTGGACTTTGACAGTGATCCTAAACCACAAAGGAGTTGAGCTTGTTTCTCTTAGATGAATTTTGAATCCTGATAAACCCATGTGCATACTTCAAGCCTCTGGAAAAGCAGCGTAACTAAACCCATATTGGATTGCAAATTGATTCAAGGTTGTTCTGGTTAAACCACAGAATTCAGAGGAGAAACACAAATGCATTAACAAACTGAGTCAGAAACAAGAAAAGACATAGTTTGCATTTTAAAAGCCTCCTATAGATGGGGATATTGCAAATGCCAGATCAGCCTCATTGCCAGGAGGGTGCAGACTGGTTTCTTTTTTTGTGCAGATTGGAAAGCTGGATCACAGAGAAGTCAAATAATTCAGTAAGAAACACTGGCAGCAAGCAGAAAGACTTGCTGAACTATTTGCTCTTGTTACTGCACCTATTTCATCCATATTCTCAAGGGAGAACTCAGATTGTAAAATATCCCTGGTGTTATTTTTACTTTGGTTATTGAGTTTATATATAAAATACCTTGTGGTTGCTATTCTTGTGGATGGGTTGAGAGAAGAAGAAATTTTTAGCATGTTTAATGATATGTTCTTCAGGACTGTTAAGCACCTGTTTTTTTCTCTCTCAAAACTATTATTTAGTCCCTCTTAAAAGGAACTTAATTATGTGGTAGCATATCAAATGTTATTCTGATGCATTATGTCTCTGTGGCTTTCTTGAGAAGGTCAAGATCTTAGCAGGGAACAATGTAACAGGGATGGTAAATGAAGAATATTTGTTCTCTTTCTTTCCTGCTAGAAAGCTGTGCAGAATTGCTCTCCTTAAAAGGGAACAAACTTTGAAAACTCCACCAAAAGCCCAAGTTGAAAGGGTCAGAGTACAAGTGAGGACTTTTGAATTTTACAGCACCTTTCATCCAAGTCTTTCAGAACATCTCATAGATATTGATCAAGGCTAAGATATTTTTTAGAGATAAAGCATGTCAGGTCAATTTTCCCATCCTCATGCAAGTGGTTAAAAGCAGTTAGAATGAAAAGAATGCATTCATAATTTTGTTTCCAACTGCTGACAAAGAGAGATCAAAAGTTTCATGAAATATTTTCTGAACTAATGTGTTCTTTCATGTTTATGCATATGTTTTAATAGGTATTTGGTTAGAGATACCTAAAGAAAGTATTCCTGGAATGAGAATGAACACTTTCTATGAGATCTCTTTGAAATAAATGTGTTAGGCTCTGGCTCATGTTAGTTTAAAGGCTGTTTTATAGACCCTTAGATTAGCAGAAGATTAAATGATGCTGAAATCAGATATGCTGAAGCTCAGTCATGTGCTTTCCCCATCATCATTCCAGCTATTGCTCAGCCCCTCTGGCCAAAAGTTTTTGCCTTTTCCACTAGTGCAAGTTGCTCCTTTAACATTTTTATCCAAATTTATGCCTTTTGCATTAATATTTTCCATAAAATATGTTTTCCAATCTGACTTTTGACTGTGGAGGCTACAAACAGTTACAGCTGGGTCTGTAGGTACAGCACTCTCTAGAGTAAACTACAAGTAGGTTGTAATTATATTTGTAATACATTTATCACAACCAATCAGAAATTTAGAAGATAAACTCATTCCATTTGCATATCTATATTATATTTTGTTGCATGAGCTCAGTAGCCAAGGGGATTTTCCCAAGTTTTTGTAAAAAGGAGCCACAAATAAGAAGGGCATTATAGAAGCCAAGAGAGCTTTAAAGCAGCAAGATTTCTTCCCACTGCCAATCTTAAAACAAAATGCAGGAAGATAGAAAGAAATCTTAATTATCCAGGACTGATATATAGGTATGTTCTTAAAGCTTTTAGAATTAAGGCATTTTCTTGCTGTATTTCAAATAAATTCTTGGGGGCCAAGTTATCTTATGGGAATTATATGCAAATGGAACTTGAAAAGTTGTTGTCCTCCCTCAACAGCAGTTTACAGAAAGCTTTAAAAGTGACACAAGTGTTGCTTAAAAAACCTAAGATATAATCATCTGAAATTTTGAGACTTACTAATGATTCTCAGAGAGCAATTTTGTTGTGCTTTGTTAATATAAAGTGATTTATAAAGGGAGCAG
Source organism: Calypte anna (assembly GCF_003957555.1). Lineage (NCBI taxonomy): Eukaryota > Metazoa > Chordata > Aves > Apodiformes > Trochilidae > Calypte > Calypte anna. The sequence continues at coordinate 3,999,174 of NC_044245.1, forward strand.
TAATGAGTGTTGTCACATCTAAGCAAAACAAAGCACTTGTAAAAAACATTGATCAGTTTGCTGGTTTTTATTTCTTCCCAGGACTTGAAAGAAAATTGCAATATCAGCAAGCTCAACCATGTGGAGTTAACACTGGGAGTTGCAAACTCTTGTTCAAAAATATTTCTCTGACTCCTCTGTTTACCAGTTTTGGTTTTTGCTTCACAAACCATTTTAAATTTGATCCCTGAAGGCAAGTGCACATCTAAATAAAGAAGAGGCAAGTAGCAATTACTAATATTAATACCATCTAGCTGAAGGTGACAGCTAGATGCTAATTTTGTTTTATTCCTTCTTTTTATAAAGGGCACCATGTCCTTGCTTAGAGGCAAATTAATCAAAGTTTATTACTATTAGAATTTCTGCAATGTAAACCAAAGTACTTCACTGTCATTTCTCTGTTACCTGTGGGTGGATTTTCCCAGTTGGTAGCTTAATGGGACAAAAACCTGCCCAGGAACATCTTTAGTGCTTCTCTTAGTGAAACCCACTGTTTATTTATTGTTAACATTTCTTTACCATTCAAGGTAGTTTGAATAATGGAAGCAACATTAATCTTAGTAAATGTACTTTTGACCAAAAAAAAAAAAAAAAGAGTAAATGAATTCTGGACACTGCAGCAAGAAACAATGAAAAATATTCTTCTGAGACAGGGAACTGAGATTAATTTAGAAAATTATACATGGGTGTGCAAAATATATTTACAATCCATCTACTAAGGAAGGTGAAACGCGATGACATCTGGATACTAATCTTTTACCTTTTATTTCTCAATTAAGCACAGTCAAAACATACAAGATGAATATTCTGTTCTCTACCTATTGATCTCACAGAAAAAATAATTTCTTCTGTTGCTACTAGAGAAAAAAACAAACAAACAAAAAAAAAGGGATTAAAACCAAGTTTGACTTTACCAGGAAAAGGACTGAGATGTCTGGGAAGTCTGTGAGGATAAAACCAGAAACAAATTGTCTTCAGGTTGCAGCTGAATATCATCGTGTTTGTGTGGACATCTGCATTTGTTTGTATAAATATTTATCTGCCCTCCACCTCCCTGTGAACAGGATGATGAGACCCAGCTACCATTATGTCCTGGACATTGGTTTTGCAGGAGAGAAATCACTCCAAGGAGGATGCTAAAATGTAGAAGGTGTTGAGTATCACACACCAGGTCCTGATCGTGTGACATGGCCCCATTTGAATAGCTACAAACTATTTATTTCCCAAGAACTTCAGAATTTTATCCAAGAAAACAGTAAAACAACTTTTTCTAGAGAACTGAGTAGAACATTCTAGGGAAAGAGTGTAAAAGTGCTCTGACTGCAACAATTTCTCTATCTCTCAAAAGGCACTTGGCAGAAGGAGCCAGACTTGTTAAAAATAATTTTCATGAAAAGGGTTTTCAGTCCCTGGCCCAAGAAAATGATGGGATCCCCATCTCTGGAAGTGTTTAAAAACCATGTGGATGTGGTGCTGAAGTTAGTGATGGACTTGATGTTCTTAAAGGTCTTTTCCAACTGAAATGGTTCTGATTCTACCAATCAGAGTGCAGAGCTTCAATACTGAGTAACTGTGGTTTTAGTTCTCATTTTCCTTTCATAATTGGGAAAACAATGATCAGGGCATCTCCATGATAGACTGAAATCAGTTTCACTCCACAGACTCATAAGAAAGCCTTCCCCAGTCCTTTCTATTTATTTATTGCAATTATAACAAGGCAAATACAGCTTGCTGAACAGCAAGAATACAAATACAGAATAAAAACTATGAAGAGCTGATTTAACAATTCTGCTTCACAGGCCTATTTGGTTTTCCTCAGTTTAAAACATTAGAGCTCTACCAGGACATAAGGAAATGTGGTTTGGACTCAACCTGGTGCTGCTGCCATGAGGAGATCACAGCAAGCTCCAGATTGACAGAACTCAGCAAGTCTCCAAAGGTGGCTGGAAGAAGCCTGACACTTGATGAAGATTGATTGATTCATTGATTGATAAGAAGGAAGTGATGGAAACATGGATTGGAATGGGTAAGAGGTGGTTTAGTGCTTCTCATTTGGCTCCCATTCAGATGCAGCAGATTGAACACCAGCACCTCAGGAGCATTGTCAGGGTTTAACACTGACCCAGCAATTAAACCCAACAACAGATGCTGCCTGTTAATTCCCCTCCCTGATAAAGAAAGGAGAAAGAATAAGAGAGAGAGAGACTGAGGGGTTGGAAACTAAACTACACAGCTTTAATGAAACAGGAATGAGAAATAGGAAAAAACCCTAAATCTATACAAATATACAGGAAAATTGATCCCAGGTTCCTCCCCCCTTTCCCCCAATAACTCTCACATCACCCCCAAGGCTGCAGGGCAGCCCTGGGAAAGTCCAGGCTGGAATCCTGGGGTCAGCAGCAGTTGGGAGCTGGAGGCAGGAACACACAGATTCAGGCTGGGATGGATCAGGAGCACAGGCAGAGGAAGGGATGGAATCCTCCCAGGATGCTGAAGCAAACAGGGAGAGGGGAAGAAGGGGAAGCAGGAAGGGGTTTGATTCTTGTAATGCCTCAAATTTATCCTGAGTATGAGGTGTATGGGATGGAATACTCTGTTTGGTCAATTCTGGCATCTGTCTTGTCCCTTCCTCCCCAAAGGAGGATTTCACGTGGGACCTCTTTACTCCTTTTCTCCTTCTGGAGGGCAAGATGTTCCTCAAAGCTGAGCAGTGTCCCTGGTTCTGCAGCCCATTCCCAGCTGGAACTCTAAACACCCAGAGTTCTCAGTCCCAGAGCAGCCACTGACTGAGAAACTTGCTGTTCATTTCAGCAAGTGCAGCTCCTGACAAGAGACTGAGCTGAAAGCAAAAGTACCAGACAGAAAATCACTTTTATCCTGGCCCAACCAGGACAAGCATACAAATGTTTGGTGAGGTTTAATCAGCTCTACCACCACGTGCTTCTCTCCATCCTAAATCCAAAGTTGTCATATCCGATGGAAAGGTCTTTATGGAGACAACTCAACAGACCCGTTTTACCCATTTCCCAAATTAATTTCTCCTTTACTTCATCTCCTCATTCCCTGAATTTTTAAAATTTTCTTTACCTTTTCTGGGGTTCACATCCAATGAACACCAAGAAGCTATATAAATTTTTCCAAATCCCAACAAAATGAGAGGTTGAATTACAATCTATTTTGGACTGATAATAAGAAATAAATATTGTAACTTATAAGGCATGAGTTAAACCTTATACTCAGGAGCTTTAATTAGGAGTGTGTTATGTTTACCTCATTTTCCTGAAATGAATTTTAATTTATGACCACAAGGTTTATCATCCATGGTCAAACAGGTATATCATAGAATAAAAACTTTCTTACGACTTCTCAGATAATTCATAATTATTTTTTTTTCTCCAAAAAGGAATACATTTTTTTTGTATTGTTTCTAGCTTGTTTGTTAGTTTTGTTCATTTACCTTTAAGGAAAGGAACAAATAATACTCCTTGCACTGGGAAGGTACTATCTGTTCCAGGCAGCCTCTTGAGTATTCATGTTTTACAGACACTAAGATGTTTTTTCATATAGTTAATAAAAAAAGGAAATCAGAGGTCAAGAGCCAAGCATCAATTGATGTTTTAACATTCTGTTTCCTTACTGCCTCTGTTTGCAGAGAGAGAACAAAATAACAATGACAGATTCTCAATACAGTTTGATTACATTGTTGGTAGACTCTTGACATTAAAAAAAAAAATAAAATACTGCTCATAAGACATTTGTGCAGCCTGTAGACATATCTGGAAGGGAATCTCACCCAATAGTGACCTGGAGAGAGATGAGTTTAGCTCCCTTATTTGTTATCAAACTTACCAAGTTATCCCAAGGAACTGCTTGAGACTTTGTGCTTGGGCTTCTGATTTATGAGTTTGGCTTTCAATGCTTTGACAATATCTAGATTCAGCTGTCCTGGGGTTTTCACTGTGAAGGGAAGAGAAAGCTTTTTTTCCTACAAGTCTTAATTCTGCAATATCTCTACTGGGAGAGTCAGCTGCCATCACAGGGGTAAACTGAACATGAACTTTGTAGGCATCATTTAAAAGGTTCCCTTTGACTTCAGGGCTTCTTTTCACAAAACTCAGCAACCTAAATCTTGGCTGCAGAAATGTATTATTCACATTAGGTCAGATTTGAGTTATTTCATCAAACTGATTTCCTTACCAGTTCCCAGGAAGGCAGAGTCACTCACAGGAACATTCCTTTTTCACCCCAAACCAATCAGTATTATCTTTTCAGAAATCCAGCATCTCCACTACTGCCATGAAGGCTTTTCCTGAGACTGTTCAGAGCTCTGAATTACCAGGAAAGGCAGTTAAAAGGAAAGTTGTGTATAAGCTGCTAATAAATCCTGAGTTCCTGACTTTTGTGCCTTGTAAATAAAATCAAAGAGAAATAAGGATTTTCCTGTCATGGCTCAATATAGAACAGTGAATCATTTATATGTGCAGTGATTAGAACTGTGATTTAGAATCAGTTCAGGCATCTACAGTAAATAATAAAGCTTTTTGGTAGCTATTATGTCAGCATACATCCTACAGCCTTTCCATTCAACTCCTTTTTTAGGATTTTGGGGGACATGCATGGAATTCTGTGGGCTGGTTGATACTCTCCTTCTTGCTTCATTGTGGATCTTTGTCACAGCTCCACACAGGCTCCTGGACTCCTTTCCTGAACAAACCAGCAATTTCCCTTCAGGAAAACTTCCAAAAACTGTTGGCAAGATAAACCTGACTCCAGACAGTTGGGTCCAAAGAGTTATGGATGTGAACCATGTCTGATTTTGCTCCCCTTCATCTAAAGAAGATTTTCAACGCTATCCCAACAAGATTTGTACATTCAAATCCTTCTTCTCCTACCCATAAACCTGTCTGCCATGATACAGGGTACAAAATGTGCCCTCATTGCCCTGGTATAAAACTAGAACTCTGGTGAGTTACAGAACTGTGGCCTGACATGAAGAAAAAAAAAAAAAAACACAACAGAATTTCATCCTGGTGTTTCCTCAAACCACCTCTGTCTTTGCTTCTCCCCACCTTTCCTCCTCTCCTAAGCACCTGGTAATATGTCCTGCTGTCCTGGTTTGGGCCAGGATAAAGGTGATTTTCTGTCTGGTACTTCTGCTTTCGGCTCAGTCTCTTGTAAGGAGCTGCACTTGCTGAAATGAACAGCAAGGTTCTCAGTCAGTGGCTGCTCTGGGACTGAGAACTCTGGGTGTTTAGAGTTCCAGCTGGGAATGGGCTGCAGAACCAGGGACACTGCTCAGCTCTGAGGAACATTTTGACCTCCAGAAGGAGTAAAGAGGCCCCACCTGCAGCCTCCTTTGGGGAGGAAGGGACAAGAGAGATGCCAGAATTGACCAAACAGAGTATTCCATCCCATACACATCATACCCAGTATAAATTTGAGGGATCACGAGGGCCAAGCCAGCTTCCAGCCTCCTGCCCTTCCTGCTTTTCCTGCTTCCCTTCCTTCACCCCTTCCCTGTTTGCTTCAGCATCCTGGGAGGATTCCATCCCTTCCTCTGCCTGTGCTCCTGATCCATCCCAGCCTGAATCTGTGTGTTCCTGCCTCCAGCTCCCAACTGCTGCTGACCCCAGGATTCCAGCCTGGACTTTCCCAGGGCTGCCCTGCAGCCTTGGGGGTGACGTGAGAGTTATTGGGGGAAAGGGGGGAGGAACCTGGGATCAATTTTCCTGTATATTTGTATATATTTGGTAGTTTTTCTATTTCTCATTCCTGTTTCATTAAAGCTGTGTAGTTTAGTTTCCAACCCATCAGTCTCTCTCCCTTATTCTCTCTCCTTTCTTTATCAGGGAGGAGAGAGAGAGATTAATAGAGAACATCTGTCACTCAGTTTAATTGTCAGGCCAGTGTTAAACAGTGATACCTGCACAACCCCAAGATGCTCTCCCCCTGAATCTCATCCTCTGTGCTCCATGAAGCCTCCTCAGATGATCCATGGTGATGGATGTCACCCTAAACCTTGGGCTGATCTTTATCCAACAGCCCTGGGAAGAGCAAGAGGTCCTTTGGCTCTGGCTGGGTGATTGATGCTCTAAGGTTTGCATCTGTGCTCCTCTGTGATTGTGGGTTTGAACCTTTCAGCACACAACCTAAAAGCATGAGATGTGACAGGAATACAGGAGATGAAATGTAATTTTCAGGCAACTGGAAAAAGGTGGAACCAGTTTCATCCTTACGGTTCAGTTTCTAGGTTTTACCTCTGCTTCAAGGATGCTTCACATCTCACATGAGCTGTGGGAGGAATTCCAGACTTGGAGGGACCACAGCAATGGCTTGGCAATCACAAAAAAAAAAGCAGGTGGAAAATATGTCATCTATGGATGACATTTCTTCTGGAGACAAGTACAGAGTCAGCATTTTCCTCACTCCACTACTATACCTTTCACTACTATACCCTCCATTTTCTGTTTAGGAAACTGAAAACTGACAAGAGTTTGTCTGGGACTGATTCTCTGCTTTGTGGCAGCTGTGCTAATAAAGCAAACTTAATGCAGTCACTCTGGAAGATGAAATAATAATAATTTTTTAAAAATTTTTGTTTTTAGAGACATTGCTCCTCATCAACTGTTCAAAAAGTGCAGGTAGAACATTTTCTTTTTCATTGTGCCATTCTGGAATGGAAACTACTTAAAATTTATATTAAATAAGCAAGAGTTTTAACAGCCAGATTGGTAGGTGGTAGGAAGGGAAAGGGAAGAATAGGCATGGAAATAATAAAAGGATAAAAATTTTAGATTTTTTTTTAAATAAATCCATTTAAGTTCTAAAAAGAAAGTAAAAAAAATATGGCTTTTGGGGTGTAAAAGAAGCAGAAATATCTCTGCTTGGAAAGCTTGACTCATGCATCCCTGGAACACTGCATTGACTCTGCCTTGTCACTTGTCACAGCACAAGTACCTGGTCTGTCCCCTGGCTGTCCTACCTGATGCTCTTCTTGCCAAAGCTGAAGGGAAACAGCTTGTTTGTCCTAAACAAAGGAAAAAAAACCCAGACAACTGAACAAGAAGAGATAACTCTGCTATGAAGACAGTCTGAGAGAGCTGGGGTTGTCCAGCCTGGAGAAAAGAAGGATCCAGGGAGACCTTAGAGAACCTTCCAGTGCCTGGAGGGGCTACAGGAAAGCTGGGGAGGGACTTTTCACCAAAGAGGATAGGGACAGGACAAGGGACAAGGGTTTTAAATTGAAAGAGAGAGTAATTTAGGTTAGATAATAGCAAAAAAATCTTCACAATGAGGGTTGTAAGCTACTGGAATAGGTTGTCTAAGGAGGTTGTTGATGCCCCAATCCTGGAAGTGTTCAAGGCCAGGTTGGATGAGGACTTGTGCAAGCTGGGCTGGTGGGAGGTGTCCCTGCTCATGTAGGGGGTTGGATCTTGATGATATTTTAGATCCTTTCTAACCCTAACCATCATATGAATCTGTGAAAAAAAAAAGGAATAAAAAATAACCATCTTCTTTTTTTCCTAGCAGAAGTTTCTACACTTTGCTCAGCTCTGCAAAAAGTGCCTCCTTTCTTTTTAGGAAATAAAGAACAGAAAATATCTTAGGGAAGCAAAGACTGTGGGGTAGCAACAAGTATTTTTCAGGTTCAAATGTCTAAATGTCTTCTGCCTCTCTGTCTTCTATCACAGCTGCTTTTAGAATGTCTCTGTGGCTGCTAAAAATAAAGGCTTTCTCCCAGCAGTAATGGAATGAAATGCCATGTAATCCATTTTTGTCTCTTTTAAAGTGCTATGTACTTAGCACTCTTCAGAAAGAGTTGAGCTTTTACATAAGAACTAGATGGAAAAAGAAACCAAATTCCAAAATTTTTGGAATTCCCATGAACAAAATATTTGGGTTAGGTTTCTTTTTTGTTGTTTGTTTGGGATTTTTTTTTGAGATTTTTAAAATTTTGTTTGTTTGTTTAGAAGAAAAATATTATTTTAGATTCTTAATACAACAAAAGTTCCACACCATTGTCATCCAGAAGTATTGCAGTGTTCCAAATGTTATTTACATTAAGACAGAACTATTAAACAATGTGTATAAAATTTATACAACCTATATTTATATTTAAAAAAAAAAAAGAACCAAAAAGTAACTGCTAAAATGAACCATAAATGTTTTGACATTATAGAAACAGCTGGAACAAAATTGCTGCCTTTACCTTTTTCTCCTTGTATTTCACTTTGTGTCAGGTCTGTGTTGTTCCATGAAAAGGTTTGGATTTGATTCAAGTTTCTTCTTTTCATGAAAAATATTTTCCTGGATGCTTTCCAGAGGTGTCAGCCCCTCCTTTCTTTGGAAAATAACCTATTAGTTGACTACTTAGTCAGGTCTGGGAGTTTCACCTGTTCCCTGCTTAGGGATCCCAATATTCTGCTCTCTCTTCTCTCCCATAACCTATTGCTCTGCAGATGATGTGTAGCAGATCACAAGTTTTCAGACTAATTCTAAAAATCAGAGATATTTTTATGCTTTCCCCAAATCCTTATGAAGCTCAGTTTGCTGAGACATTGATTAGAAAGCTTTAATAACAACTAAAATGGAAAAAAAAAAAAATAGGAAGTGGGTTTTGTCCCTGAAATTGGGATGCCTCCATTTTTCCAAAGGATCTCTCTTTCTTTACTCTGTTTAGATGGGAAGAGAAAGGGATTTGGAGTGGCCAAGATCTGGAATTTTCAGACACTTGAAGTAAGGTGAAATCAATTTCATCCTTCTGGTTCAGTTCCCAGGTATTACCCCTGCTGCAAGGATGTTCCCAGCAAGGTAGGAAGGAACTCTTGCCCCATGAGGGAAGTTAAGAAGGGGAACAGATTTCCCACAGATATCTTGTAGGTTCCAGCTTTGAAGGTTTTAGGAACTGGACTGGATAAAACCCAGAGCAGCCTGATCTGAACCAGTAGTTGATACTACCTTGAGTAGGAGGTTGGACTAGAGACCTACAGAGCTCATTTCCCATTAATTATTGTGTGATTTTAAATGCTGACATTCATAACGTCAGAATGTCAATATTTTAAGTGTGAACAACTTGGAAGCCATATGTAATAAAACTATAATTTAGCAGAAATAGAATCATAGAATCATAGAATTGGCTGGGTTGGAAGGGACCTCAGAGATCATCAAATCCAACCCTTGATCCACTACTGCTGCAGTTCCCAGCCCATGGCACTCAGTGCCACATCCAGGCTCTTTTGAAATATCTCCAGACACGGAGAATCCACTACTTCCCTGGGCAGCCCATTCCAATGCCTGATCACCCTCTCCAGAAAGAAATTCTTTCTCATCTTCAACCTAAACCTCCCCTGGCACAACTTGAGACCCTGCCCTCTTGTCTTGTTGAGAGTTGCCTGGGAAAAGAGCCCAACCCCCCCCTGGCTCCAACCTCCCTTCAGGGAGTTGTAGAGAGTGATGAGGTCTCCCCTGAGCCTCCTCTTCTCCAGCCTGAACACCCCCAGCTCCCTCAGCCTCTCCTCATAGGGTCTGTGCTCGAGTCCCTTCACCAGCCTAGTTGCCCTCCTTTGGACCTGCTCCAGGAACTCAATCTCCTTCCTGAGCTGAGGGGCCCAGAACTGGACACAGTACTCGAGGTGTGGCCTCACCAGGGCCCCACAAGACCCCTGAGCATCACTGTTTCTGGCAACCCTCATTGAGCCTCGGAGTCATCATCTTTCTATTCAGGGACAGAGAAAACCAAGGTTTTCAAGATTATTCCTGCATCTTATTCCTTTTTGCTTAATGTTTTCCAAGAGGAAGCAAGTGCTGTACACCCTTCAGGGACTGGAATGAAGAGATCTACAAGAAATCAGAGAGAATATGGATGAAGGCAATGAAACTCTCATTGATCCTCCCCCAGCAACTGGATTATTCCTTTTCTCTTCCACAGAATTACCTGAATCTTAAAAGCATCCTGATCCAGTCCATTTTACATAACATTAGATTCACTTTTGATGCTACCATTTGCTTCAAGCTCTTTTCATCTTTGAAGAAAATTGTCTCAGTCTGCAAACTGCATGGATCATTACTGACCTGAAATCTAAGGAGGAACATGGAGCACCTCCTGCTCTGTCTTCATTATTTAATGCAAAATTTTCAGTGACTTAAGAAAGAAGAAATCAGAAGCCTCCTCTGTGCATTGACCTATTCTATTTCTAGGGGATTTTTTGAGCAGAATGGTTCATTTAGTGGATGTGTATGAGTTATTTTGCTTTCCAAAGTGCAGGGATACACCTTTTTATTTTATTCTTCATGCTCAAATGAGTTTCACCTTCAGCGTGAACTTTCATATCTACTCTCACTTGATTCAAAGAACAGGAGAAGGCTGTTCCTAGCAGCCCATAATGGTTCCTAAAGGCAGAAGGGATTGCACAAGATTGGGATGGAAACTCTCTGATAGTGGTGCTCCTTGTTTCCAGCTGTTTTCTTTGTGGAGACTGAGCCAGCATTTGACACATTTGGCAAACTGAGTGACAACTTTCTGCTTGAGTCACCCCCCAGAAACCAAAGGAACTGTCTGGAAAAGGTTCTGCTCCAGGAGAGCAGAAGAGAAGCTCTCTGGATCTGTGAAACTGTGCAAGAGCATTTCCTACTGGATAGGATTTGGGCACACAGATGGTTTAAGCTCATTCTAGATTGAGAGACAGATCCTCCATCTGCCACACTTTGGGATTAGTTCAGCTCTTTGATGGTTTCTGGGTATTTCCATGCAGTGGCCTCTGGCTGTGACCATGGAATTCTGTATCTGATGGGTGCTCAACCAGGTGTTGAAGAAATCCCATCTCTCATTCATGTATGTGCTGCAGACAGCAAAAAGAATTATATTTCACACTTCAGACTAGATTGAACTTTTATCTTGTAGTTAGTTTATTCTTACTGTTTTCTCCTACTTTTTGTAGGAAGCCTTTGTCCTGGGCACTGCACTGAGTCCTGACCATGTTTTGAGTGTGCTGCTGGACCAAGTGATCTTCAGAGAACCCTTTAAACCTAAATCAATCTGTGGCTGTGGCTTCAAGCCAAGACAGGATTACAAAAGATGCAAAACATGATAGTAATCTACAGGTGGGTATTATAGTAAGAGTGAAATAAAATGGGGAAATCTAAAAAAACCTTGGTTTTACCCCAACAAAAATGATTTTATGTTTCTATGGAGGAGCATCAGGACCCAAGCTGGAAGAAAGGATACAGCCAGGGAAGATACACCCAAGTGATAAGAAATTCTGAAAAGAAACCCAATTTGTCTCATCTGACTCTATTTCACTTTACCCACATGTAAAACTGGGAGTTGTATATTCATTTCTCAGGAGTTTTTGAGGCCCTGATTCAAATTGGGAAAAAACAAACAAACATGGAGTTAAAAAAAGGTGCTGAGTACCAAGATATCATCATGATGCTAAAAAAAGATACTGACACACAGTCTCTGTTTTATCTCTTTGTACATTATTCAGTAAAATCACTTGCATCAAGACCTTTTCCAGTGTAGCCATAAGAATGCATGAGCAGGAGTGGTGGGTGATGACCCTTCAGATAACACCATGGCTCTGAATGTCCTTGGTCTGACACAAAATGCCACAGAGGTTGATGGATTTGAAGTTTTAAACGGGGTATTTAAGGCTAAAGAAGGGAATGCAATGGGAAAAAAAAAGCATCATGTGTGTGTGCGCATCTGCAGCAACCTCCAACTAGAATGGTACTGAACCCTCCAGGGTTCATTGTAACTTCAGGTGTTTAATATAAAGGAAAAAAATGTTAGAAAACTTCAACCTCTGTGGATCAGAGCAATATTGAAGATGGTTTTATAGTGATATTTTTAGTCTAAACTAAAATAGCTGGAAGCCAGTGCTGGTAGCAGAAAGTTTTCTTGCAAAAGTGGTTGATATAGGAGGGCTTGTTACTGTCTTTAATTAAAATAGATGTTCCCATATAACTCCATCTCCCCTCAAAACTCCTCTTGAAATTGTTATATATTTATTCTTTATAAAGAGACAGAGGTTTTTTAGCCTTATCACTGCTAAATTTGACCTCGACTTTGAAGGAAGCAGGATTTCATGCTTCAAATTTTATAAATTTCCATTTCAGTTCTTTCCCTAAAAAAGTCTATTTAGTTTCTCCTTTCCGTTTTTCTTCATCCATCTCTGCAGTGTTCTTTTCTGTCTTGTTCTATTTCATTTACTTTTTATAGTGCTCTCTATTTTTCCACTCCTTTTTTCATTTAATAGATGCTCTTTGTCATTGTTTGCTCCACTGCTGAATATTTTATATTTACCTGAATAACATCCCATATCTACCAATAACATTGATCTTGTTTTTAAATTGTTCCTGGTTTTCTTCATCTACCTACTTCTAATTTCTGAAGCTTTCATCTGTTAGCTTGAAATGTACATTTTTCAAGGCTGTAGTCATAGTTATTTATAAAAATATCAAAAACCTGCAGACAGAGAACAGATCTTTCTATAAAACAGTGACCCAGATTTGCTCTGAGCTGTTTTTAGATAAAATACATTTACTGTGACAACCTTTAATTTATAGTAGGAAAGATGAAAATATATCAGGAAGTGGTATTGGAAGAATTTATAATAATTAAACCTCTTTTCCTTTGTGTTTAGAAGAGTCTTCCACCCAGAACTAAAAAGAAAGCTCATTTCTAGGACCAATATAAAAAAAAATAAATAAATCTTCCATTCAAATTATGCATCAGAAACAAAACAAGGACTTCTCTTTAATAAAACCATGGCTATCCATGTATTTAAAAAATCATTTCTCAACACTTATCAAATTTTGAGTCCCTCAAACCATCACATCAAGATTCCTTTCTCCAGGAAAGCTCATTCTTTTCCTAATTTTTTTCTTCCTTCAGTCCATCTTAGCTAAAAAGTCTTTCTCTGGATTATGACCTCTCCAATTCTAAAGACTTCAATGGGTGAGGAAGGAGCAGTATCAAGAAGAAAGGGGATGAGGCAGCCCCTGGCAGAAATTATTCTAAACTGTTCCCATTCTCTGTAAACAGCAGGATGGTTCTGATAATTTAATTTTGACTGCAACTTGGCTATGGGAAGCCAACTGAAAAAGAGAAAAGATCCTGACAGGATTAACTCCTGTAAGGAGAGTGGGTCAGGCCAAGCTGTTTGTGTAAAGAAGTGAACAAAGCAGCTGAGATAACGATTAACTTCTGTCTTGGAGATAAGTGGGAGACACTGGGGGAGTGCAAACACCTGCATGGAAGACAGGATGAGGATGAGGCTGCCATAACCAGCAGATAAGGGGAAGACAATTACAAGGGTCCAATTATCTTCTATAACAAGAGGATGAAGTCATCAACAGCAAGAAAGGTAAAAAGTTCAACCCTGAGGAAGACTTCATTACTTCATCTGAAGACCCTCAAAGACCCTGAGACATATCCCCAAAAAGACGACTCTGCCCAGACTCCACCTGTTATGAATATGTATGTAAGGATGATGTAACCTCCCCTTTTAATGTATAAATATCCTAACCCTTTCCCTTAACCCTTGGAACTCTTTGTCCAGTGCGAGCTGGGGGTTCCCGGGATCTGAAAATAAATACCTTTGCTGTTTAAAGGCTCAAAACTTTGTCTCTAAACAGTTTTGCTGCCCTTTTTTGGCTTCACAACTCTCCCTGTTTTACCTGATGTTTATATGTGAAGTATGAGCTGGAAGCCTTGTGGCATCTTCTGCTGGGTTTGGTGTCAGGGAGATGTTGGCTCTTCTGTTGCTTTTGTGACTTAGTTTGTGTTCAGACAGCATGGATATAGACAGAAAGGTCACGTTTGAAAAAAACAGGACAGGAATATTTCCCCACCTCTAAGAAATATGTTCAGTCCCAATTAATTCTCTATAAACATTCTTCAGTTGTTAGGTGAGAGATGTTACATCTAAATACCCCAGCACTCTTCTCAAATGTTATTATGCAGCAGACAGCTCATATTTCAACAGAAATTTCAGGCTGGAAGGTGCAAAGGATTGTTACAATTCCCACCTTGAGGACCTTTCTGCCTTCTTTGCCTTGTATGTCAGTGGCAGAACCAAGCAATTACATTTTTCCATTTCCTAGCCTGGTACCTCCCTCCACTTTCCCCATTTTTTTGCCCTAGTGGTACCTTGTGGAAGGTGGAAAATCTTTTCCTAAAATTCAATGGATTGGGAGCTTGATTGCCAGGATGTCTCCCTGGGGACTCATTGTTGGAAGATCCCATAGAACACGAGGGCTTTAGCATGTGCACTGATTGCAGCTGTGCCAGCATTGCAGTGTTTTGCTTTAAAATGAGCTTGTTTGCCTCAAATTCATCTGTTTCTACATATTCCCAGTTCAATGCCTATTTTAAGTTCCAATAATTTTGCCTGAAAACTGAACAACAGTCCTTAAAAATCTCCTTATTAGAAATAAGGTGGAAAAGTGGCCTGTAACAGTCACCTTCTGAGAGAAAGTTGAAGAAATCTCCCTGATTTAGGAGCCCTTTGCTCTCTCTCATCTTTCAATCTGATAAAATGTGAATATTATCTGTACACTCACATTCACTTGGAAGTCCACATAAAGCTCTGACACGAGATGGTTGGGCAGGAAGAGTGGGAATGACATTTCCCATTGCTTGGCTTTTTTTAAACAAAAATGCATAAGCTCATCACACTCTGGATAAACAATATTTATCTCCCAAATCCACCAACTTCTTCCCACTTAAATGATTTTTCTCTGAAGATATGGAAAGATAAGAGACTTTTCAATAATCCAGAGCTTTGATACCATGGAATTTTCTTCAAGAACTTATTGTGCTGTGTTTTGAATGTAGTTGGGTTTTCTTCCTCCTTCTCTTGTTGAAGGTACCAAAACCTTCTACTTTCCATCTTAGATGCATTCTTATTCCATCTCTACCTGGTTTATCCCAGCTTGTCAGATAAATCACACCCAGTAGCTCCCCATTCCCCTGACCAACCTGGATGTTCCTGCCCCCAGTTTTTCCCACTTGACCTGCAACTTCAGGCTCAGTGGAAAAGTCCAGAAGAGCAAGTAAATATCCCTGATGACTGGAATTTCATGGCAAAAAGTGAAATCACTGTGCTTTTAGCTCCAAATTTTTGAGTTTCCTTTTCATTATCTTGGGAATACCGGGCTAAGAATTCTGAGCTGGATTTGTTGCTTGGATCTGGATTGACAGCTGGTGTGTGATGAAGATGAACAATTGCTATAAAAGGACATTTATCATCGTTTTGCTGTTTCCAACAAATCATTTGGTGCAGTTATGCCAGACATTCTCAAATGAAAGGGTCTTAATGAGAAAAGAGAGAGCATAGTCTAGCAACCACAACAGTGGTTCAAGGGTTGGACTTGATGATCTCTGAGGTCCCTTCCAACCCAGCCAATTCTATGATTCTATGAAATGCTGCCAAACCCAGAGATCCCTCACTATAATTTGTTCACATCTTAGATCCAGGAACATGAATGAGAATTCTCAGTTGCAGAGGGATTCAGGGATATTTCTACTCAGCATCTCTCCTGTTTCCTTTCTGGACATCTGTATTACATCCAGAGTAATTCCAACAGACATGTTTGCTTGCTGAAAAAACAGACACTGGCATGCACTAAAAGGCTTTTTTTATTTAGCCATTTCATCTGTTTATCTTACACCAAAGAGTTTTCTATCAAAATGATACCGGGGAAACATTATTAGCCTCAAGAACTGCACATAGAACCTGGAAAACACCCCCCTTAAAACAAACAAAAAAGACCAATAATACAAAACCCCAGCACTTAACATATTAAAAGAATTATTTCTTCCTTTCAACAGACTCAGGTCTCCATAAGCAACATTGTAATTCAGAAATTATAGACTAAATGAGGTGGAGAAGAAGCAGGAGAAAGAGAGATTCAGACAGAAAAACACCATGAGCTGAAACAATTTCCCATTGTGTTGGGAAAAAAAGTATTATTATTTCAAGCCAAGATCTTAGGGTTCAACTGATGGGAAGTAAGCATTTTTCTTTCCACACTGTAGATGTAAATATTACAGTACTTTTAAAACATAGGTAAATAGTAATAGAACCAGGGAATCTTTTAAGTCCAACCATAAAACTAACACTGCCAAGTTCACCAGTGTATATAAATAAAAAGTGTGAAATACTCTTCTTTTTTTCCTTAAGGAAGAATCCCAGCAAACACTGCTTGGGTCACAATAAGTAAAACCTTTTTATTTAGCAGCCTTATGTTCCCATTCTGCTTTCACTAAATGATCAAACTTTCAACAGGTTATCCATGTAAACATTGGCTGAATTACCAGAACATTTTGTGGTTCATCTCCAATGAAAACGAATTGAGGTTTATTGATAAAAATGGCAAGTCTATTAAAGAGAAAAAAAGGAGCAAAATCAATTGCTAATGTAAGCATTTCCTTTTGCAAAGGAAAAATGATCTTTCAAAACTGTGCAATGTCTGAGTCCAAACTTTTTTGAGAGCTGAATTTGAGCTGTAATTGCTCTTTTTTAAAGTTTGTATACATTCATACTTTGGCATGATAAAAATAAACCAGTTAGAAACAGTTCTGAGTGGCTAAAATTAATAAAAATGAGCCCTAGAAAACAATTTTTTTCCCAGTACAACAAAAAAATAGTGAAATCTTTTTTATTTGCTGAAGTACAGAGTATATAAATTTAATGCCAGAGAAAGAGTTGTGGCAAAGATGAGAATATGCCTTGACATTTGTAAAAAAAGGAATAATTAATGCTCAAGGAATAATACATGCAGCAGAATGGCTGTGAAGTTTGGTGACAATCTGATAATAAAACAAAAACTGAGAAATGTCAGTGGATGAGCTGAGGAAGATAAACCAGGGGGTGTGGGAGGAAATCATTCTGTTATGTTGGAATCAATTACACCAAACAGGAAGATACCCCATGGAAAAGTCATCAAATCATTATTCTACAGATTCTGGGTATAAATTTGCTGCTGTTTTGGAAGATGAGAAAATGAATCAAGAATTTCTGGCATTTCCTTTCTGCTCATGATCTAGGGAACACCAACTGCTTAATTAAAATTGAATTAAACTATTTTGTGGGAGCCAAACTAGTATTGGTAGCACAACTACTAGGAAAAAAAAAATCTGTTACATCTTCCAGGATTCTGGTTTCTTACAAAGAGGGGATGCAGGAAGATTCTCTGTGACTGTGATCAGTCAGAGCCTCACTATAATGTTATTTATTATACATGCTGAAGGAGAGCAGATATCAGCTCAGCTGAAGCCCAGCTAACAAGGCTTCATAGCTTAAGGGCCAAAGCTGGGCCAGATCAGACTCTCTAAGGCTAAAACTAATTTCTCCTCACTGTTTTGTTGTGCCCAAAAGCATAAAAACATAGTTTTTTGAATTTCGTCTTCCTGGATGAAGTGTAAAGTTGTGTTTTTTTGTTTTTTGTTTTTTCTGAAGGGAATAAAGAATCTTTTTAGAGTGATAGCATATCACTGAAAAACCTAATTTTCCACTGCACAGTTTCAGTGAAGGATTTTCAGCTATCTCCAGTCACTTGGTATCTCTGCTCCATAACTGGGTGAGAATAATCTCCATGAAGAAGGGCTGGGCATGATAGGAAGTAGTTTCATTTAAGACCTAGAGGATCTTCTTTTCTTACATTCTGACTTGTGTTTATTACTTTCTGTTTGCACTGGAAGAGCAATTGTGAACGGGACACCAAGCACAGGAGTTTTGTCACCCCATGGACTGCCAAATAAAAACAGACAATGTACAGCATCTAGAGAACAAATCACACCAGGAGCACCTGGAAGTTGGGAATGTTTAATTTGGAGAAGAGGAAGCTGAGGGGAAACCTCACTGACATCTAAAGCTCCCTGGAATGAGGTTGTAGGGAGGTGGGTGTTGGTCCCTTCTCTCAGGTTCATAATGACAGCACCAGAGGAAATGGTCTGAAGTTGCAGCAGGGGAGGCTTAGATTATTTATGAAGAAAAATTTCTTTACTGAGTGGTCAGACACTGGAAGAGGCTGCCCAGGGAAGAGGTGGAGTCACTATCACCATCCCTGGAGATAGAATCATAGAATTGGCTGGGTTGGAAGGGACCTCAGAGATCATCAAGTCCAACCCTTGATCCACTACTGCTGCAGTTCCCAGCCCATGGCACTCAGTGCCACATCCAGTCTCTTTTGAAATATCTCCAGACACGGAGAATCCACTACTTCCCTGGGCAGCCCATTCCAATGCCTGATCACCCTCTCCAGAAAGAAATTCTTTCTCATCTCCAACCTAAACCTCCCCTGGCACAACTTGAGACCCTGCCCTCTTGTCTTGCTGAGAGGTATATAAGAAATATGTAGATGTGGCACTTCAGGGCATGCTCTGATGGCTGAGATTGTAGGGGATTTGTTGGTTTATTGTTTTTGGTTTTTTGCTTGTTGCATGTGTGTATGGTAAGACTCAGGGATCTCAGGGGTCCTTCCCAATGATTCATCATAGAATCATAGAATTGGCTGGGTTGGAAGGGACCTCAGAGATCATCAAGTCCAACCCTTGAATTCTGTAATTCTGTGATCTTTGCAGGCAGGACTAAGTCATGGTCTGGAGGAGGAAAGTCTTGCCTCCTTCACTTCACAAAATTAGCTCATCTTATGTTGTTTATTTAAAACACAAGTTTTCCCAAGTGTGTATAATGTAGTACAGAAGTAATACCCTGGGAAGTGGAAAGCTTCCCCCCTCTGCCTCAGCTGGCATGGTGGCACCATCTCAGAGTAAAAAATATTGCTAAAAAAATCAGAAAAAAATATTATTTTTTTTTTCAAAAACCCATTACTTGTGATTCTGTAGAAATCATTAACCAATGAAAGCCAATGCTCTCAAATCTCCTTCTTTTTCTTTCCTTTTTCAAGAAGTGAGTGATGAGGAAAAAACAAACCCTGCAGTGGCTCAGAGTCCACGTGGTAGGAATTCATTAAATATCTGCCCTGCATTCCTTTCAGATGCTGCTTTTCCTAGAAGGTTCAGTAAATTTTCTGCTAATTCACAGATACAAAATGCCTCTTCTGCATTTCTTGTAATTTGAACATGGCTTGGTGACTGGTTTAAGGATGGAGCAAACTAGGGAAGAAGTCTGTAAAGAAGACAAAGGAAGAAGTCTGTAAAGAAGACCAAAGAACTACTACTCCAAAACAACAAGGTCACCTCATCCATAATAGAATGACATTTTTATTAAACTTTGAATTAAATTTTGTTTAAATATTTGTTTATGATTTTTTCCAGGTAGTAAGCATCCCATTTTCCATCCTCTGGATGTGTCCCTGTTTTTGAATCCTTAAAGAATTTCCATTTACCCTCCTTTCTCAGTTATGCTTTATAGAGACTAAATTATACCATAAAATATGTATTAATACCTATTAAAGGAATTATAAAATTAAGCCTAATAGGAGGAAAAATTAATTTTTCTTTAAAGATAGAGTGAGAATCCCAAAAGTTCTTTACTGTTTGAACTACAAATGAAACAATTTTTGGTTGTTTCATCTGGAGATGGCTTTGAATTTTGATGTCATACTTAAAACTGGGATATGCAAATCCAGTGGATATAAAAAACTTGCACATAATGAGGCTCAAATACTCCTCTAATGCCTCCTAGCTGAAACCAAGCAGCAATGACTCTGTTAATCTCAGGGAAGTGTTGGCATTGAGGCTTAGGCAACTGGGGATCTGAACTGGCAAATCCAGCCATAATACATCTTAACATATCTTCCCTTGACATGAATTAAAATGATAAATGTAACCCCAGAGAGAAACAGATCCTCTTAGTATTTCATTGCCATTGTCAAAGACAGAGATTGAACTTGCTTTGATCAGTGCCTTTCTGTACCCTTTGTCTTTGTCAAACTTTTGATGCTCTTTGGTCTTCTGTACTTCATCTTCCCATTGGAACCTCAGGGCAAAACAATAAAAGAAAATAGTTTTAAAAGAAACACAACCCAACAATACAGTAGATCTTTCCTTGGATGTCATCCAATACGTGAGTGACAAAGGGAGAGGAAAACTGGAGTGTGAGAAAGTGATTTCATCCTTTCACTATATTGTAGAAAATGATTTATCTCTGATCTTTCTGGGGGGGGGGGTGGTGGAAGGACACGTGGACAGAATCAGAGGCAGCAAACATCCATCATGTTAATTCTCTTTTCTAATAACTGATGAACATATATACCTGTCCTGGTTTGGGCCAGGATAAAGGTGATTTTCTGTTTTGTACTTTTACTTTTAGCTAAGTCTCTTGTAAGTAGTTGCACTTGCTGAAATTAACAGCAAGTTTCTCAGACAGTGTCTGCTTCTAGGGTTGATAACACTTGATGTTTATAGTTACTGCTAGAGACTGGTGTGCAGAGCCAAGGACACTGCTCAGCTCTGAGGAAAACATTTTACCATCCAGGAGGATAAAGAGGTCCCACCTGAGCCCTCCTTTGGGGAGGAACAGACAAGATAGATGCCAGAATTGACCAAACGGAGTATTCCATCCCATATACGTCACACTCAGTATAAATTTGAGGCATCACGAGGGCTGAGCCAGATCTTTTCCGGATTTCCTGATTTCCAGACTTCTGGATTTCCTGATTTCCTGCTTCCCTTCCTTCACCCGGCATCCTGGAAGGATCCCGTCCATTCGTCTGCCTGTGCTCCTGATCCGTGCCAGCCCATATCTGTGTGTTCCTGCCTCCGGTTCCCGACTGCTGCCGACTCCAGGAGTCCAGCCTGGACTTTCCCAGGGCTGCCCTACAGCCTCGGTGGTGACGTGAGAGTTATTGGGGGAGAGGGGGGAGGAATGTGGTGTCCATTTTCCTGTATATTTGTATATATTTAGTAATTTTACCTATTTATCATTACTGTTTCATTAAAGTTGTGTAGTTTAGTTTCCAACCCATCAGTCTCTCTCCCTTATTCTCTCTCCTTTCTCTATCAAGGAGAGAGAGATTAATAGAGAGCGTCTGTTACTCGGTTTAATTGCCGGGCCAGTGTTAAACCGTGACAATACCAGAACTCTATGAAAACTTCTGAGAAAACATTAATTGCACAATAGGGGATTTCAGGGGATAACTCAGTGGGTTCATCAGTCTAGGGCTTCTAAAATTGTTCTAAATACTGAGTCCTAGATCTTTAGTCATGTTTCTGCCTTCTTTCTCGCTGCCTGCTTCTTCTCTAGGTATTTCAAGTGCCTTTGTAATTTTGCTTCTTGTAGTGAACTTCTGCACAACAAAAATAACTATTAGACTGTATTTCCCTTTTTCTTCCTTCTCTTGTCCCAAGACTTCCCTAGTATTGTACTCCTTGAGATTCTCTGTCTTCTCCTGTATGAAAAATTGCTTTATTTTCCTATCAGAAAACTAAATGATCAAATAAAGCCCAAGCAAAGGATGTATTTTAAACAGAAATTTACCCTGCATCATTTTGAGACTTTTCAGCAGTTTAACTGATAATTTCAATTTCTGTATCAGAAATAACGAAGTTGCAGATCAGGTTTTTAATTTATACCAATAGAAAACTAAAAAGCTCTTTCAGGGATGGGCTGCCTCTATGCTGGGATGCAAATCCCTGACAAAAGTCCTTGGGAATCAAGATCACCCAGCACAGCACTGCTTGTGTATGTGCTGATTGATTCCTTTAGCTTCCAAACAAGAATGATTTCTTCTAAACCTCTTTTTTTGACAACAGTCAATGGAATTCTATAGTTGGCTCAGGCATTTACTTGAGAAGTGAATCTCTTGGTCATCACCTAAATGCATCATCCTTGCTTATGCTTTGTTTTGTGGGGTTTGCAGCTGTGATCCTTGGAGATGGAGCAAAATCTGGGAACTCCAAGTGTACAACTAACGTGCTCCCATCACTAAAAGTCAATCCCATACAGATATAAGCATTGATTCTTGTTTCTTGTGCCTGGGGATTGTTTGAGAGAACGCTCTTTGGCCCAGGATGTAGGCATCCCAAAGATCACCCTAGCAGTTTAGCAACACTGGGAATCATGTCCCTGACCCTCAAAACAGGTTTTCATTGGATGGTTGTAATTATCATATTCTGACTTCTACAACATAGACAACCACACCTTAAAAATTAATAAAATTTGATGACAGAATGAGAATGATAACTCAGTCAGCTTTTTAGCTTGCCTTGCTCTGATCAGAAGCTGTTCCAGTAATTTCCTTCTGTGTTTGTTCAAAACTTTCACACTTCCATCCTAATTTCCAGTTGAAGTCAGCATATGGCTCAGACTTGTCCTAGCAGTGCCTGAAAGTCCCAGTGTGTGGAATTCAAGATTAAGTGGAGACAAAAATAGTGGAAAAAACTATTCTGGACCCTCTAGAAGAAGTGGTGAGAAAGAGGCACTTTCTGGATGCAATTCATCTGCCCATGTTCAGGTCACACAGGAAGAGCTTTGGGACTTCAGTTATGGCCTGGATGTAAGAAAATTAAATCTCTTCTTTAGAGAGCTGGGTATTAAGATTGAGCCTGTTCTTCCACTGTGCATTTAAACCATCAATTCATAGAACTGGCTGGGTTGGAAGGGACCTCAGAGATCATCAAGTCCAACCCTTGAACCACCGTTGCAGTTGCTAGACCATGGCACTGAGTGCCACATCCAGTCTCTTTTTAAATATCTCCAGGGACGGAGAATTCCTTGGGTGTTTCAGGGACTGCCCAACTAGTGGATAAGATAATGGATTGCTGTTGTGAGGCACTGGACAGAACTGAAACCAAGAGACTGAATGAACAATCAGCCTTTTAATTGAATGCTAAAGGAGCTCCTCAAGTGGGAATTTCATCCAGTTTTGGAGTTTCCCCCACGCACGTTCTGCTTATCCAATTTGTATGTTTAAATGTGTTAACATCCTGGGTAGAGTCACTCATTGATTTCCAGGCAGTTCCTAGGTGCAGAAGTTATTGAGTTGTACACAGATCTCTGTAAACAAACAATACAGAATTTCCAGGAGAAACAGAAATAACCATGTAGGTCAGGGTGTTGTGGGTGACTGAGAGCTTTAGGGGATGGTTTATGTATGTGGTTAATAACATGGATGAAGATGGATTCTAGAGGAGATAGACTGTTCACACAGAACTCCAGCTAGGTTATAAGAAGGAAAGTGAAGAGAAGTGAAGTTTGGCAAGGTTCAGCTGAAGGTCCTGCTGCAGGGTCCATTACATCAGAGACCCCTCTGACCTTAGGGAAGCAGTCAAGAGTCCAGTTTGAGCATTTTGGTTTTACACCTGAACACTGGTCTTTCAGAATACCCTAAAAAATGTTTTTTTTTTTTCCATTTTAACAAACATTCAGCCTTTGAGCATCTGCACAAAATACCTACTTCAGGATGGAGGGCATAACACTGCAGAGCCCATTCCTTATAGTGGGTTGGGTTTGTGTTGACCCCCAAGGGAGAAGGAGGTGACAAACACTATTCCTACACACCAAGACAAAGTTCTAGCCACCTGCGGGCAGATGAATGCCATCCCCATGAAAAGTATTAAAAATTACCATCTCAAGAAGCAGCAAAAGAGTTGATGGAGCAGTCCACTTAAGCTCCATGGCTGTGTAGGATACAAAGTGGCAAAAGTTCATCCCTATCTTTTGATGATGCTATATTTCACTTTTGCTATTTGCTTATCAGGCCTATTTTTGGTTCCTTACACCATACCATATAAAACTTGATTTAGCATGGCCTGGAGGAATTCTATTAATGTCAATATGCAAGCTGAAAAATCACACTACCTTCAGGACTTTATCTGAAATGTCTTCACAGAGCTGCTGGGAGTGTGGTTCATGTTTCTGGTCCTGTTGATTAACTGAACTTGCTAAATGAAAAAGTAGAGCTATATTATAATTTTTCAAACATCAAGCATTCCATTTTAATACTTTAGGCTGACTGCATCCTTTATTCTATTATGAATGTCAATAAAATAGGATGGCACTGAATTGTAAATACAATACACAGTTATGTCTTCAGTTCTGAAGTTTTTTGTCCTCTGTATCTAATATATAGTATAATTATTATATACCAAGCTTCTTCTGGTGATGCAGATCTTTTTGTCAATATTTTTCTGTGCTTTTCCCAATGATAAATGGCAACAGTAAATGACCATGAATACATTTCACAGCATCCTGGGTTTGAAAATGTATTTTGCTTCTCTAGGCTACAAATAACACCTGATAATAGAAGATGCTGAATGCTTGGAAAGATCAGCCCTGAACTGTTTGAAGGCCTAATATGCCAGCAGTTGTATTTCTTGAATGTGGAAGAAAATTCCCTGTCTGCAGCTTGCCACTCCACCTACTCATTGAAGGCATAAAAATCAGTATCCAAGACAGCCAGATCCTAGGAATAATGCATTTTAAAATTGATCTGAACTTAAGAAAAGTGTAAGCTCCCTCAGAGATGTTATTATAACCTTAGATTTTTGAAGGTTTCATAACTTTATTTGGTAAAGAAGGTCACATGGATATACAACCAGTATATGATGCAGTGTTTGCATCATTTAATTTTCTGTTCTTTCAGTAGGATATCCTGTGACACTGCAAAAATGTTTTGCAGAGGACTAAGAGTTTTTCTTGTAGTAGAGTGAACTAATACTTCCACAGTGACATGATTCCACGTGGTGATTGATGAGAGTTGAAGCTGAACTAGGAAAGAAGCTGCAGACCCAGATTTGGTGTGTGAAAAAGGGAAGGGAAGTCCACGTTACATCTCTGGATCACTTATTTGCTGCAGATCCATGTTGGGAGCCACTGGATGAAGCTTTTCCCCACTGGTATTTGTCTTTTCCTTCATTAGGGGGCTGAGCTTTTTTTTCTGGGTGTTGTGAACCACTCCTGAGACCATGAAACTGAAGACACAACATGAGATCAAGTAGAGCAGAGCACAAGACACCTCTCCTTTTGTGATGAAACCAAAAGATTTCCTCAAGACTTGAGGGCTACTGTGTTTCTTGAAGAATCAGTTGCTGAAATAATGAAATAATGTCTCAGAGTAACTTTTCCATAGGGGAATAAAAAAAACAAACAACCCACCTCAAACCAAAATGCTTTTAAATTTTCCTATTGTAGAGACAAGCTTGATAATATTAGAGAGCAATAGAAAACTGAAGTGTTAACAAGGGAATATTAAGCACAAACCCCCCAAAATTTATTTACAGGAACTCTTCAAAAATCATTGTTCTTTAAACCTGATAGATTTTTAGTGGCTGTGACTGACAAAATGAAAGCTGCTGATAACAAAGTAATTTTTCTGAGGCTGATATGGTGCTTCCTATAACTTGCTGATTTATGAAGAGCTTGTGCACAGATAAACTTCAAATTGATTCTTGCTCTCCTTAGGCAGATGGCCTTGAAGGCTGCATTTGGCTGCTGTGATTGAGCAGCATTGAAGCATAGCTCAAAGTGAAACCCTCTGTATCCTGGCAGCATGGTAGTACTCACAATATGGAAATATGAACAAAAATAAAACATTCCTGAGAAGCCTGTCAGTCAAAAACCTCTAATTATTCAGCTTCATAGATTTCAGCTTTACTCTGCTCTGGTAAGACCTCACCTGGAGTGCTGGATCCAGCACTGGAGTGCTCAGCACAGGAAGGACATGGAGCTGGTGGAGCAGGTCCAGAGGAGAGGCAGGAAAATGCTCAGGGGGATGGAACACCTCTCCTGGGAAGCCAGGCTGAGGGAGCTGGGGTTGTGCAGTCTGGAGAAGAGAAAGCTCCAGGGAAACCTAAGAGTGACCTTCCAGTATCTGAAGGGGCTACAGGAAGGCTGGAGAGGGACTGTGTGCAAGGGCCTGGAGTGATGGAAGGGGGGGCAATGGTTTGAAATTAGAGAAGATTTAGACTGGATGTTAGGAAAAAGTGGGAGTGGAAAAGGTTGCCCTGAGAGATGGGTGAAGCCTCATCCCTGGGGATGTTCAAGGTGAGGCTTGAGGAGGCTCTGAGCACCCTGAACTGGGTGAGGGTGTCCCTGATATTGCGGACGGGTTGGACTGGGTGACCTGTAGAAGTCCCTCCAAACCAAGTTATTCTACGATACTATGATTCAACGATTAGCTTTGAGTATATAAAATAGGATAACAGAATCCAAACTGGAACGTAGGGAAATGCAATATTTATGAACACCTGCTTTCAGCCTTGGTTACAGACTGTTTATTTTAGGGTAGCTACTTTCAGTATCTATGTTATTCACATGATATGCCACAGAAGGAGATTTAAAAAGAAAGTTGGCAACAAAAAAAACCAAAAAAACCCAAACCTTCAAACCCCCAACAAACCTAAGGAATTCAGTCTGTGAATTCCTAAAACTTCTTTTCCTTTTTTTGATCTTTCAGGTTCAAAAGCAGAGGACAGACAATGGGTGAGTCAGGAGGCATTTTAGCAGAGCTGCTGTCACAGTATTCATGCATTATTAATGAATCTGAGTAGGTTCCTCAGTGTTCTAGAGTCATCCCAATCATTTATGTTAAATCAGTTACTAATTTTCTTAAAAATAAATGTGTAACCATATTTCCACTTGCTGTAGATGTCTAAGGACAGAAGGCTATGGATCAATATCCAAAGAAGGTTCCATGCTTCCAATCCAAATTATTTGTAAATGATTGGGTAAACTGACTTGGGTTATTTTAGACTGTTTGGAGTTCTCCTTTGTTTCCTTTATGTGGGTCTTTTTGTTAGATTTGTTTTTCCCCACAGACAGCCAAGGGATAGCTTTGTGTGTTCTTACAGACAAAGAGTGGATGACTTGTGAGGTGGACAGAGAACCACACATCACATCACATGCAAACTGCCCAAAATACCAGTGACAAAATAGGAAATACCAGTGAAATAAAGAATCCTCTGTCCCATCTTATAGCAATATGAGCCAGGCTTCTCAGTGGCAGCAAAAGGGTCTGTGGCTTCTGTGTAGAGTTTTTAAAAATCTCTTCTTAAGAAGCACTGACTTCTGAAGTAGAACACATCAACTAGGATGAATTAAAACATTCCTGAGAAATGAAAGGGCAAGCTCAGCTTCCCTTCACCAGGAGTCCCTGACAAAAGACAAAAATAGTCACCCCAGAGTAAGCAAGGTAGGGTTTTGCTCAAGGCCATGAACACAAGAGTGGTTATGGACCTCTATAAAGATAGGAGTTAAAAATGCTTCCAGTTCAGAGGGGAGCTTGGTGTTCCAGTTCCGTTTGAGGTCCCTTCATCTCCCTGTGCCTATGGGCCTTCTCTCTCATCATGCTTGTGGTAGGGGATACAAGCTCTTCAGCTACTGCAGCAGTATAATTTCTTTGATTGTGAGATCCATTGTATGTAAATAGCTACCAATTAATCCATTATTAGTCCATTAATTGATTGAGTAGTTCATTATCCTTTAGTTCACATGGAAAGTATTGTGGAATTCTTCATGGGAAGCTTTAGGCTTCCATTGAACATCCCTTGAGGGAACTATAGGGCTCTCATGTAGATTTGGCTAATTTCAGATCTGGGAGTTTCTCCCCATAACTTCAGGTGGTTTTTAAGGAGAACTGATTCTTTTGGAAGTCTTAATTTTTGGCCAGTTATGGAACAAGATTTATATTTCAGCTGTCACTCTGCTAAATCCATGCTACCCCAGCAGATCATTACAAAGGGATCAATCTCAGTAACATCCCCAGGATATACTAACCCAAATGCATCACCTTTCAGTATCTTTTAGACAAACTTTAAAAGAAGGGGCAGAGAACATTAAGCACAGATGGATTTATTTTAGCAGACTGGATTTACCCAAGAGCTTTGGGAGAAGACTCCAGCTCAGAGCAGAATAGAAACTCATGGTGCTGAAGGAATCCCAATGTGTAGATAACAACTGAATCCATTCTTACATCCTTCTCCTGTACCCTGTGCAGATCTTTGTGCTTCATGGACTACAGTAAAATAAGAAATCCAGGATTTGGTATTCCAGATGAAGATTCCAGCCAGATACATGCCAGTTAACAGGAGCTAAAGAGTTTTGTGAATTTGGTGTAATGAGATGCAATTGCTATCTCTTTTTCAGTTCAGTAATGATTTCAGTCATTTGCTACAAGACTGTACTCCTAAATCTCTTAGGAACGAGGAAAATAAAATAATAATAATTAAAAAAAATAAAAAGAGCATTAACTGGATCCAAACCATTACTATTACTAGGTACTGCTAAAAACAGCATCCTCCCCCAAATTTTCTTGGTTTACAATGACAGCCAGGTTTGCTGAGAACCTGGCTTTAATTTCTTATTTCTGTTTTGGCTTCATCACAACAGCTGTTTCAGTAAGAGAGTATTATGCTGTTTGCAAGCTACATATTGCAAATGTACATACCAGCAGGAGAGGACTGTGTAGGATATTCAGACTCCAGGAAGCCTCTGTAGCTGCCGTTTTAGCATCCTGAGATTAGCATGGATGAAAGTAGGGATCTAAAATTCACCTTAAAGCTTCTGAAGTAAATGCTAATCACAGTCCTCAATTATTTGTCTCCCCTTGGCCTCGTTCATACTGATGACCCTCTAACACAGACTATCCTATCCACACTGAGCACTGAGTTCTAACACCTTTGAGGATGGTTCAAAATCCTCAAGGAAGAGTTTGCTCTGGTTGGTATCTGAACTCTGAAGAAATTTAGTTTTCATTTTCTACAGGGGTCTTTTTTTCAATGCTATCAATCACACAGCTCTAATGAAGAATTGTTATTACCAAAGCTAATTAGACACTATTCACTGAACAGTGAAATTTCCTGATTTTTGATCCTGATTGATTGCTGTGAAAAAGAGGGACATGATAGTTCTGGTAGTTCAAGAGCAGGGCTCTGAACTTTTCCACAAGCATTCTCTCAGTCTTGTCTTCATAGGCCTTTACACGTTCTCAGCATAACATTTAGCCCCTTAGTCCCCAGCAGTATTATGAATTTAATTAGCTGCAAGATTTGCCAGGTGCTGTGAAAATGAATAGTGCAATCTATATCCCATCCATTATTAATATTTCAGTTCTGCTGAACAGGCTGTATCACAGAGAATTTGTTTTAAACCATTTGCTGAATTCACTAGTAGAAATATTTTTGAATCTGTAGACAAGGTTTCTGTGACTCAGTTCATCAGTTTATAACCACATTATTCATCTTATAGTAATACAAGTACTTTCAAGGAATACATGCTGGAAGGAAAACTACTTCTGGAACATAAGAAATAAGCCAACTTTACTGTGCATACACCTCTGAATGGTTCCTCTAGTTCAGATTGTAAGTGCCTGTGATCTCTTATCCTTAAAAAAAGGTAACACAGCTCTCATCATGGTTCCTGGTCCCTAAATCCCATATAGGGTTAATATATATATTGATCCTCCCTTTCTGCATCTGATTTTGGCTACATAGTGCAAGAATTCACTCATCCAGGAGTTTCCTACTTGGGCAGTTTTCTTCCTCCTCTCTCAGGAAAGTGCAAATTAATAGAGGGGTGGATTTGAGATGATGATTGAGAAGTGCTTCCCTGGACCACCAGTTGGTTACCTTCATTAGTCAAACTTGGATTTACAAATACATTAGAGATCCAAATGGGACACATTGTCCCAAAACTGCTGATCACAAGGGTATTCAAACCACACAAAATCTCTTCCAATATTCATTTTCATTCTGGCTTTATATGAGTCTATGTAGCTTTTGGCAGAATTAATTAAAAAAAAAAAAAAAAGGTAATTTAGTTTGGAGCAATCACAACAGGGTTGCTTAGATGGGGGCAGTTTAATGAAAATGACCACAGTAATTACGAAACAGCCTTTTGCTATTTATTGGAACATGAATTTTATGAGTATTCCCCTAAGAAAAGAGTACCAGGTGGAGCAGAAGAAGGGTGAAAGAACATATTAAGGCCTCATTTACATTTCTAATTCATTCAGTATTCATATGTCTCAAATTTACTATTCTGGTCCAGCTTCAAACTTCCTCCTGCCTGCTGCACGTCTATAAGATACAGCTGACTCCTGTGGACCACTCCAGAAATACAACTGACTGCAGAGATATTGCCCAACAGGGAGCTGCTAAATCTGGTATCTCATAGAGGTGAAGCTGCCACAGCCCCAGGAGCCCAAATCCAGCCATTAACAAGGCTGGGTTTGGATTTCCAATAGGCATACACAAGTGTAAACCATGTGGAATCCATCCAGGTAACACTGGGAGAGCAGAGTTCTCATGTGAGCACAAAAGGTACCAACAGCCTCATCCTGATCCCCTCCTCTGGCTGATCAAGGGGAAGGTTGGTTAGTATGAACTACGTTGACTGTCTAAAACCTAGCCCTGGATCCTTGGACTGCCCAGCTGCTGGCACTTGGGTGTTTGAACCTTCAAAATGTCCAGCCCCACTCTGGTTGCAGCATCCCTTGCACACACACATCATGAATCTCCTCAGTAAGTAGACTTAGGCATTCAGTCTACCTACTATCTGGCCCTGGATCCCAACATGTATGTGGGCTCAGATGTCCCCAACACAGGAAGGACATGGAGCTGTTGTAGGGAATCCAGAGAAGGCCATGGAGATAATCAGAGGGCTGAGGGACCTCTCCTTTGGAGACACACTGAGAGTTGGGGTTGTTCAGCCTGGAGAAGAGAAGACTCTGGGGAGATCTTGGAGCACTTTCCTGTGCCTGAAGGGGCTCCAGGAAAGCTAGGGAAGGACATTTGACAAGGGCATGGAGTGATAGGACATGGGGGAACACTTTTAAACTGAAAGATGTTAGATTTAAATCAGCATTAGGAAGAAATTCTTTTCCTGTGAGGGTATTAAACTTCCATCCCTGGAAGTGTTCCAGAGCAGGTTGGATGGGGCTTGGAGAAACCTGGGCTGGTGGGAGGTGTCCCTGCCCACAGCAAGGTGATTGAAATGAGATGCTCTTTAAAGTCCCTTCCAACCCAAACCACTCTAGGATTTATGGAAATGAACATTTTTTTTTTTTTTTGTCATAAACAAAAATCACCTAGTTTGCATAAAATCCTTCAGCTATCAGCAGGTGATGCCACCACACTGAAAAGGCTCCTTAGCCACTGCTATGGTGTGTCCTGACTGTAACATTGTCCCCACAGGCAACCAAGACTCTGCCTTAGAAGTAACATAAGAATGGCCTAAATTTGTCTATTTCAGAGCAAGGAGAGACTCGGGCTTTTATCTTTCCCTTTCTTATTTTTTTCTAGCCTCTAAGCTGTAAGCAGATCTGTTGCCTGGGTGTGTTTTTAAATAAAATAACCATAAATTATTTTGCAGGCAGTTTTGAAAGATAGGTTTTTAATATAATTTACATGTAACAAGGGAGTGAAGCTGTTGCTGCAGTCAAGACCCAGGGATAATTTTGGCAGTCCCTTGTTCTCAGGTAGGAGTGGTCCAAGCTTCACCTGGCAGCAAAGTTCCAGGTACATAGGAAATTTTAGAGTCGAGGTGTCTGGTAGGTTTGGGGCTGTCTTGTGGAGTAAGTAGTTTTTTGGGATCACTGCTTTGGGTTCTTCTGCTCTTCTTTGGCTTTGGTAGAACACTAATTTTTGCATAAACATTAGGAAGGGGACATTCTTCACTGACATCAATGACATTTCATGGCTTGAGAAGTTTTTCCAGAAGAGTTGTGAGTACTTTCCAGTTGTTCATGGAAGCAGGGCAAGGGGTAAATAAAAGTGCATTGTCTGCTGGTGAAAGGGATTAACAGCAAGAACAAACTATAGCTGGGTTGGGATTAACAGAGCAAAAACTACAGCAGCCCTGGCAGCAACAATTCATAAATGGCAAGGGGACTCTGAAGCTTCTGTCCTTTGAGGAAGGAAAATAAAGCACCCAGTGTAAGGACAACTGGGAAGCAGAGAAAGAGGGATTTATGCCTTTTCTGGGAGCTGGAGATAACAGCTGGTTGTTGGAAATTAATAATGCCTATTTTCCTCAACTCCACTATTAGGATTGTTTTCAGTTGTTCACCATCAGCGTTTTTGTTTCATTAGCTAAGGTGAAATTCTATTGGAGTCCCAAGAAGGAAGTTGAAAAAGAACCAACTTTCAGGCTACATTTACTAATTAGCTGAATTAATCTGCTTTATTCTTGGGATTCAAGAATCCATTTCAGAAGCTAAGAGACAGTAGAGGTCAGATGTGCAAAGTCACACTGTATGTGCACATCTGGGAAGCCTGGATGATGGGAAACCATCATCCTACAAGGTGCTGGAGCTTCACAGTTGCCTTGTAGTGAGTACCCTGAACCAGCCAGACTTTAAGGTACATTCTCATACTTTTGGGACCAGTTAAAGAGAAACAATTTGCCAGTATCCTATTGACTTTTATAACTTGGATGGAGCTTGGTTGACAGAAGATGAGATGGCTATCAAGGCTGAAAAGCAAAGCCCAAACACAACTTCTTGTCTTGCTCTACTTGATCCCAAATGCTTGTTGTTCTCTTCCAACATTTTCAGTCAACCAGGTATCTCTGTTATCTTAAAGTGGATGTCAAGAACATAGGGCTGAAATGTTAATGCCAAGGAAGATGAGGCATGGAGTACAATTAGTCACGTTGGTGACATTATTATTAATAAATCATTGTAGATTACAGAAAGTAAAAGAAAAATCTGAATAAATTATAGGAGACAAGGAATAAGCAGAGAAGTTGAAGAGTCTTTCAGTGCCATGGGCATACAGTAAAAAGCTTGCAGTCATTTTTATCTTAAAGAAATACAGAATTAATTCATGGTGATCCATTTCTCCAAGTAAAATAATATGCATTAAAGTAAGTTACATTGATTCCGGCATGTTGAAATGATTAATTAAAATTTTTATGGGTTTTTGGTTTGATTTTCGTGTCATAATATTATAAATCAGGCACAAGTCCATTAACACTGATAATTGGAAGTGGTTTAAATTGGCATAAAGATGGAGACAAAAATGTAAAGGATCAGAGGAAAAATCAGTCATGTCCTTAACTGACACAAATCCAGAGTCCTGTTTACTGGAGCAACTCTACATTGATTTGTACCAGCAGGGAACTAAAATTCCAAGTAGGAAATTTGACCAAGTATGGAATAAAATATTACCCTAAGAAAAGGGCAACATTCTGTTCACCTGGACATGTCGAAAAACATCTGCAGGCTTTTTTGCTGACTATACAAATAAAATTAATTTGGGTCAGTTGTACACAAAATAAAATATATGTTTAGACTGGGGTCAGAGCAGGACTACAACTACCTGAAAGGAGGATGGAGCCAGGCGGGGGTTGGTCTCTTTTCCCAGGCAACTCTCAGTAAGACAAGAGGGCAGGGTCTTAAATTGTGCTGGGGGAAGTTCAGATTGGATATTAGAAAGAATTTCTTCACAGAAAGGGTGATCAGACATTGGAACAGGCTGCCTGGGGAGGTGGTGGACTCTTCGTCCCTGGAGACATTTAAAAAGCGACTCGATATGGCACTCAGTGCCATAGTCTAGTGACTGTGGCGGTAGTTGATCAAGGGTTGGACTCGATGATCTCTGAGGTCCCTTCCAACCCAGCCTATTCTATGATTCTCTGATTGATCCAAACCAGTCCAGATAACTTGTGCTCTGCATGACTCTGAATCACACATTTTATACAATCCAGGGTATCTGCAGAATCCAACAGAACTCGGGTGATCATGTGCTAAAAGTTTGGTTTTTTTAAAACTTTAATCAGCCTACTACACCCCACATTTATTAAATAGTAGTCTATCTGAAATAGATCTTGCTCTACAGTTTAGTCCCAAGAAGCTGATATAAAACAGCATTGCCCTGAGGCCATTGCTCACAGAAATCCCTCATTTTCACACCCTAATACAAAACAACCTTTCTTCATTTCTTCCTGTACACAGTCCTTGCTGGTTCCTCAGGAGCTTCCAAACATTCCTCTCCCTCCATCCCTTTCGACAGGTTTTGGGGGCCAAATATTAGTTTAACAGACCAGATAAAAAGGAAAAAAAAACAAAAAAATCCCAACAGATTTTTCTGTGGCCTTGTGCTGGAGGCTCAGTCAGCAGTCAATCTGATATGCAGGTGTTATTTGGAGCAGCCACCCAGCTGAAAGATCAATGCCTAAAGAAAAGAAACCTCAAGAGCTACAAGTAGATAGGTTTCAGAGGTGGGTATTCTGCTGCCTGGTGCCCTGAATGAGCACAAATGGGAGAAAAACAATGCCAGAACTGAAATATGCTTGCCTACATGTTCTTTTGCCCTTTTGAAAGGTATTTCTGTTAAAATGAGGTACATCTTACACAAGTCAAATAGTATTTAAAAGTTAAGAGCAGTTATCCCCATCTCCATGGGCATGAGAGAAGTTACTCTGCTTTGTAAGGCATAGAGACATAAAGGGTAGATTCAAAGCTTATAAAGCATGGAATGAAAAGGGATTTATTTCTGTAAGAAGCTTTTTCAAGATAAGTAGGACAGGAAAAAGTGTTATTGTGGTTTAAGACAGCAACTTGGTGACAGATGCTCTCTGTTATTCCTCACTAGGAGCAAACCTAGGTAGGTTTAATTAGGTAAAAATACCAATATGGAACTTACCCTTCTCTGCTGATGATTACTTCCCAACCAGAAAAGTCCCACACTGGACTGGGCAGCAGCTGGGGGTGCCCAAGCTCAGGGTCTCAGTGATGTTCACAACAGCCTCAGAGCACCCAAGGGTGTCCTACCTGGCAAGGCAGGAGGTGACCTGTCCTGGGAATGATGGGCTTCTCCAGGGAGGAGATGAGGAGGAGCAGCAGCAGACAAACCCTAACCCCACTAGCACACCAAGCAGAGGGCTCTCTTGGGAGCCATTTTATACTGAGCATCATAGGAAGGAGCACTGTGATTGGTCCATTTGGGTCATCTCACCCATCCTCTCCTCCCATTGGCTCAGGTCCTCCCCATTATCACTCCCACATCAACAGCCTGGCAGCTGCTGGGGGGGTCCCAGGAAGGTTCTTTCTATCCTGGTCCTCCCACACCAGGTTCATCCACCCTTTATCCCTTACTATGTGTTTCCTTAACTATATTACATTATATAGTTTGAGCTTAAGTTTTCTCAGCCAGAGTTAAGTTACCCTGGGGCATGCACTGGACCACACCATCTTCCTGCATTACCCACCAGGTGTTTCCAGGCCTTGGGCAGAGACAGATCCATGGATAGGTTTGCCTTTGCCCAGGGATCTGCTTCAGGAACAGTCACTTCTGGAATGGGGTCCTCCACAGCTACAGATCCACATCTGCCCCTCTCTGTGATTTATTTATTTTTTGCTGTTTCATTTCCCCTTTCTTGCATATGTTAATGGCATATGGAAAGAACATCCAGCTTCCCATATCTGCTCGGCTTTGGGCAGAGGAAGGGCAGGGATTGGAACCATGGGAGCTTCTCACAATAACCACACCTGAGGCCCCTCCACTTCCAAAACACCCCTGCACTGACCCAAGACAAGTGGTTTGGGAGTTTTCTTTGACCTGAAGCATGTTCAAACTCTTTTTCTATTCCTTGAAATATTAATGGTTTAAAATTTCTGAATATAGAGTGGTTATCACAACCACAGTGATGTCCACCTAAGAGGTGATGAGCAGACAAATGGAATCAAAGAGGGGTGAGTGGGAGCAAGGAATAAATTTTGGTATGGCCAACAGGAAAAAACCACCACCACCATCTCTATGCAAGTTCTTACCATTCAGCAAGTTATAAAACCCTAAACTGTGAGTTCAGGTTGCTGGAAGAGGAAGGAGAACATAATTTTCTGAGCTCAAAGTATGAGGGCAAATTAGAATCCATCCCCTCTGCTGCTTTCTTAGCAGGAAGGTCAGGGCTGGGGCCACTGGACAAGGATAATGTCCTGAGCTTGAGCAGAACTGGCTTTGATACCTGCAGAAGGGAGGTGAGAACCTAACCTGGTTGTGTTTTGTTAGGTCAGTGGGAAGCCTGGCAGCATCCCAAGAGTTAATATAATCCCTGCAGGTCCTTGCTGGAGTGACAAGTCTATAATACAGGCTCCAGCCAGCTTGAAAGGGATAATAGCATGGTAGGCTGATAAAGTAAGAGCTCTGCAAGGATGAAATTGGTTACACAGCTTCATTCCCACAGCCTGGAAGTGAGGGGGTTTTATTGTTTAGAAAATGGTGCTGTCTTTTCCCTGGCAGTCCTGACTCCAGCAATCTGGATGCAATGTGAAGCAATCTCTAGGTTTGTTTCTCTCATGAGGCATCTGGGAGAAATCAGGAGGTAGCTCATCCTTAATGAATTATTTTTTTTTTTTTATTTCCCCTCTCCAGGTTGGTTGTACAGCAGTACAGAAATTATTCATTTGACACACTACAAACACATAGAAGAGCCAAAAGTCTGGGCATCCTCCTAATGACTTTTGAAATCATTTTCCTTCACAAGGGACAGTATAGCTATGGAGCAATTACAAGGGAAAATGACCACTGGTTGGGATTTCCAAGTGTGAGGTATATTCTTGCTTCAGACTCTATGGATTTTGGGGAGACAGAGTTAATTGCAGCTTGCAACCTGTGGCTCAGGCAGACCCCCTGGACTGTCTCATGACATTTTATTTGCTTTTTCTCTGAGCAGTAAAGGTTTAGAGTCAGCTGCCTGCAAGGATGAACATGAGGAGGTAAATGCCTAACTCCAGCCTTTCACCCCAGGATATATACATTATGTATATATATGCATATATATATTCACTGTGTGAAAAGTAAGTTCCCAGTCCCTGTATGTATTTATTATGACACCTCCTGTAAGATACCTAAACATTCTGAACAATATAGATCATGGCTCATTACATACAATTACAGAAGAGATGGACTTCCTAAGGATTTATGTGAATTTTTTAACCAAGTTTCCAGAAACCTCTGCTCTATTTTTCATATCAGCAATGATGCTAAGATTATATCAGATGGAAGTTTTCTTAAAGATCAGTGTCATCATCACTTGTGGAAAAACTTTCTAGTCCCTGGTAGTAAGGAATGTGCAGTTCATAAGTTTCTAATATCTTGCACTTGCTGAAGAGCAGAAATTGGAAACAGATGGATTGCCACATCAGTAAAATTAGGCTGTAAGCTTGATTAGAATTAACAAATGTCTTAATTGCTCTGGACCCCTGTATTTCTGTTCTAAGGCAATGAATTATTAGTAAGCAGGCTCATTTGGCTTATCCAAAAAGTCTACTTGCTACTGATTGAATTATTTAGAGGGATTCTTTTGGGGTTTCAGTTAGTTAAATGGGCAGTTATTGCCCAATTATTGCCCAGGAATGGAGTGTTTTCCAAGGTTCTTAAGGAATGAACAGGTAATTTTTTTTATCACCATCACATAAATAAACTTGGTTTTCTGAGAATAAACTTGAGAATAAACTTGGTTTTCTGAGGATGCACAGACATTTTTCTAAGGCAGATGTAGGTGGATAAAACATGATGGAGAAGAGCCCACATGAGGTTGTTTTAATTTCTTGAGGTATTTGAAATACCACTATGAAAAAACATAGAAAAAACTTATGCTGAGCAAACGTTCCAGATATAAATGAAGCCTCTGTGATGCTAAGAAAACATTGTTTTAAGCAGTAACTAATGTAGGAGGGAATAGATTAACACTAGACCAGGTTCAGTCATCACATCAATTTGCAAAGACAAATAAAAGTGAAATGGAAAGAGGCTGATTTGTACTTACTAAAGGTCTAGGTCTAAGTCTCTTACAGAGCAAATATCAGCTAAATAAATATCTACAGCCATAACTGGGAGTTTCTAGGGGTCATTTAGATGCCACTGGAATTTTTGATAGGTGAACTAGAATAAGATGTTGGAAATGAGTCTGAAAGAAAGCTGCAGGTATGATAGGAGAAACTGATAAGCTCAGGTGAGCATATTTACCCTCCACAAACATTTATTATTTCTATGCTGTAAACCAATAAACATCAAGCTCTATAATAGCCCATAATCTGAGTCATTTCCGAGGCTGAAGTAAAATAAATATCTGGATTGGATATACTACAGGATTTGTTTTTTTTTTTCCTATTGCCACCAAATACAAACCAGTCCTAATTCATAGATAAATTCTCAGAATGTATATTGGGAACTTCATAAAAGACAACTAGGGTCCTTGTCATCCCCTCCACAGTATCTTTTTTTGGTAAAGGCAGACTTATATGAAACTAATTCTATAAGAAAAAAATGTTGTGTATTTTTTTCTTTTTTTTGTGGAGATAGTTTGAGACTCAGCCTGGATTTTTCCCTTCAAAAGCTCACCCTCAAGAATAGGCTACAATTGTAGCATTCAACTGGGAGGCAAAACTGGAGGGGATGGATGGAGGGATGGCAAAACTGGAGGATGTTAAATTCTGGGGGAAATAATCTCAAAATTGTGTTCCCTGAATTCAGAAGTGATGGAACTAACATGCCCATCAACACTGAAACAGCATCCAGCTTTCCCACATGGGTCTTTTACTTTTTAATAAACACGAAGAATGAGAAGGTAAAAGCATTTAAGGAAATGCAAATGCTTAAATTAAAGTTAATTTTTGACCCTGGGCTCTCTTCAAGGGAGATATAATCAGTACCATGGCACAATTCTCTGTACCATACCCATCTAACCAGGCTTCATGAATAACTCTGGAAGTTCTCATTTCTTTCTGCTGATGCTGAGGTTCCCAGGGGGAATATCTGGGGTTCCCAGATTTCTGCAGCTATATGAGATGAATATTACCCCAAATATTTAAAATTTCATAATTTACTTTATCAGAGAGGATTCCTCACTGGATCTATACATGGTGGGCATTCATACAGCACATCGTAGTCTCCAACTGTGACATCCTAAAATGCTTGGAACTGGAATAACATTACAAGCAGGAATCAAGCAGCTCATGAATATGAATTATGAGGGCAAACTTGTAAATAACAGAACCTTCCTCACTCATTCCTGGAATTAGCTTGCACTGATGCTCACCTGGGAAGGAAAGAGGATGTTACCATGAGCCAGATCCCAACACAGATCTGTAACCCTGTAGTCCATTTGAGGACACCTGCATCCTTTAGGGTGGAGGTAATCATACAATTTTTTTCTTGAAATGGCCCATTTGGCCCATTCAAGTCATACACAGTTTGCTGTCTCCTAATAGTGAGTAGATTATTGGAATCTTGGATTTGTACTCCACAAAGCAGTTTCTCAGAGAAATTGTTGCCATGAAATGATTTCCCTGCCAGGGCCAGTTTTCTATGAGCACAGATGGGGGGCAATTATTGGACACCCCATATCTGTTTATTGTAGTGAGATAGGACCAGGTGCCCTGAGTTATTGATGAGTGGGTGTGGGTTCACCTGTGTCTGGCCTCCCTCCTGAGCATGTGCAGGAGCAGGGGGCCAATAAGAAAGCAGCTGACACCCACGGAGAGAGCTCTCACTCTTCAGTGAGAATGGAGAAGCCCACAGCTCGAGGAGCCCCAGGAGCAGGCAAGAAGGGGTAGATCCTGGAGCCCCAGGAACAGCCCTAGGACATCGTCCAGGAATTGGCTAAGCCCCGAGGCCTCAGGATCAGCCCTAGGAGCAAGAAGGGCTCCTTCCCGCTTCATCTGGTGGAGAATGCGGGCAGCCTGCAGAAAACCTAGCTGGCACAGAAACTGCAAGAATGTTCTCCCTGTAAGGTATGATCAACAAGCTCTCTGGACAGGAAACCCCAGAGCAGAGGGGTAAATCCCATGAGGAAGGGTTAAATCCCGAGGCCCATGAGGAAAGAAACCCCGGAATAGAGGGCAAGTGCCTGGGATAATTTGCAGAGACTTTGTGAAGAGTGCTCAGACAGCTTGCGGAGACTTTGCCAGAAAGGGGCTGACATCGAGCGAATATATGGGTATGCTTAATTCCCCTTAAAGAAGGTTGAAAGAAAGAAGGTTGAGAATTCTCCCCAAAATACGTGTAAGGGTTGGGAATTCTCCCTAAAAATATATGTAAAATAAGTTATATGTTATATGTAAGTTATATTTTTGTGTAAAAATCCTCTAACCTCTCGGCGCCTCCTCGATGCTCTTAGTTGAGTGTCCCGCGGGGCCCGAAGAAAAATCCTATAAAAATCCTGTATGTCTATGTCTAAATCCTGTATAAGTGTGTTTTGTACTGCCCCTCGGCGCCCCCTTGATGCTCTTAGCTGAGTGTCCTGCGGGGCCCGAAGAAAAATCCTGTAAGTGTATTCTTGTGTATAAAAAATCATGCTATGTAAATATGTAAATGTCTGTGTAAATGTCTGTGTAAAAAAAAAAAAAAAAAAAAAAAAAAAAAAAGGGGGGGGGAAATGTAGTGAGATAGGACCAGGTGCCCTGAGTTATTGATGAGTGGGTGTGGGTTCACCTGTGTCTGGCCTCCCTCCTGAGCATGTGCAGGAGCAGGGGGCCAATAAGAGAGCAGCTGACACCCACGGAGAGAGCTCTCACTCTTCAGTGAGGATGGAGAAGCCCACAGCTCGAGGAGCCCCAGGAGCAGGCAAGAAGGGGTAGATCCCGGAGCCCCAGGAACAGCCCTAGGACATCGTCCAGGAATGGGCTAAGCCCTGAGGCCTCAGGATCAGCCCTAGGAGCAAGAAGGGCTCCTGCCCGCTACAGTTTATACACTCTAACAAAAAAAAGACTGCTGAAAAAACCCCTTTGTCACTAGCTTAATGTTCAAGTTCTATTTTTATGCTCCACAAACTGTCAGCTGATATTGTGAGTGTTCATTTCTGTTTTAAGATGCACTTGCATTTTCTTTCTAAGTAATGCAAAGCCCCTAGGCTGGACTTTGGATAGGTCTTAAATGTCAGGAGCAGAGGGATGTGAACTGTTCTGCTTACATTTCTGAGCTGGTCAGACATGAGCCAGGAATTTTCTTGAGGCTGGGAAGCTGCAGGACCAGAGTCAATAGCCAGTTTAATATAATCTCTTGATCATGAAGCCTCACAACCTTGGGCATAGCATGAAACCACCAAAGTTAAGAAGGCCAAGGCAAAGCAGATCCTTGCCTAGGAGCAGTTTCTCAAGAAACCACTCAGGACCTCCTGACCAGCTTTACAAAATGAGCTGATTGCCATTGCTGACATAAATATTGGGGATGTTGGAGTGACAGTCACATCCCCACTGCCAGACATCACTCTGAGCTGTCCCAGCTTTAGGACAGAGATTTAAGTGTTGACACCATCTCAGTCAAACTAAGATGCCACATTCAGTCCTCACCATCTGGTTACCAACAGAAGCTGTAACCCACCTGTGTTCAACACCAGGCTTCCTGCTTACATCTTGCTTGGTTCCACCTGTTCAGAAAGCCTACAACTTTTTATTTTTAGAAGCATCCTGGGTTTTGTCTGATTGAATTGGAGATGAATGTGAGATTCAAACTTTTCTCACAGACTTGTCATGCTGGATTGTTCCAAATGCTAATTGTAAGCAGAAACATCACATTATCATATTTTTTTCTTGGACCAAGGAGAGAAAAGTTCTACTTATAAAATTAGAATGACATTTGCTTACATAAGGAGTCAGTGCAATGTTACCAAACCTAAAAGCAGGTCTTTTCTTCTTTGATATTTTTCATGTTTCAAGGAGGGTTAAATTCTACAACCTACTCCCAAAATAAGTAAAAATCAACTGGACAGATTAGATAGAGACAACTAATAACACCATGGGAAGTGTTGTAAGGAGTTGCAGAACCCTCATACCTTGTGGTTAGGAAAAAGATGCCAAAAAATTGATTGATGTACACTGGATGTTGGATTCATTGGTGTGACACTTAACAGGAATTTCAAGCAAACTAAGGATGTTTGAAACAGGTGATGAATGTCTGAAAAGGGCTCAGAAATAATGCAATTACTTAGAAACTATTACACGTGGAGATGACTAATAACTGCAGTGTGAGGCTGGATCCAACAACTGTATATTTTGCAAGATTTTTTCCTTTCCTGGGATTTGGTGATGAATTACCTTCCCTCTGGTGCCCTGGGATCCAGTGCTGTGTGTGTTTTATAACAATGATAGCAAGGACCCAGAAGAAAAATATAAGTCTGTCTTTAAACTGAATGCACAGACTCAGGGATTCTTTTTAACAAGGT
Organism: Calypte anna; assembly: GCF_003957555.1. NCBI lineage: Eukaryota > Metazoa > Chordata > Aves > Apodiformes > Trochilidae > Calypte > Calypte anna. The sequence goes on from NC_044245.1 coordinate 4,041,287, forward strand.
AAGATGCCCTTACTTTTTCTAAATCCAAACTAAGGTATTTTTGAAGGAAGCAGCTAAATTCTCACTTTCAAATAACCACCTTCTTAAATATCTGCAGCTTCAACACTTGTATTTATCTCAGAATATTATCTGAGATAAAAAAAATCCAGACTGGAAATCACAAAAACCTGGGAGAAAACAAAACAAAATAAAAAATAACCCACACCAAAAATGCCACCAAAAATCCCAAAAGTAAAAGCCAAAAGAGTTTCTAAATAGCCTCAGGGTTATAAAAGGACATTGTTGCTTCTGGAATCTTTATTTAGTGCAGCTCTCTGAGCAGCCATGGCCATTAAGAGGCACATTTATTCAGTCACCAGATTGCTTAATGAAAAAAAAACCTACAATGTTTCTAACCTGCAATTAAACACTGATCTTTCTCCAGAAAGGATAACTACTGCCTGAATGTAACCACTTCATCCATTATTGCAAATGACAACTCCTGGTGACATGTCAAAAAAAAAAAAAAACCAAAAAAAACCCCAGAAAAAAAAAGATAGGATGGATCCAGGCTCAGCATGTTCTATAACAACATAATTGACATAGCCCTGAAGGAAAAGAATTTGTCAGACACTGTCAGCTCCAGCAGCTGCCTAATCTCAATTTTCTCAAAATTATAAGGTTGGGTTTAAGTATTTTTTGTAACAGAGTGAAAAGAGTAGCATGTCAAAACCAAAAGTTTCTTATCAGGAATAAAAGTTCAAATCAAAAGTCCACTATTAACCCCACAATGACCACAGAACCATAGAATGGATAAGGTTGGAAGGACCTTAGAGATCATCTCCAACCTTCCTGCCATGCCCAGAGACACCTCTCATCCAGCCCAGGTTGCTCCAAGCCTCATCCAACCTGTCCTTGAACACCTCCAGGGATGGGGCAGCCACAGCTTCTTTGGGAAATCTGTTCCAGAGTCTCACCACCCTCACACTGAAGAACTTTTTCCTAAGATCCAGCCTAAACCTCTTCTCCTTCAGTTTAAATCCTTTTCCCCTTGTCCTATGGCTGAACACTCTTATCTCCAGCCTTCCTATAGGTTTTCTTCAGATACTGGAAGCTCTAAAGTCTTCCCCGACTCCCAGAGTCTTCTTTTCTTGCTGAGTTGCTCCAGCCCTGGATCATCTTTGTGATAACAACTTGTGATTAAATAAACTGGCAACCTGGAGAGCTTGATGTGTTTCTGTGTTCCCTGTTTTCACTTGGAACAGTTGTACCACTTTGATGCAGTGTCTAAAATTCATCACCCAGGGCAATTTAAGAAGTGCATTTCTTGAGTAGAGACTGTGACAATGGTGGAATTTCCAACATTATTCTGTGAAAGCCACTTGGGAACAGATTCTAAAGAGAATATACAGTGCTCCCTCATGCAGTATTGTTATACCTGAGTAATCAGAATGTTTAAAACCCATTTCCTAAATGCACTTCATTTACTTTTATTTTTAATAGGATTTAGAGCCTTATTTCCAAGTACTTCTGTGCAAATATTTCACTATTGTATCTTTTGTCTCTGGAAGCTTTAAAGTCCTCTTCTCTTCTTGGTGAGATGCTCCAGCCCTGGATCATCTTTGTGATAACAACTTGTGATAAAATAAACCGGCAACCAGGAGAGCTTGATGTATTTCTGTGTGTTCCCTGTTTTCACGTGGAACAGTTGTACCACGTTGATGCAGTGTCTAAAATTCATCACCCAGGGCAATTTAAGAGGTGCATTTCTTGAGTAGAGACTGTGACAATGGTGGAATTTCCAACATTATTCTGTGCAAGCCAGTTGGGAGTAGGTTCTAAAGAGAATATACAGTGCTCCCTCATGCAGTATTATAATACCTAAGTAATCAAAACGTTTAAAACCCATTTCCTAAATGCACTTCATTTACTTTTATTTTTAATAGGATTTAGAGCCTTATTTCCAAATACTTCTCTGCAAATATTTCACTATTGTATCTTTTGTATCTGGAAGCTTTAAAGTCGTCCCAGAGTCTTCTCTTCTTGCTGAGTTGCTCCAGCCCTGGATCATCTTTGTGATAACAATTTGTGATAAAACAAACCAGCAACCAGGAGAGCTTGATGTGTTTCTGTGTTCCCTGTTTTCATGTGGAACAGTTGTACCACGTTGATGCAGTGTCTAAAATTCATCACCCAAGGCAATTTAAGAAGTGCACTTGAGACTGGGACAATGGTGGAATTTCCAACATTATTCTGTGCAAGCCACTTGGGAGCAGGTTCTAAAGAGAATATACAGTGCTCCCTCATGCAGTATTATTATACCTGAGTAATCAAAACGTTTAAAACCCATTTCCTAAATGCACTTCATTTACTTTTATTTTTAATAGGATTTAGAGCCTTATTTCCAAATACTTCTGTGCAAATATTTCACTATTGTATCTTTTGTCTCTGGAAGCTTTAAAGTCCTCCCAGAGTCTTCTCTTCTTGGTGAGTTGCTCCAGCTCTGGATCATCTTTGTGATAACAATTTGTGATAAAACAAACTGGCAACCTGGAGAGCTTGATGTGTTTCTGTATGTTCCCTGTTTTCATGTGGAACAGTTGTACCACGTTGATGCAGTGTCTAAAATTCATCACCCAGGGCAATTTAAGAAGTGCACTTGAGACTGGGACAATGGTGGAATTCCAACATTATTTTGTGCAAGCCAGTTGGGAGCAGGTTCTAAAGAGAATATACAGTGCTCCCTCATGCAGTATTATTATACCTGAGTAATCAAAATGTTTAAAACCCATTTCCTAAATGCACTTCATTTACTTTTATTTTTAATAGGATTTAGAGCCTTATTTCCAAATACTTCTGTGCAAATAATTCACTATTGTATCTTTTGCAGGTCTCCTTACCTTTAAGAATCTGCTGCTTAGCTGAGCTGTGGTCCCTGAATGAGTGAACAGCTAAATCAGGGAAATGCAGTGGATTGAACATCACTTAAAAAGAAATTCATAAATCTGGGCTTTATCTTATGGATTTCAGCCAACTGTAAAAGAGAGACTATATAAAAAGACAGAAATGCTCAGATCTCTCAATAACGGGGTCATGTAAGTGTCAGAATTAGATAAGAAGAACTGACAATGCTGATAAGCTATATAAAGATTATATGAATATTCCAGCATGACCCTACAAATCCATTTAAGCTACACAAATATTTTCCTAGTGTAACTTTTAGTAAATAGGAAAAAAAAAATCAATTGAGCAAGAGCAAACTCAGTTTAGAGTGCTTGGATAAAGGCCAACATCAGCAGCAGTATTAAAATGAAAGACAAAACTGAATTTGCTACTTTAGCTTTTTTTAATATTAAAAAAATCCATGAAAGAAATAAACAACTAAATCTTGTTTAAAAAAAACAAAAACAAAAACAGGCCTGAAGGTCTGACAGCTGACATTTCCTTACATTCTGCAAAGCAAAGTGGATCTGAAAGGGAAGCAACATGTCTCAAGTCTGGAAAATTCTAAGAATTATGTAGTTGGGCAATCTGCTCTCCATTTCAGTTTGTTCATTAGTTGCTTCAAGAGCAAAAGTGTTTGACCCCCATGGGGGTGTAGTAATACAAGAAACTCTTGAGAGAGCAGGGAATGACACAGAACAAGAACTGCACCCAGGTTTCTGAGCTTTTTGTACTGTCAGACTCATTCAGTCTTCAGGGACAGCAGCCTCACCTGGGGTAGTTGGTATTTGCACTTAAGGTACCAAAAAGACCCCAAAAATATATAAATATTTCTGTCACCTCCCAGAAAAAAAAAGAAAAATGTAACTGTACTGTATTGATGCTAATGGTTGTACCAGTTGTGACTGAAAGCCCCAAACTCCTTACTGAAGTGGTAGTGGAAATCAAGAACATCTTTCCAAAAAACTCTTTAGAGGATATCAGCTTCCAAATACCTCAAACAAGATCCCAAAGAGAAAAGTTCTTTCCCACGAGTAGTAGAAAAATGGCCCAGGTTGCCCAGGGAGGTGGTTGAGGCCTCATCCCTGGAGATGTTCAAGGTGAGGCTTGAGGATGCTCAGAGCACCCTGATCTGGGTGATTGTGTCCCTGGTACTGCAGGGCTTGGACTGAGTGACCTTTGGGGGTCCCTTCCAACCCAAATTATTCTATGATTCTAATATACACATTGTTATGCAGAAAACATAAAGGCCAGGGTACATCTTTTAGCCCAATCATGACTACAAACCACACTCAGAAAATCTGCCACTCCTCAAGCACCACTAAATCCCCTCAGTGAACACTCATAAATCTTACTTCATTGTAGTCTTAAATCTAAAAAAGAGAAAACTCAGCAAAAAAAGAAGAAAAAGAAGAAGTAAAAAAAGAACCTGCTTGTGATTCACTGTTATTTATTTCACTTGAACTCATCAACTGATTTTCAGGTGCTTGCAATGCAATCAATATAGAGGTAGCTTGGAATTTACCCTGATGTTCTGCAGGTTGTGCTTTCCTAACATTTAGCAAGTAGAGGCTGAGAGGTATTACAGAATATAGAAGCAGGTGTTATTGCAGCTGTAGATATGGTGTAAAGACAGACACGGTCATTATCTCTATTGTTTCACTGGATCCATTGTTTTGGGAGAAAATACAATTATTTTAGGCAGAAAGGGAGAGGGCCTTGAAAGACAGATTCAGAAAGGTTAGTAAAAGAAGAAACAGATTTCTTATTCAGGATTTAGCCTCATGGCCAAACAGGGGTGTCCCTCATAGTAAAAAGGAGAGGAATCACAATTTATGGGGTTGTAGCCAAAAGCTAAAAGTTCTGGCTAATATTAAGGCACTCTGAGAGCTTCTCTTCAGGTTTGCATAGAGCAGCAGAGCCACAAAGCAATTCACTGGTGTCCTCAGCCCTAGAGAAAAGTGTGAAAGGGTTTTGCCAAGCAAAACAACACAAACTTCTTGAGCTCATATCACAGAGTACTCACCCTCCTCAAAATACAAAATAAAACAAAACCAAAAAAAACCAAACAAGCAACCAAAAAAACCCCACCATGCTCACTAAAGCATGTCCTGAAGTGCCTCATTTCCATGTTTTTTAAATACCTCCAGGGATGGTGATTCCACCATTTCCCTGGGCAACCAGACTACTCTCTCAGTAAAAAAACTATTTCAATATCTGGAAGAAATTGAGGGAGAAATAAGAGAGGCAGAAGACAGCAGGAACAGGCTGGGACTTAAATCCTGAAGATGGATGTGGGGTTTGAACTTCAGCATATAATGGAACAGCCTGCCTAAGTCTGCTTCTTTTTAAGCCATCTACTGATTTAAAGGAAGTGTCCACACTGTGATGGGAGGCTGTAAATTATTACTGGTCCTCCCTCAGTCTCACTACTAGACAGCTGTCAAGCCCAATCATTCCTTAATATTATTATTTATATTTTAAAACAGTGTGGACATTAATGGCACACACTTTTCCTTCACTGATTTACTGCAGTTAGTCCTGGTAAGCCTTTTATTTCTCCTTTCAGTGGCTCCTCAAGAGGATTCTTTGCTGATTTTGTCTCAGAAGCCATAATGCTCTAAGTGTGGTCATTAGGTTGACCAAGCTGCTCCTTTTCCTGTCTGTCAGCTCCCCAGTAACTTGTTTTAGGGACTGACTCTTATGCACCCCAGGGCTTCAGAGTCCCATGGGAATGCTCTTGCTGTGCTAGAAGGGTAATAGATCATTAACAACCCATTAACAGATTTTTCTCATGCTGATATCTGTGATCTTGAGGGAGATTTAGACCTTTGGAATAGACTGGAGCAGTGACCCAGATGAGACAGTGACCCAGATGAGACAGTTCTGTCCATTTTTTTTTTCCTAACTTTAGAAATGAATATGAATACACACGAATGTTGGGTCCTCTTGCATCATTGGGATCCCTGATGGGTATTCTTAATTTTTTGCTGCCCTTGGTTTGGATAGAAATGTTTATTCTGAGAAGGACTGCTGGATTTAATCTGGGGGGAAAAAATATGGCTACTTCTAGAATATGGCAAATTCCTGAGCAAAAGCCTGCTCTTCTTTAGAGGAAGAGAGAATGCCCTAATATTACCTGATTTTAGGGAAGCGAGACAGATGCAAGATAAAATTGGGAGGAAATAAAGATGCAAGATAAAATTGGCCAGCTAATCTGGCCACCAGACAGGATGCTGTAGAAGAAAAGGCAGTGGAAAGCACTCTCTGGAGAGAGCAGAACAAAAGGAGAGCCACTCTCAATAATTCCAATGGCTTTTAAGTGGTGGGGATGGCAACAGAAAAATCTGTAGTAGGCTGTGTGTGTTTATAAAGCAATAGAAGCTCAAGAGAACAGCACTGTGAAAACCAGACACATTGTAGCCTATTTATTATCAAGGCAACAGGAAAAAGTCAGGAATATTGTGTTAGTGGTAGCTGTAAGCCAAAGAAAACATTTTCTCCTACATGTGGCTTTTGTCACACAGGCCAAGCTGAGAGGTGTCCATCTCTCTATCTCTCCATTCGCAGACGACACTAAGCTGGGGGGAAGTGTGGATCAGCTGGAAGGCAGGAGGGCTCTGCAGAGGGACCTGGACAGACTGGAGAATTGGGCTGATTCCAACGGGATGAGGTTCAACAAGGCCAAGTGCCGGGTCCTGCACTTTGGCCACAACAACCCCATGGGGAGCTCCAGGCTGGGCACAGAGTGGCAGAAAGGGACCTGGGAGTCTGGATTGCCAGGAAGCTGAACATGAGCCAGCAGTGTGCCCAGGTGGCCAAGAAGGCCAATGGCATCCTGGGCTGGCTCAGGAACAGTGTGGCCAGCAGGTCCCGGGAAGGGATTCTGCCCCTGTACTCAGCCCTGGTGAGGCCACAGCTTGAGTCCTGTGTCCAGTTCTGGGCCCCTCAGCTCAGGAAGGAGATTGAGGTGCTGGAGCAGGTCCAGAGAAGAGCAAGGAGGCTGTGAAGGGATCCAGCACAAGTCCTGTGAGGAAGGGCTGAGGGAGCTGGGGGTGTTGAGGCTGGAGAAGAGGAGGCTCAGGGGAGACCTCATCACTCTCTACAACTCCCTGAAAGGAGGTTGGAGCCAGGGGGGGGTTGGGCTCTTTTCCCAGGCAACTTTCAACAAGACAAGAGGGCACAGTCTTAAGTTGTGCCAGAGGAGGTTTAGGTTAGATATTAGCAAGAATTTCTTTATGGAGAGGGTGATTAGACATTGGAATGGGCTGCCCAGGGAAGTAGTGGATTCTCCGTGTCTGGAGATATTTCAAAAGAGACTGGATGTGGCACTCAGTGCCATGGTCTAGCAACCGCAACGGTGGTTCAAGGGTTGGACTCGATCATCTCTGAGGTCCCTTCCAACCCAGCCAATTCTACGATTCTATGATTCTATGATCTCTGCCACTTTGGTGGAACCAGAAAAATCTCCTCTGTGGATTTCTACACAGTCTGAGGACTCCAAGGCATCTGCTGGACATCTTTTTTTCAGTCAGAAAAGTTCTTCTGTGTCTTCAGTATGAGGAAGCTGAAGGCACAGATTTAAAAATGAATTCTGCTCCCATCTCACAAGCAGATGATGGGGCTTGGGACCTTCTGCCTTTCTTAAGGCTGATCCATACTTCATGCTCAGCCTGTGCTGCTGGATTCCTGGCTTTCAGGCTTTGGGGATGGACAAGGAACACTCCTGGGTGATGGCTGCCACCCAGACACAGGATATATCCAGTTCAGCCACATGGAATTATTGCAATTAGTGGGAGAAAATGTGCTTGTTTGTGGCTACTACAAGAAAAAATTATCACTCACAAAGGTTTTATGAAGATTTATATAGATTTGATAGAGATGGACAACCTCATCCTCCAGCAAAGGCAGATGAATGATGTCTTGCGCTTCTTCAGACACTTGTGCATGGAGGTGAGAGCAATGAGAAGGATCTTGACACCTGGTTCCCAAATGGAGAGAAGGAAATGTGTTTAGGACAAAGTGGAACTGGAGTTTCTTGGAAACACACTCATCTAACTTGGTTATCACTTGGTTTTAAGGATGCCTGGTTTTGTCCATCTCTGTTATTAAAATAAGAAATGCAAAGAGGACCAAAGAACAGGAATGCTAAACCAAGAGTTCATTTAACACAGTAGTTATGTATGTATGTCCTGGTTTGGGCCAGGATAAAGGTGGTTTTCTGTTTCTGTACTTTTGCTTTTAGCTAAGTCCCTTGTAAGTAGTCTCTCTGAAATTAACAGCAAGTTTCTCAGACAGTGTGTGCTTCTATGATTGATAACACTTGATGTTTATAGTTCCAGCCAGAGACTGGTATGCAGAGCCAAGGACACTGCTTTCCTCAGCTCTGAGGAGGATAAAGAGGTCCCACCTGAACCCTCCTTTAGGGAGGAACGGACAAGATAGATGCCAGAATTGACCAAACAGAGTATTCCATCCCATATACGTCACACTCAGTATAAATTTGAGGCATCACGTGGGCCAAGCCAGATCTTTTCCTGCTTCCCTTCCTTCACCCGGCATCCTGGAAGGATCCTGTCCGTTCGTCTGCCTGTGGTCCTAATCTGTGCCAGCCCATATCTGTGTGTTCCTGCCTCCGGTTCCCGACTGCTGCCGACTCCAGGAGTCCAGCCTGGACTTTCCCAGGGCTGCCCTACAGCCTCGGTGGTGACGTGAGAGTTATTGGGGGAAAGGGGGGAGGAATGTGGTTTCCATTTTCCTGTATATTTGTATATATTTAGTAATTTTTCTCTATTTACCATTACTGTTTCATTAAAGTTGTGTAGTTTAGTTTCCAACTCATAAGTCTCTCTCCCTTATTCTCTCTCCTTTCTTCATCGAGGGGAGAGAGAGATTAAAGAGAGCGTCTGTTATTCGGTTTAATTGCCGGGCCAGTGTTAAACCGTGACAATGTAGTAGTAGTAGTAGTATGTTTCCAATGTGCAGGGAAAAGGACACAAAAATTAGGCAAGATTCCTCCCAATATTCAGTATCTGCAGCTAAAACAGCTGGGAAAGATGGAGAAACTTCCCACTGTCTTCATCACAGCTGGGAGAATAAATATTACTACTTTTCCCTAAAGACCTTGCATCCAGATATAATCCTTGCTACAAAACTGTTATAACTGCATAAAACAAAGAGCTGGAATATGTCCTTACTCCTCATTCATTCCATTCATGTGAGGAGATGATATTTATCACTGGGGATTTTTGGATGGAAAATACTTATTTTTCCCCCAACTACTTTTTCAAGAATAACATGTAAAGAGATCAAAATCTCCAAAAAACAACTTGCAAAAAACCCCCAAAAATCAATAAAAAAAGAAGACACCATCTGGGCCAAATTTACCCCACCCCTGGCTAGTTTTACTGAGTGGGAGGTATCTGTGTTATTTTAGCAGCAAATCTGATGTAGCTTTTGTTGACAGTCACTCTCTATTCTGCTTCTCCATTCTAATACTCAAAATAAAACAAAAAACAACTGTAGGCTTGTTTTGGAAAAAAAAAATAAATCTCCAGATAAGCCTGGCTGGATGGATTAAGTTTCTTTGGGTTTGGTTCAGTGAGAAATAAAGATGCAGAAGACAATATGTAAGACAAATCCCTTCCTTCCTTCCTTCCTTCCTTCCTTCCTTCCTTCCTTCCTTCCTTCCTTCCTTCCTTCCTTCCTTCCTTCCTTCCTTCCTTCCTTCCTTCCTTCCTTCCTTCCTTCCTTCCTTCCTTCCTTCCTTCCTTCCTTCCTTCCTTCCTTCCTTCCTTCCTTCCTTCCTTCCTTCCTTCCTTCCTTCCTTCCTTCCTTCCTTCCTTATGACTTGGATTGGTATAAACCAGCTCTGCTGTCCTGACCTGAAGACCAAAGTTGAGTTGATTAAAAAAGACTAATGATGTCAGATTTTCCAAGTAAAAAACCAGAAATGAACACATTTCAGGAAAAAAACCCCATCCTTCTTAGACATCTAATTTACCAGCAAGTGAATACAGAAATGCCTAAAGATTTACACAGAAAATCAGGATTTCTCCCTTTTTCCAGGGCCTGCTGAGCAGCACCACTCAGTTAATCACAGAAAGTTTGTCTTTAGGCTCTCTTTAAGCTGAACATTGCTGCTACTTCTGCTTTGGATTTGAAGAGAATATCAGCAAAACTTTTCTTTCTTTTCCTGTTGTATTTGCCATTCTACTGAAGGATGCTCCCTGTTTCCAGACTTTGCTTCATTAAAGCTGGAAGCAATCCTGCTGTTGAATAAGGTCAGACTTTTAGTGTTGCCACCACTAAAGCAGATAATAAACATGGGAGTCAAACTTCCTCTCAAAGATGCCCTTTTCAATATAAGACCTCTTGCATCTCATTAAGACAGAGACCTGGTGTGTTCAGGCAGTGGAAAAAACCATCTTGAGCATCAAAATAGGAGGATTCCTCCACATCATTCCAAAGATTACATTGGAATCATCCAGCAAAAAAGATTAACAGGAAAAAAAAACCCAACAATCAAAGAAAAGTCTTCACCAACAGTTGTCATGTTTCCTGGTTTTATTATTCTGGTAGACAGAGCAGTAAAGTGTCACTCAGTTCTCTTCCTCTAATTAGTGACTGCTGTTGCTACACTGAAAAGGCAGTAAAAATGGCAAAGTTTATCTTCAGTTGAAGGTAATTATGTACAAACATGTGTATGTACTTGGATAAAACCAGACAGAGACATATATTTTACATAGCTTCTATACCAGGCAACTATATACATGAAGTATATGGCTCAGCAGGGACATCTGCAATTAAATCTTTTCCTGATGCTTTTGTCAGCTGATAAAGAGAAAGTGCATCTGCCTACATTTACTTTAGAGATGGGACATAAACTTAAAGTTTATTGCAGTAAAGTAAGTTTAGTAAAGTTTATTGCATTGCAGTAGAATTACCATTTTGTGTATTATTATCATGATGCAGATTATTATTAGGACATTACCTGGGAGATTTTACCACTTTGTGGTCCTCTTGTGGAAGCTGGTTCATCTTTTATCAGATTCCCTCATCTATACAGCAGGAACATTATAAATGGAGCTGTGTGACAAGCAGCCACGTTCAGGTTAATATATTTGGTTTTAGACATAAAGCAGCTCTAGGATGGCTCAAAAGTTGGCTGGGATAACACCTGGGATTGCTGGAGACCTTGTTCCCAGGTGAAGAAGATGAGGGTGAACATCAGACCACAGGGCTGCCTCAGCTGGGTCTGTAGTTAGGTGGAGAAATAACAAAAACCCAGAGGATAAGAACATCAGGGGCATCAGGGTGGCAATTCAGAGTTTTCCCCCCAGACCATACTGGTGATGGGAAGCAAGGAGGGGTCCTCCTGAGCTTCTGCAGAAGATGCAGCTTATCAAAACCCCTGCTTTTACCCATCCTGTCTTTGCTTTGCCACCTCCCATTCTTCAGCTTGGGAAAGCATCCCAAATCCGTGCTTATCACAAAAATCCATTAAATTCACAGCCTCTTCACCATTCACCTTGCTGACCATTCTCATCTTCCTGCTTCCAAAAATCCGGATTGCTCAAGGTCCAGTCCTTCCGAGACCATCACCACTCCGAACCAAACTTCCTGCCTGTCCGACTCCTCCGAATCCCTGACGTGTCACTTTTTTTTTGGCACACAAAACCACACAAAAACACAAACACCCGGCAAAAGGAATCTCCAGACCTGTGAAGAGCTCGGGTTCCCTCTGCGGGCAGGAGGAGAGATGGAGCTCGGAACCTTCAGCAGATCCCCAGCTCCATCTAGTGCCAGGCAACCAGAGAGGAGTGAGCGAGCACGGAGCCAGAAATCAAGGGAAATATCACAAGGAAACACCAAGAACAGAAAAAAGGGGTACGCTCTTGTTAACGTCTTGTAGGTAAAGGTCTTTTTTTTCTTTTTCCCTCCTCCTTTCCTTTCCTTTCCTTTCCTTTCCTTCCTTTCCTTTCCTTTCCTTTCCTTTCCTTTCCTTTCCTTTCTTCCTTTCCTTTCCTTTCCTTCCTTTCCTTTCCTTTCCTTTCCTTTCCTTTCCCTTTCCTTCCCTTCCTTTCCCTTTCCTTTCCCCTTTCCTTTCCCCTTTCCTTTCCCCTTTCCTTTCCCCTTTCCTTTCCCCTTTCCTTTCCCCCTTTCCTTTCCCCTTTCCTTTCCCTTTCCTTTCCCCTTTTCCTTTCCCCTTTCCTTTCCCCTTTCCTTTCCCCTTCCTTTCCCCTTCCTTTCCCCTTTCCTTTCCCCTTTCCTTTCCCCTTTCCTTCCCCTTTCCTTTCCCCTTTCCTTTCCCCTTTCCTTTCCCCTTTCCTTTCCCCTTTCCTTTCCCCTTTCCTTTCCTTTTCTCTTTCCCTTACTTTCTTTTCCTTCCTTTTTCCTTTTTCCTTTCCCCCCACATCTTTGCAAGGGATAAATGAGGACTCCAGGAGCTGGATGGAGTGGCTTGCTCACTGTGCTGTTGAGCTTCCTGAGCCCAGAGCAAAGCCTTGGTCCTTTAGAGGAAAGAACAATATAAGTAGTCAGTAAGAGCAAGGCTGAGTATTTGGGTTTCCCTCCTTGAATTATCTTAGGTTGTTCCCCAGAATTACATTTTAAGCTATAAGAATATAAGCACCAAAATCCAAATTACAGGTTTAAGAATCTCTGCCTAGAATGAGGTAAAACTCCATAAACGCACACAAGAATTTTTTTCCCCTGCTTTTTATTATTTTTTTGTTTCCAGAAGCATTTTGCCTTCATGTGCTGAGGGAGTTTTAGCATAACAAAGTCCAAACCAGACCCCCAAATCTGACAGCTCTTCACTGTTGGAATTCCTTTGACAATCCTTCTCAGATGCTTCTAATGGGTTTACAGATGTCACCTGATGATGCAGAGGGTTTGTGGGGTTACAGTTCTCCCTTCAAATAAATAAATACATTTTGAGAGCTTGCATACATCTTGGGGAATAACCCAGCAGGGACATCTCTTCTGCCTCCCTGGACTCAACCTGGCCTTTCCTAGTGAAACCCCAGGTTTTAGAATCAAAGATTCATAGAACTGGCTGGGTTGGAAGGGACCTCAGAGATCATCAAGTCCAACCCTTGATCCACTCCCACTGCAGTTCCCAGCCCATGGCACTCAGTGCCACATCCAGGCTCTTTTGAAATATCTCCAGACACGGAGAATCCACTACTTCCCTGGGCAGCCCATTCCAATGGCTGATCACCCTCTCCAGAAAGAAATTCTTTCTAATCTCCAACCTAAACCTCCCCTGGCACAACTTGAGACCCTGCCCTCTTGTCTTGCTGAGAGTTGCCTGGGAAAAGAGCCCAACCCCCCCCTGGCTCCAACCTCCTTTCAGGGAGTTGGAGAGAGTGATGAGGTCTCCCCTGAGCCTCCTCTTCTCCAGGCTGAACACCCCCAGCTCCCTCAGCCTCTCCTCATAGGGTCTGTGCTCGAGTCCCTTCACCAGCCCAGTTGCCTCCTTTGGACCTGCTCCAGGACCTTGGTATCCTTTCTGAACTGAGGGGCCCAGAACTGGACACAGGACTCAAGGTGTGGCCTCACCAGTGCTGAATACAGGGGCAGAATCACTTTCTTTGGGCTGCCCTGGGCTGGGGACACTTTCCCTCTGTTCTCCTCTGGATATTCTACAGAGAAGAAGAAGCCACTGGCCTCAAGGTGAGCAGAGTCATGCCCAAATTTGTGGTTAAGTGTCAGTGATCACAAAGATGTACAAACATCTCTATGTGAAAGCCACAGAGGTTGGCAGAGCTCAGGTTCACCTCACTTAGGACTTGAGAAGCAAAAATTGCTTTTCTGCCCAGTGGTATTTGTTCAGTGTGTGCAAATCCAGCCATGGAAACAACTCACATTGTGGTTAGTTTTCATGAGTGAGAAATAAGGAGTGGTGTTGGTTTAAAAGTCAAGGTCAAGCAGTGAATCTCCCAGATTTTTTCTCTCCACGTTTAAAAGACTGGGTGATGTTTCAGTTAGATTTGAAGCTCTTCTTGGTCTCCCCAGGTCTAAAGGTTTGAAATTCCTCAAGGATTATAAAAGACAAAGCAAATCAAAAATTTTTGAGCAATTCTCTCTGAGTTTAGAAAAAAATAATTTTACTGTTTTTAGAATGTGAAAGCCCTCTTGTCTTTAAAATGTATGTTAATTCAGATGAAAGAAAATGATGAAATTTGCATTAGTTCACTGAATGAACCAATCAGTCAATCCAAATCTTCATTTTTCAGAGAATGCCCATTCATCTCCTAGAATACTACACATTAGTATAAAGACAGAAGATCTATCTGTAAAATAATAGCTTAAAATAATAGCTTAACAATGATTTACTGGGGCTAGTACTCTATTCTCCCCGAAAACATCCTCCAAAACTGGGTGGTGCAAACACAAATGAAATAATTTCCACCATTTTCAGGAAGAAGATATTTCATTAATAACAAGGGTGCCTTTACATACAAACATTTGCTGACATAGGTGACACTGCTACATGATCTTTTTCTAGCAGTGCACAGAGATAATCCTTAATTCAGTGTTTAGATCTTTTAGATCCTAGTTCTGTGACTAGTGCAAACAGTGAAGGATTTTATTAATTTTTTTTTAATGAGAATGAGCCTGAAAATCTGAACTCTCATGTACTTTGTGTGATTTCTTCTAAGTTCTGGTCTAGTGTTCTTTCCCTCGATTTAGAGCACTGAAGAGGTCATGCTTTTGAATATTAATTTCTGGCCATTTTACTGAAACTAAGGAATAATTCAGCTTCTGTTGCTTTGTCAAAAGTGGCTGGAACAGGATGTTAGATTTCAAACTTCTTTTGGAGGGAAAACTGGTGAGAGCACCCGAGTAGGCAGGGATGATACAAGTCATCTTTCATTAAATGATTTAAGGGGCTACAGGGAGATTTCATTTTAAGATGCTCTGTACCACTAATTCCAACACTGCATTTTGCTGTCACCTCATAGAGTTTTCTTCCTGCTCCTGGAATTTATTAGAAAGCCTGATTTCAACTTCCCTAAAGACAGATTTTTATTTTTTCTTTTTCCCCTTGATGGGAAAGGAGCAATTCAGGCATGAAAATGTAGATTTCCAATTGCATTGCCAATATCCAGGGCTATCTCAGAGGTGTCCAGAAGGCAGGTGGATGCAGCATCACACTTCAGAGCTTGAACTAGGGGGGGATGTTTGGAATTCTGGTGTTTGTCTATGTGTGATGGGGCTCAGCTTTCCTAGAGGTGGCTGAGCATCTGCTTGATGATGGGAAGGAGTGAATTAACTCCTTGGTTTGTTTCCCTTGTGCAGACAGCTTTTGCTTTTCCTTGTAAGCTGTTCTTACCTCAAGCCATGAGTTTCTGCAGTTTTACTCTGCCAGTTCTCATCTCCATCCCCCCAGGGAATGATGTATGTGGGGGGAAGTTCTGTGGGGTTGATTTAAGTGCTGGGTTAAACCTCAACAGAGATTTTGTGTCCTTCTGGAGTTGCAGCTGGAGGCCAGGAAAACCTCAGGTGTCTAAATGAGGCCAGATGTCCATCCTTAGGCACTTGCATTGCTCTCTTACAGTTACTCAAAACAATAAAACTATTATTTAGTCAGATTTGTTGTGGGAATACTTTTTTGCTTTGACTTGGTTCAGTAAAACATGCAAACTTTTCATAAGAAGAAAACCTCACACCAACCACTAACACAAAAAAGTTTCAGTGTTTTGGGAGAAAAAAAAAATGAAAAAAAAAGCTGCACCTAATTGGGAAATTATAATGTAATTTTTAAGGTAATTTTTAAATTATTTAGGGGTAGAGTTGCTCTGGAGGTGGGGTAAGGAAGATGGGAGACTTAGTTTAAGTTACAAACCACCTTCTTTTGGTGGCATTCTGATGGACTCAATATAAAAATAACCAGTGTCTACTGTCCTTGGATCTAGTTGTGGATTCTGCCTTCCTATTTTGAGGCACAGTTGTGACCAAGTCCCCAGCCTGTCCCTCTATAAATCTCCTTGTTGGGCTGGTTGCAAGTAGAGAATTCAAAGTGTGAGTCCCTGTAGGATGGGATTTTTTTTTTTTAATCAAGATCCCATGTAAAGTTAAAATCTGATCATGATTTTTCATTACCAGGCTGTTGGTTCTGCTAAAGAAAATTAATTTTATCTAGCAATTTTTAATTTAGGACTTATTTTTGTTGGTTCTTTTTTGGCTTCCTCATAAAATTGTCATTTGTACTTATGCACCAGCAGATTTTTAAAAATCTTGAATATTAACCAAATTTGCTACATAGTGCAAACCTAGATGTTTCTTTTGTACTTGTTTATAAGGGGTTCCATAATAGAGATAACTGCTTATCAATTTTAAAATTCATCCATGTGATTTCTGCTAATAAAATGATAATAAAACATCTAGATCTTTCTGAGCTCAAAACAAGTGATTGACTTGTCTCAGTTTTGCATTTATGTGCAAATACTTTGCAGTATTTGGCCCCTACTTATTTGTTCTAACTTTGCAGAGATAGGAGGAGACAAGACAAGAGGGCAGGGTCTCAAGTTGTGCCAAGGGAGGTTTAGGTTGGATATTAGAAAGAATTTCTTTCTGGAGAGGGTGATCAGACCTTGGAATGGGCTGCCCAGGGAAGTAGTGGATTCTCTGTGTCTGGAGATATTTCAAAAGAGACTGGATGTGGCACTCAGTGCCATGGGCTGGGAACTGCAGCAGTAGTGGATCAAGGGTTGGACTTGATGATCTCTGAGGTCCCTTCCAACCCAGCCAATTCTATGATTCTATGATTCTAAATTAAGATGATAAATATATCAAAGAGGATTTTGATATGATTTTTCATTTTCAGAATGTTGACATACATACAATAATTGGTATCTTGTGATGTTCCAATCCTACTTAAAATATAGGGAGTGAATAAAACTTAAGCAAAGTATTCTTACTTGTTCTGATCTATGTGTTTTGGTTTGGGTTTTTTGTTTGGTTTTGGGTTTCTGCTTTTGTTTTTTGTTTGTTTGTTGGGTTTTTTTGGTTCACTGGTATACTTGAAGGTGAAAAAACAACCAGGCCAATCTGACCACCTTTCTAATTTATAAGAATTAACAACAAGATGAAAAATCTATTATTCTTCCTCCACCACCTGAAAAATCTCAGTTCTACAGTGCCCTGACTTGCTTGCTTTTCCTTTCCCTTCCTAACCAGCAGCACTTGCTCACTTTTACCTTGATATTCAGGTGTCTGCTCCTTGTCAGAGATAAAAAACTTTTGTTCCTGCACTGGAAAATGAGTGCAAAGCAGCAGAAAGCTGGGGATGAGAGGTGATGCCATCCCAGCTGCCTGTCAGGTCTCACTGCAGAGGGCAGGACATGGGGAAGAAAATGCCCTGAGTAGCATTGAAGGAATCTGATTTTTTTTTTTTGCTTTAAACTTCACCAGCTATGTTTCCCTTCTTTTTCTCACTAGATCTTTGTATCCTCTACTGTATATTTTTTGTGGGCTTTTTTTGGTTTTGTTTTCTTTATTTGGGCTTTTTTTTGTTGCTTTATTTCACCATAGCAGCCGCCCCATCACCACAAACACCCAGACACATGCCAGCAACCTCTCAGCCTAATCTAAAGTAGTTTCCCATTCAACCACTAGAGAAGAAAGAGGACAATATTCCTGCTGCTGTTCCATGCATCACAAAATGTCTTTTTAATTATGGTTATTCTACCCCAGTAGCTTTTCCACTATAATAAGCCACTGCCAGGAGGAGATGGAATAATAACAACAAGCCCTGCATTAGGAGGAAACATTTAGGCCCTTGATACAAAGCTCCCTGCCATCTGGTAATTAAGAGAGGCCAGAGGAGTTGTTTTTGTCCTTCTCAGAAAAGAACTGTATTTCCAGCTGACACTTATGTGCCTTGCGATAGGAGGCTGCAGAAATAACCTACTAATCACCTGCTCATTGCAACCTGAATTAAGGTCATGATGTTTCCAAGAAAAGATCTGGGGGATGTGTACCCAGGCCAGCTCTGCACTCAGGGATGTAATCAGGTGTCTTTTCAGGATTCATACACCAGCCTGAAAAGCAATTCTGAGAATCAACTAACATTGCAGAACAACCTGAGCTGCTTTGTGCATTCACCCCTGCCTTCTTTCTGCTTCTGTTTCATCTGATTTGTTGACCAATGCTGACATCAGGAGTTGCAGGTTCAGTAGAAGTGTAAATGAGAGCGTTGTTTGACTCTGTCCTTAATCATTTTAGAGAAAAAAAATCAGGATCTCTTAATGGCAATCTTAATTTTGTTGCTTAAATAGCTTTTGTTTACATAGCAGAAGGAACCTGAGAGGCTTTAAATACTTAAAATGAGAAAACTGGATCACTGGGAGTATTTCTGTTGTAGTTGTTTTGGTTTTTTAAAGCTTTAAGAGCATGAAAACCAGTGATCCAGTCCAGCACAAAGGAATTTGTAGCTGATTCTTTCCTCTGGCAGTGGCTGGAGCAGAAAGCTCAGTTCAGGTGTAAGAACACAAGACCTGTGCAGGGATTTTTCCTGGATGACTTCCAGATATCTGCAGCTCAGCAACTTCTGAAAAATCTGCTGGGTCAAACTGGTCACTGGCTTAATTCTCTGTCCCACAGGTCAGTCACTTTAAGCACAAGGTATTAGGCTCAGCTGGTGACATTTGAAGGATTGTTGACCAATAAATTGTCACCTGACAGCTATTAAAAATAGGTATTTTTAAAACATGATGAATGATGGAATTTTTTAAACCTCTTTGCATCATCTCCTCTGCTATTTCAGTTGTCCTGTCTGTAAATCTTGGCTCTCCTCAGAGAGAAGAGAATTTTTATTTTGATACTATTGTAAGGCTTTTCTGATGGATTTTTTCTTTTCATTTTTCACAACTATTTTCTCTAGGAGTGAAAGAAAAAGCAAAGAAACAAACACCTG
This sequence comes from Calypte anna, assembly GCF_003957555.1. NCBI lineage: Eukaryota > Metazoa > Chordata > Aves > Apodiformes > Trochilidae > Calypte > Calypte anna. The sequence goes on from NC_044245.1 coordinate 4,060,137, forward strand.
CATGATCTCTTCAGGTGAGTATTGCATATTACAGACATGAAAAAAAAAACAACAAAAAAACCTGTTGAAATAATCCTGTTAATTTTGCTTTAGAAAACTAACACCAGAAGCTATGTCAATGAGAGCAAAGAATGTGCCTGAAGCTTCAACTCAGTTATTTTATGAGCATGCAAAAATTATCCACCAGTTTTTCAAATAATTAATGGGGAAGGATCAAAACTTGTTTATAAGCAATTAAGTAACAGGAAAAGAGGTTCAGTGAATACCAAAACTCCATTTTTTTTTTTGCCTCAACATTGTTGGAGAAAGCAGAGGAAAAGCAATCACAATTTTCTTCAGGAAAAAGGAATATGGGTCAAAAGAATGACTTCCTTCAATAGAATCTTTGAAAATCCCAAACTGGAAGTTTGTGCCTTCCCTGAGCTTTATGAACACTTAGAATGCTTCTTATTTTTGTTTCCTGGGTGTAAATTAATTGCACTGCTGAGTTAGGTTTTAAGTAGTTTATATTCATGAGTTTTGGGGTACAGATCAATCCTAATTCTAACTTGGTTTTCATGCAGGTATTTTTCAGTGCTAGTTTCAGTAGGTTTGTTTTTTTTTTTTCATGATATTCAGCTAATGCTGATTGATCTTAATCCTCTGAATATAATTTTTCAATACCTTCACCACTGTGTAATTCTTAAAAAAAAACCCACAACCTTCTGCCCCCCAAAAAACCCTAAAACAAAAAACCACTACAACTCCCCCCCAAAATCCTTTATGGTTGAATTAAATAAATATTTTAATGAAAGAAAGTGGGTTTTATGCCTTTTCTAACACAAGGCTTTTTTATTTATTATTTATATATAAAGACCCCTTCTAAAACAAGAGTAACAATGGGCAAGCTCTACAGAAAAACCCGACTAAAAACCAGCATTTTGCCCACATACTTAAAACAAAACCAATGCATTCAGCTTTTGATCTTCTAGAATTACTAACTCAAGCAATGGTGGATTTGTTAGACAGGATTCAAATAATGTCACTACAGTTGCAGAATTAACTCACATGGCAGATTCCTTCCAAATGTTTTCTTAAAATCTAGATTTTCATGTAGCCTTCCCAGTTACATCTACTTACCCTTAACACAACAGATTTTTGAGTTACCACAACTAATGCTTAATGACAAAAAAATGTAGCTGTAGAGAAACAAGATAAACCAGGTTCCTCGAGATGCCAAAGAGTGGGTGTGAGTCCACCTGTGCCTGGTTAGGGCAGGCCCCCTATTACCAGGGGGCCAATAAAGGTGGGACACACACCCACAGAGAGAAGCTCACTCTGGTGCGAGGCAATGGAGAGACCAGCAGCTTGTGGAGCCTCAGGAGCAAGAAAGTCTCCTCCTGCTACATTTGGTGGAGAATGCTGGCAACATACAGACATCTAAAGAAGCAGCAGTGTGAGGAGCTGGCAAGAGGAACATTCTCCCTGATTTGAAAAAGTGCCTGGGCTAACACTCTCCCTGAAAGGTATGACCAGCAAGCTCTTTGGATTGGAAACCCCTGAGCAGAGGGAAGCCAGGAGGATGGAATCCCATGAGGAAGGGTTAAAACCTGTGTATGGAATCCCATGAGGAAGGGTTAAATCCTGTAACCCCATGAGGAACCAGCAAGCTCTTTGGAAACCCCTGAGCAGAGGGAAGCCAAGAGAAGAGTAGATACAGGAGGGAGAAGAACAACTCAAGTTGGAAAGGCAAGGACTTTGTGAAAAGTTTGTTTGTATGTTTGTAAGCTAGGGTTAAATCCCGTAAGCTATAAGTGTATGTTTGTGTCAGTCAAAAAAAAATGTGTAAAAATCCTGTATTTGTGAAAAGTAAAAATCCTGTAATCAGTGTTGTGTCAGTCAAAAAAAAAAAAAAAGGGGGGGGGGAGAAATGTAGAGAAACAAGATAAACCAGGTGCCTCAAGTTGCCAAAGAGTGGATGTGAGTCCACCTGTGCCTGGTTAGGGCAGGCCCCCTATTACCAGGGGGCCAATAAAGGTGGGACACACACCCAGCAGCCTAGCTCAGCTCACTCATGTGAGGCAATGGAGAGGTCAGCAGCTCGTCGAGCCTCAGGAGCAAGAAAGGCTCTTCCCGCTACGTGTAGCAGATACAGGAATAAAATTTACAAATATATTCTTCTGAAATGTTAAGTTTGCTCAAAGGAGTCTCACTTAAGTAATTGCAGCTTTAATTTTGACCCCAGATGGTATTTGGACTTCCTGATTTGTCAAAAGTTTAAACAATATTCCCACTTGGAGTAGAATCAAGATTTCATTTTAATTTCTTTGTGAATACTATGATAGTGACAGATGTAATTTTTACAGTTCTCCTGCAGATGAAACTACTGAAGATCAATTAAATTGTTGCAAGCTCACAGATTTTGCAAGATAAAAACTCTGCATTGTTTCCTTGTTCTATGCCTGGGGGATTTTTCCTCCTACACTCATGTATCAGAGGACAAGGTGATAATTATCTGGTGCCACCACACTTGTGTTAAGATGAAATAAAAGCCTGGATCTAAAAATTAAAAAATAATAATAAAAATTCCATATTAGTTTTAGGGTGCCTTTGTCTTTAAGAGAATAAATTCTGCCAGTAAAAAATGGAGTTGATATTGATTATTAGTTTAGATTGTGATTTTTAGCTAGCTGTGTCATTACAAATGTGCTTTTCATAATATCTAAATGCTGTTGTTTGAAAATCCTTTGACAGTCACAGGACTTTTTAAAATGTATTTAATATCTTCTGGGGAGGGAATCTTTCATAGTAGAAAAGGAGAGAGAATGAGACCCTTCCAGTGATCACTTGTGCCAGGAGAAGTTCAGGCTGGATATTAGGAAAAAATTCTTTACTGGAAGGGTTGTCAAGCACTGGAAGAGGCTGCCTGGGGACACGATGGAGTCACCATCCCTGGAGGTTTTCCAAAATGGCACTTCAGGACATGGTTGGGTTGCCAGTTGTACTTGATGATCTTAGAGCTCTTTTCCAACCTTACTGATTCCATGATTGTGTTCTATCAGCTGTTCTACCCAATTTTTGACAGCAGACCACTCTGGCTTTCCACTTCTTGAAAGGTTCTGTAGATCCCACAAATTTCCTGATACAGCTCTTATCACAGATCTGCTCTCCCCATCATCTTCCAAAGCTTGTTTTAAAGTGCCTGGATACATTGTGCTAGCACTGGGATCACCAGAGTTATGTAGTAATATCTTGAATTGAAAGAACAGGAATTAATGACTTCAGGAATACTTATTCACAGAATCATAGAATTGGCTGGGTTGGAAGGGACCTCAGAGATCATCAAGTCCAACCCCTGATCCACTCCCGCTGCAGTTCCCAGCCCATGGCACTCAGTGCCACATCCAGGCTCTTTTGAAATATCTCCAGACACGGAGAATCCACTACTTCCCTGGGCAGCCCATTCCAATGGCTGATCACCCTCTCCAGAAAGAAATTCTTTCTAATCTCCAACCTAAACCTCCCCTGGCACAACTTGAGACCCTGCCCTCTTGTCTTGCTGAGAGTTGCCTGGGAAAAGAGACCAGTGATTCATCTGCTTGTACTAACATCCATGCACCTTTAAAGTCACCACTGAAACTACATTCTATTATGAATGGGTATTTTACCACGCTTAGCTGAAGAAGAAAATGAACTTTTGGGCCCTTTTTATGTTCTCAGGTCTTTATTATATGTGAGGGGACTTGCAGAGTACTTGTAAAACCATGGACATCATTCCTTTCTTATGAGGAGTCTAACTGTGAATGGTACAAAATTTAATTATGTGGTTTCTTGTAATATGCAGAAATGCAACAAACAAGAAACAAAAATCTAATCACAGTGTCCCCTCAGCAAAAGACTGTATATAATTATTTTTTTTTAGTTGAGGTTGAAGGGGCTCTTTTAAATAAAGAAAGTGAAATCATCAAAGAAGTGTAGCATGAGCAGATGACACTTAACATCCTAATGAGAAATGATTTGTGATGGTCTGAAAAAGAAGTTTAGGTAAAAGAGTGCAGCCAGGTTTTGAAGTTGAAATTATCTTGAGGTACTGGCTGAGAACTGAGAATCTGGCTGAGATTTATCATAGGTGATTTCAGAATTTGAATCTAATTTGATTTATCCAGATAGCCTCAACCTGCCATGTCCTCAGGGCCCATGTTTCATATTTCTCAGCCTACTGTGAATGTTAAATACACCAAGGCACCACAGTTGGCACTGGCCACCTATTATTGGGCAACTTAACTGAGCCTTGAAGTGTAGAGTTCTACAGGAGCTTGGCAGAGAGAGCTGAAGGAGTCTGAAGAACCACCCAATGGACTAAATGGAAGGGCCATCTTAGATGATTATTGACCTCACTGGAAGCTTAAATATCCAGTCTGCACCTAGACATCTCTGTGCTGATACCTACATTTCTAAAAGAGAAATTTCCAATTCTCTATATTTCTAAAGAGACAGAATAGCTCAGGACTGAGTACCCCCCACCATAACACAGTACAACTGAGTTTCTAACAGGAACTTTCTTGTTCCCAGGACTGTAAAGGAAGCTTAGCTAATTAGTTTAGACTGGCTATTAACCACAGCAGGAGCTCTCTTTTCCAGCTTTCACATCCAAATAGATGCCTGCATTAGGCATCCATATCAATGGGTGGAATTTCATCCTTAAAGTAAACATCTCTACCTGAGCCATCATCCTAAATTCCTTGTAGAGAGATAGGAGGATGCCCTGAGGAATTATCTTGGTCTGCTGTAGACATCTAAATTATGTCAGGCAAATTGCATTCAGTGGTGTCTGTGGCTGTTAAAATAACCTGGAATAATCAGTTCACATTTACACTCTTAATTTAAGAAATTAGATGAGACAAGTGCTACTACAAGGGTGGGAGTTGAGGGAGGTGTCTGAGCTCCTCTGCAGCCAGAGGAGTCATTGGCATAATCAAGGAGAAAAATCTGGACAAAACCCAGAAATGAATAGGAACTGAAATGGCCAGATGAAAGCAAGAAAAGAAATGAATATTGTAATGTATAAGACTCTTTCTGAAGACACGAGCAGCTGGTTTGTCAACTCTTTAGAGACTATTAATAGGAATGAAAACTGCATTATGTTAAGTAACTTCCCTCAGGTTTGAAAAAATGCCTGTGTTATTCAACAAATAAGAAACAATAGAAATAGAGAAGGGATCACTGTCAGATTTTACTTTTTTTTAAGTAGAAATATTTAAAAGATTGGAGGAGCTTAGTTTTGAAAGAATCTAAGTATTCTGTTCATGGTAGGTAAGTACAGATAGGATAAATTTTTCAAGTGCCACCACTTGGCTGGAATTAAACTACAGACTAGAATATTTGGTAAAAAATCCACATGAATCAAGTGGCCATGGTCTCATGACAAAACTGGATTGCATCTTTGCCTGCATTTCTGTAGGGTCCCTGGACTCAAGCAAGGTAACAGTAATAGAATGTGGGTACATATGGAGTCAGGGCCCCAGCACACAGTAGGACTCAATTTTACCCAAGGAAAATAGTAAGTAGTTAACACATCTAGTGTAAAATGAAAGAAAATTAATTGGACAAACTAACCTTATGCAGCTCTAAGTTGTTCTTCTCTGATATTTAGTGCCTTACCTCTTTAGTAGTTCAATTTCCTCAGCTGTTTTATCTTCCTGCTTTCACCCCACTCTCTCCAACACCACACAGAAATCACCCTCAGGAATAAGATTTCAATCTTTTTTATGTCCCCTCCATTTTCTTAATACAGTAGAGTTCTGTTATTAATTATAGCTGCAATATATTGCTCAGTAATCTCATAGCCTGTCTAACCACTGGATTAGGAGCTTTCAGATACTGCAGCCTTCTTCCCACATTCCCAGGGCTTTTTGTTTTGCATCTTTAATCAGATTTATCAGAACATTGTTTAGAAATGCCAGAAGATTCACCTTTATTCTCTGGTTGCTGGCTCATCTTGCGATGGGGTGCTGGTGTGTGATACTTTTGTTGTCTGAGGACATTTCTGTGTATTCACACAGAGAAAATGCAGCTACATTTCAGAAAGATTTTTCTTATGGAAAAGCCTTATTCAGGTAGCTTATGGTGTAAAAAAAAAAAAAAAAGCCAACTCAAATCCATTCTTCCATCTTTTACAGAGGTTTGAAGTAGCTCAGTAAAGGTCAAGCTATTTTCATTAAGTAGCATCAATTTATTCAAAATATTCATGGTGGGGATTAGGAAGAATCTCAGGTCTTTTGCTTCATTGATTAAGTTTCATAGCATCAGTGTGCTCAGATTGCTTGCTGATGCTAACAAGAGGACATTGTTATGCACATCAGGGTTAGATTCTGAGCATTGGCTGGTGTTGTAGAGCATTGGAAGACAGAGCTGGTCCTTATCTTAGATTAATTGCTGTAATTGCCGAAGAAAAAATACAGCCAGTTTACCAGGCAAGAAACTGTTTTGTGGTAAAAGTAGCAAAATGCATCAGAGCAGGCAAGTGGTTATGAGAAATGTGGTTATCATTTTCTATTATGTCATTATGGGACCTTCTGTGGGTACATACAGGGAACTAGCAAAGAATAAATGAATAAAACAAATTAACATTATAAACAGAAGCTAGGTTTTAACCTAAATAAGGTTTTAGCCTACAAAAGATTCTGTTTAAAATAATGAAGGGATATTCGTGGACTAAGGAACTCAGCAGTTTTACTGTACGTGAGGCAAGATGTTCCAAAACCCCAATAAGAGGAGGCTCTTGTTTGCTTTATTAGCATGGATAAAAACACTTACAAGAAGAGTTTCCAGCTAATTAATTTAAAATTCAAGGATTGGAATGTGGGCTGGTTTTCAGATCAGCTGGAGAACATAAAGGAAAAGCAGCTGAAGAGAAGAGAGAGAAAAGTAGAGAGAAAATAAACAAGAAAGTACTGAGAAACCAATTGCTGTCTTCCCTAACAGCAATGCATTCCCCCAAGGACCTCTTATGAACACTCATGGTGAGAAACAATACAAAAAAACTACCAAAAAAATATAGTTCTCACTCCTTTTGCTCTAAATTGGGAGCCTGGGTATGATGACCTAAATGATTTAATCAAAGTGAGAGGCTTTGAATACTAGAATCCAGTGGAAATACTGTGGGCTGGAATGTCACACTGATATTAATTTAATTGCACCTTTGTGTTTACAGTGTGACTCCTCTGAGCAGTTCTTAAAAAACTACAGCAACCAAATCCCTAAGCAACAGGACCTGACTTTGAAATGTGACCTGTTTTGAGGGAGGAGGTGGCTGGGGCCTGATCTCCATAAATTCCCTTCTCACCTAATTATTCTGTGATCTCGTACTCTCATATTGTTTAAGTGCTGTTCAGCAGGAATTATAATCTGTTCCTACCTTGATGGGCCTTGACTTTGCATTTTTTTTTTGCATTAGGAAGTGCCTGATACCATCTGTTCTAGGATCTTAAAAATTGTTCCAGTGTGATGAGAAGCACCTTGCTGACTAGGGAGAGTCTGAGTGGCCATAACTCAGCCACTATAGATGGGGAAAACCAGTGAAAACCAGACTTCAATGATTTTTTTTTTTAAATTTTAGATTGTAATCTCTTAATTTTATAACTGACTTGATTTTTGGAATATTATTTGAGTTTTATCTGTGTAGGCAAGTGCCCAGATGCCATTATGCACTAATGAAAAACAAAGGTGGAAAAGGAGAAATAAATGAGAATCAGGTTGCAAATGTTATCCCCCCAATTTCTGCCTTCATTGACTTTTTTATTCTTCACAGGCTGTAGAACTGACTGTCTCTCCAGCATGAGTCTGAGGATGCTTTTTGATTTTAGACTAAATTTTCTTTGATTTGCAAGACAAAGGTGGGACACATCCTGATAGACATCCCTGAGTATTTTAATCCAGCTGCCCACACATGTACAAGAGTGATTTGGTCAGGACTATCAAGGTGCAAAGAGAGAAGGGAAAAGAGGAGACCTCATCACTCTCTACAACTCCCTGAAAGGAGGTTGGAGACAGGGGGGGGTTGGGCTCTTTTCCCAGGCAACTCTCAGCAAGACAAGAGGGCAGGGTCTCAAGTTGTGCCAGGGGAGGTTTAGGTTGGAGATGAGAAAGAATTTCTTTCTGGAGAGGGTGATCAGGCATTGGAATGGGCTGCCCAGGGAAGTAGTGGATTCTCCGTGTCTGGAGATATTTCAAAAGAGACTGGATGTGGCACTGAGTGCCATGGGCTGGGAACTGCAGCAGGAGTGGATCAGGGGTTGGACTTGATGATCTCTGAGGTCCCTTCCAACCCAGCCAATTCTATGATTCTATGATAGCACTGGCATGCCTCAGTTTTTTAAAAATAAGTAAGGAATGCCACTCAAGGTACCACTGTACATTTGAAGTACCTTGGTGAAGCTGCCAAACATGATATAGGACTTCCAGGATAGTTATAAACTTGTGAAGAAAGCTGCAAAAATATGTATTCCCTCAAATGGCATTAGATGCTTATTTTGGGGAAACTTAGGTAAGCCCTGGATCCCCTGTGACTGTACAGGACTCTGTGTTTAACACCATTGGGAAATAATGAATGATAAACAGGATATGAAGGAGCAGTTTGATCTTATCAAGGAAAAATAATTTTGTCTATTTTTGTTCTCCCAGACCCTGAAAATAACTTAGTGAACATTTAATGTAGCAAAACCCAGTATTAGTGCCTAGGTTCTGTGAATCCTGGAATTAAAAAAATTGCTACCATTCTTTATTTCACCTTCCCCCCAAATAAACCAAATTGTAGGCAAGAAGGGCTTTAGCTTTTACCTATTGGACCATGAAATAAAGATACTTTGAAATATCTTTGTTACACAGGGGGCAGAAAAATCTTAGGCAGCTTGAGGAAGAAATCCTCTGTCTCAAAATTTTCCATCTGAGAGGAGAGGAGGATGCAAAACCCAGGGACTTTCTCACTGAGAGTCCCCAGGGAATACCCTGCAGTCAGACTCACTGAAACCCTGGATCCTTTTAAAATCTACTGCCACCAGCAGCAAGCACGGGTCCAGCATCAGAAAGAGGGTTAACTTCAGTATTTTATTTTTTTTCCTTTGCCCATACTGCTTCTAAATCCATCCTAAAAGACCACTCGGTGCTTCAGCTCCCTGTACTTTAGCAAGTGGGTGACCAGAGGGCAGACTCATAGAGATGAGTTAAAAAAAACCCCAGAAGGATGCTGGAGCATCTCCTTACCTCCTTAACCTGGTCTTTTGGGGTGAGAAGGTTCAGGGCTTCCCCGGGAGGGCCCCGGGTGGCCGGGAAGGGAGGTGCAAGGATCTCCTGGGCGGGTCTTGGGCAGGTGGAGGCGGGCTGAGCATCAGCTTTTGGCAGCTTCACAAGAGGCAGAGGGAAGGAGGAGGACCCGGAGGATGCTGCGGAGGATGCTAAGTTTGTGCTGGCTGCTGCTGCCGCGGGTGAGTGCCCCGCGGTGTTCCACCGGGATGCAGGGATGGGGGGAAGGATGGAGGGGACATTACATCTGGCTCCTGACACACTTGGCCACAGCTGGATGGCTCTGGATATGGGGTGGTGGGGGACGTCTGCAGAGGCAAGGGAACTTTTCTGTTAAGGGAGGGCTTGTAAAAAGAAATAATAAGGGAATAGTTAAAGGGGATGAGGATGTAAGGGAGGAGGAAAGAAAAAAAAAAAATCCTGAATTACAGGTTTGACTCAGCTCTTCTCTTTAAAATTTTCCAGCTTTGAGATGCTATTAATAAATGTCTTCTCATTGCCATTCATTAGAACTGCAGTTTCAAAAGGACAGAAAAAAATCCCCAAAACAGAGCAACTGTAGCATGGCTTTAGAGGGGCAGAAGGGGATGTCTGGCTGTTCCAGTTGCTCTGAGAAAGGCAACTTTGCTGGATAAGAAGGTTATCCTTAGCTTAGAATAACTAAGAAGGAATAGTTTCCCCTGATGGATGTGGTATATTTGCCTCTTTGAAAAGACACTGATGTTTTTAATGTTGAAAGCATCTGCTTATAATATCACCAAGCAGGAGCTGCCTTATGTCTGCTATGCCCTGGAGTCAGCAGGTGAAACTGTAACATAAAACATTGGGGAAGATGCATGAGCACAGAGATGCCATCCAAGCACATGTGTCCCTCCCTATGCTCCATCCTCTGCTGCTGGCATTGCCTGGGCAGCTTAGCAAGAGCTTGTGTAAGTATAAGTAGGGTCATAGATCCTCTTTTTCCTCCCAATCTTTAGCCTTAGAGAAGTGTTTGGAAACTTTCCTCTGGGTGTGATTCCTGGGGACTCATTAATTCTAACTTGAGCCATCTCACAGCCAAATGTTCAGTGTAGGCTGGGGTTCAGACTCATGCTGTAGTCAGGGGGGGAACAGTCACCTTCCTGGGAGACATTTCATCTTGTCTTGCAGAAGACAAAAGGGGTGAATGTCCCTATTTATATATATCCCTAGGGTCTATTTTCTACCAGTGATAATAGTAGGAGTTTAGATGGTTACAGACTGGTCTTGACCCTTCAGTTTCAAAAGGTGAAAGATGGGATATAAATTTTCACACCTGGACCTCACATCCTCTGCAACTCATTTTTTTTTCCTCTGTCTTTACACAACTTTACATACATGGATCCTGGCTCCATAAAGCTTGTCACAAATAGTTATTATCATGTGGAATACCCTCCTTTCAGGGCAAACTAGACAGCCTGAAGTGTTAGACTGCTGAAGGTAGAGTAGCATCTGGACCAACCTTTACACACAACTTATCCTTGCAGCTGTCAGCAGAGTGAAAGTGGCCTGAAGTGATTTATCATGCACATCTGTTGGCTGCCACACATCATTTTCATGTTTTAGCATATTGCAGCTGACTGTGCTCACAAGAGATGGGATACTACAAACTGAATGGTCCACCTAGCTTGTGGCCTCAAACTATTGCTCCTGTATTGACTCCAATTACATGTCTGGTAAGAGGTAGAGCTCTAAATATCAATGGGTTTTGTGTCTCAAACAAGGTCTCAAGGAAAGCTTTGCACCCTGAATTAGGCAGGGAAGTCCAGACACCCATAGAATGTATTGTGTAAAGAGCCTTTTTATATTTCAAAGGATCATGTCAAAGCAGAGAAATAATTCTAGTGTTGATTCTGCAAATAATTCATTATTTTGATATGAAAATAAAGCAGGAGGCTTCTCCTGTGAAACCAGGTGCTTTTAACTCCTACCAGATCCACAGGGAGCTGTTTGCTGCAGAATACACTTTGCCTTGCAGAACAAAGTCCTTGACATTAAAAATTACCATTTGCTTGTAAGTGACAAGAAACAGAGAGCAGCGGGTGCTGAAATACCTGAAAATGACTTTTCCTTTCTGAAAGTGTTCAGAAGCTCAGGAAAGAGAGGATGGGGAAAAGAAAAGACACTGATTTCACTGATTCCTTCCTGCTGAGCTAAACTGTTTTCTTCTTCAAACATGTAACAGCTTTTCACATTTCTGGGGAAGGGATTGAGTCTGATCAGATGGATGGAAGTGAGGATGGAAATATAGGTTGAATTATTTATGTGCTTGAATAATAAGTTTCTTGTGGTAATAAGTGTATGGATCCAAATCCATTGCAAGGCTACTACTGGTTAATGTGTGCTGGGGGGACACAAGTGTTTCCTTTAGGAATCTGGGCCCTGCAGACCTTAAATTTCCTAAAATAGGGAGCTGGAGGTGTGGAGGAATAATCCTGTTTTGGTGTTTTGTTAGCCTGGAGGGAGTTAGTGGAGGGAAGCTGGATCCTATGCTCTGAATCACTTTGTCCTCAAACAGGTGTGTGAGAGAGGTAGGAGGAATCCTTCCCTAGAACCACTCCTCTGCTTTCATTGATCATTAAGGGAGGCCTGATGTGGGAGTTTAGATTAATCATCTGAAACTGCCTGTCTGAAATTAGGAATCTTCTCTAAAGTTACTCATTTAGCCTCCTTCAACACTTCTGGGAAGGGGTGGAAACGCTCCAAGAGCTGTGGCTCTGGTTTCAGTGGAGTGAACTTGCTGATGGACATTGCCATCTAGGTTTTAGCTCTTTGGAATTAGGAAATTTTAGGAAAACATGCTACACATGCAAAATGGGAGAAACTTCTCCTTATTTTCTGCAATGGCAGAAAATGAGGATCCTCAGCTATTAGAGTATAGTTATTCTATAACTATTCTATAACTATAGTTACTCTATAACTATACTGGTTATATTTCATGGTAATTACATACTCCACCAAATTTATCACAGAACTAGTAGATTCATTTTCATTTTCCTCAAGATAGTACTAATTACATTGGTTTTACAAACAAAATAAATTAGTATGGCTGCACTGTTACATTCAGAGTACCACTGAATATATATATATTGATACACAGGGGTATGTATGTATGTATGTCAAGTACTGTTCTGTATGAGGCAGTGCAGTTAAATACAGTCAGATAAATGCAATCCAATACACAAAGGAGCATTCAAGCATTACTCCAATGTCTTAAAAACAATCTTGGAAAGTTATACCTCTAAATGACTGTAAAGCAATCAGTGTCTCAGCTTCTCTTTTTCCATAGGTAATCAAGTTAGGCAGAGAAAATAAACACTGAAAATGTCCTCTAGGTAGTCATTTTCAGCAAAAAACAGGCTTCTGAAATAATCTATTTAACTGGCTGAAGAGAAAAAATTGGAATTAGGTCTTTTCCTTTGGGGTTGAAAGTTTCTGGGATCGAGACTGTGGCAGAGCTTGCAAGCTGAGGGCAGGGGTCTGTGCAATAACTAAATGTTTCTTTGGTGTGGTGGCCTCCTGGTGACCAGTCAGCCAAGGTCAAGAGTGGTAAATATGGCTTGGATAGGGTAAAAACAAGAGGATACTGATCTATATTTAGAAGTATATTCAAGCCATGGGCTCATTTGCTGCATAAGAAATTATTTCTTATAATTATTATTGATGTTATTTTGGATAGTTTCTTTTCTGACACAATGCACCACAACATATATGACATTTTAAATATTCTGGAATTACTTAATAAGCCGTGTCAAATAAGAAGATCCTCAGTGTGCTGATTTTGAATGAAGTTGTATTGAAGTGGACAAGAGCTTATAGAGCATGAGGTTGATCCCAGTTCCCTTCAAAGCACATCTGAAAATTGTCCTTGACCAAAGCTTCTCAGCCTCACAGCTTTTTAATTATCACTTGGCTTTTTGAGAAAGGACTTAAGCAGATAGAAAGAGACAGATGTTATGGAAGATTTTTATGAGGAATATTCAACAGCTTGAGATGTTGCTCAAAAGGGCTGAGGATTTCTTTGTCTTCTTTAGTTGTCTGACCTCTCTTCAACATGTTCATGAGCCTCCTTCCATCCTGTGTGTTCTGTGTGTTCCTGCCTCCGGTTCCCGACTGCTGCTGACTCCAGGATTCCAGCCTGGACTTTCCCAGGGCTGCCCTGCAGCCTCGGTGGTGACGTGAGAGTTATTGGGGGAAAGGAGGGAGGAATGTGGTTTCCATTTGCCTGTATATTTGTATATATTTAGTAATTTTTCCTATTTATCATTACTGTTCATTAAAGTTGTGTAGTTTAGTTTCCAACCCATAAGTCTCTCTCCTTATTCTCTCTCCTTTCTTTATTAAGGAGGAGAGAGATTAATAGAGAGCGTCTGTTATTCGGTTTAATTGCCGGGCCAGTGTTAAACCGTGACATGGTTATCAAAATTGCAGTTAAAAAAAAAAAAAAAAGTGTAAGTATTGCTTCAGACTATGAGGTCAGTGGGCAACTTTCAGGACTGACTGAAGACTTCATTCCCCAGTTAAAAATGGGCAGGAGGTTTGAATGCCTATTCTGTGCATTTCTGTACTAGTTTTAAGCCTCCAAGCTGAGAGTCAGTGTGCGAGAAGAATGGCAGAAAACTCTGCTTTTGTATGGGGGAAAGCTAAAAAAAAATATTCAGGCATCATAGTCGTATCAGAAAGACTGAACAGGGGAAGCACAGGGAGAACAGGGAGTACAGAGATGTTTTCAGAGATCTGAGATGAGATCTGAGACATGAATGCAAGCTGTAGAGACAGAGGCAAAAGGAACAGAGGTGAATATTCCCAGTAAATGCTTTATGCACTTGAGGCAAAACCAATTTGTGAGGCTTTAGGATTGCACTGCATTGGAAACTAAACTGGGTGGCTGGAAAGACCCTTCAAGTCCTTGAAACCTTCTCATCTTGCCAATGAATTGAGCCACTTCCTTGATTAATTTTCAAAAAGAGTAAGTGTTATGAATTTATTTGATGCCATTGAACTGCTTTTTCAAAAATACATTCAGTGCCCAGTGTTTGAAGCACTTCCCTTGGTTTCAGAGGCCATAGAAAATGTCCCTACTTTTACCCAGGTGTGCTAATGGACTCGTTAATGAGTGAAGATCTGTCCTTAACATGACATCTAAATTACAGTTTTTCTGCCATCACAGTAGTCTAGAGACACCATCACTGGATGGGCTCTAGGAAAGATTGCTACTAGTTAAGGTGCACTAAGGATGGCATGAGGATGTTGCTAGAAAACCTCTCTTCTCAGTTCTTGCTAAATCTGATGTTGTCCAAGATGAAAAAATTTAAGTCTAAAGTGCAATTAGATTGATTTTTCTCCTCAGATTTGGGCAAATAAATAAACTACCAGAGGAAACAGAGGAAGAGAGGAAATAGAAAACAGTGTTATACTCCCTACCAGTGGGTATATCTCTCAAGATTTCAGTGCAATAACCTCACAGATGTTAAGTCCAAAAGTAACCACAAACCCTAAATCTGGCTCTCCAAACTCTCTCAGGTTTTTAGCATGCCCAAATCTCTCATAGGTAACTTTTTAACATTCAGCCTGTGATTGTTTTGATCCAGTCATGATTCTTTCAGTGGCTTGGATTTAGAGTTAATCTCCCCTGAATTTTGGTTGGTCACTAATTCTTCATGTTGTGATGCTCAGGAATGCAGAAGTCTCTTCCTTAAGAGCTGCTCACAAAGCTGCAAGAAAGTTTTCTGTATAAGCCTTGGGGTGAAAGCACCCCACTGTGATTTTCAGTAGGGTTTCTGCCACGTCACTGTCTTGCTACTGAGAAATGTTGATCCAAGAAGCAGCATTTTAAATCCCCCTCTTATTCTCATTACTGTGGCAGGGATTAAAAAGCTCTGCTTTGTTTTATTTTCCAAATTATCCTTTTCTAATGTGAACAGGAGCTACTCTTTTCTTCCAAGAGCTCAGTCATTGCAGCAGATACCTCCCAAAATCACACCATGTCCCTGTAGAGCTTTTTCTTTCTAGAAAGCCCCATCATCTAACCAATGTAAGCAGATGAGAGCAACAACACCCAATTTTCTCTCAAGGCACTGTGAGATTAAGAACAAAAAATAAGTAAGCCATATCCAACAAATCACAAGCAATGTTCTGCCTAGAAGGCTTTTCTTTAACTGTAAAATGGTTTAATGTCTTTCTTTTTCTTAAAGCCTGAAGAAAACCAACAAACTGAAGCATCATCACTGTTCTCAAATTCTTATGTATGTATAATTTTTTTTTCTTTTTTTCTTTTCTTTCTTTTGATAACATCAGGAAAATTTCCAGTAAGGCTGTAAGATCATTAGCTAAGAACACCAGCTTCTTTTTTTGCTTCTTATGGGATGATCATAGAATCATAGAATTTTTAAGGTTGGAAGGAACTTTTAAGATGAACCAGTTCCAATCTCCCTTCCATGGGCAGGGACACCTCCCACCAGCTCAGGTTGCTCAGAGCATCATCCAGCCTGGCCTTAAAATCTTCCAGGGATGGATGGGGCTTCCACCACCTCTCTGGGCAACCTGTGCCAAGCTCTCACCACCCTCATGGGGAAGAACTTCTTAACTTCCAACCTAAATCTCCCCTCCTCTAGTTTGGATCCACTCCCCCATGTCCTATCACTCCCTGACATCCTAAAAAGTCCCTCCCCAGCTTTCCTGTAGCCCCTTCAGATCCTGGAAGGCCACACTAAGGTCTCCTTGGAGCCTTCTCCTCTCCAGACTGAACAACCCCAACTATCTCAGTCTGTCTGCATAGCAGAGCTGCTCCAGCCCTCTGAGCACCCTCCTGGCCCTTCTCTGGACACTCTCCACCATATCCATGTTTTTCTTGGAATAGGGGCTCCAGAACAGGCCCCAGTACTCCAGGTGGGGTCTCAGGAGAGCACAGCAGAGGAGGAGAATCCCCTCCCTTGCCCTGCTGCCCACTCTCCTCTTGATGCAGCCCAGGATCCATTTGTCTTTCTGGTCTGGCAGTGCACACTGATGGCTGATGTTGAACTTCTCACCCACCAGCACCCCCTAACCCCTATTCCTCAGGGCTGCTCTCAAGCCACTGACTGCCCAGCCTAAATCAGTGCTTGGGATTGCCCTGACCCAGATGCAGGACCTTGCACTTGGTCTTGAAAATTACATGATCTGTACATTACATCTGCACTGGATATTGGGTTTCAAATAGTTAAGTGTCAGTAATACTTAACCTATCCACTGGCCTATAACAAGAACTCTGTGCTCTGGTGGCTATAGCCAACCCCAAATCCAGTAACCCATTAGCAAATAAAATCTGAACATGCTGAGTGATTGCTTCGCTGTTGGTGGTAGTGGAGTTGACTACAGTCTCTTATGTTCCACCTGCATCTGTGGCATGTGATGTCTAAGTTGGCCTTAGGAGAAAGAGAACCCTTCCTCTTCTGCAAGTTTTAATAACTAATTATCTATTATTATTACATCCAAAACCACTGTCATGAGGGGAGTTAACTTAACCCAAATCTCCCAAATTCTGCTTTCTCCAGATCATTTCAAACTTTCTTCCATGGGTTTGATTTAATTTTTGGGTTATAACTGGCCACTTCTTTCAAGTCTTTTGTCAGAGGACTCAGTATAGATGGTAGGCTGCATACCATGATATCAAGCTCTCATGACTTTTAAACATCAAGCCAAAGAAAACTGCAAATACAAAGTTTCTCAGCAGTAACAGAGTCCAGAAATTCCAGATAGTGAAGAAATTACTTCTTCCCTGTCCAAGTGAATCCATCTTTATAAACTGAAGCAGTGAGAGATTTATGTAGGGATATTTTTTTTACTAGTACTAAAATGTTTTTTATGTAGGCTGAATGCAAAGTGAAATATGTGTTAGAAGATAAAGCGATGAGCAGGGAACCTATTAATACCTGAAAAATTGCATTTCAGAATTGTGTGACTTTAGTTGGGCAGCATGAAATACTATTTTAAGAGTCACTCATGCTGATTTAAAAAATATATCTTGAATTACCCACTGGAGGAATATAATGCATGAAATAAAGCCACGTCTTAATTTTCTTTTCAAGCAGTGTCCTTAATCCCTTTTCTGCTCTAATATTAGGATGTAGGAACCATCTGTAGGGCCTCATAATTAAAAGCAGTCTGTCTATGCTACTTTAAAGCCCAAATGTAGGCAGAATTTTAAAAGCTTTTTAAATATGATACTGTGTTCTATTTTTTTCCCCTAGGCAGACATTACTGTTAAGATATAAGAGTCGACATGACTTCCAATAAAGTTTCTGTGGGAGCTAAAAGAAGTCCTGCTTGCAGTGCTCACTGAAAACATTCTGAAGGACAATAAAGCAACTTCCTGGGACTGAAAAGGCTCTATAGATGTGATGTTTCTTTCTGTACTGTCTTGAAAGTCACCAGAGGTTTAGAATGGCCTGCAGTCTTCTTCAGAAATGTCTCAGGAAGCCTTCAATCCCCCTTGTCCATTAAAATCCATAACCCTTGAGTCTCCAGCTTTGCCCTGAACAGCAAAGCTTGCAAAGGAATAAAATCTACTCTATTCCATGTGAGACTCCCCATGTCTTGAAGACCTAGATATCCCAAAGGAGACATTGGGGCAGTGTTCAGCTGTCTGAATACAGTTCAGTTACTTTCTAGACTCTTTTGGCTCTTGGTTCTGGTTTAACTCATTTAAAAACAGGTATTTCCCTAAATGTTAGGTATTTACCTAAAATCAGGTGTGCAGAATTATTGGAGATACCAAATAATGTACCCAAGACATTTATGTGGGGCTGGCAAAATGAACACTGGACCTACACAAGAGGGCTGAGGTTCTCTATAGGATCTCAAACTGCCTTTCACATTCCTGGATGAGTGAAACATCCTTCAAATTTCCATAGACTGCAACAGAAGCTCAGGTAACAAGGTCGCAGATAGGCCCTGACATTGTAGAAACTTTCTCAGCATTCAATTGCTTCTCATGTGGTAATAATTTTGGGATGTTCCAGGGTATTATGAATGTCTTCACAGTCCCAGCAGATATGAGACAGGACTAGAGGGGACATGGAACTTTCTGAAGTGGGAGATGGAGGCCAAGCAAAATACATGACAGCACTTAATTGTCACTAAGTATCTGTATTTAAAAACATTAATCTAGACCTTATTCAGTCACTGATGTCTAGAATCTGATTAGCTACTTAAATGTAGGTATCATAACCTGTAAGATGAACACCATTTCTTAAGATCCCAAAAGAAATAATTAATTCTTTCTCATTTCTGGTGAAATGAAAATAGTGCTTCTCCTAAGGAGTGTGTAGCATCCTCAGATGTTGATAACAGATTAAGCTACAGGCAGAACTACCATTTTTCTAGTTTTTGTAAATTCTTGTGCTTGAGTATTTCTCATTTAAGCCCAAATAGAAATAAAACATCTATTAATTGCCTCTATTTCTATAATTATACCAACTGCTTTCAGGAGGGAAGAACTTATACCATGTTCTCCCATTTGAGTGAACTTGATTCTTGCAAGCTCTCAAGAATCAAAAGAGGAATGTTTTCCCAATAGGTAGTTCTGAACATCCAAAATAATTAACTAAAAAAACCCCAAGAAAACAACAACAGCAGCAACAAGGAATAAACAAAAACCCTAAACCTAACAGGTATATTTAAAGACATTTATTTAATTTTATTTATTTTACATGGAGGAAATATATATATATATGGCCAGACTTCCTGCATATCTGGGGTCTCAGTGTGAATTTTCCCATAACTGATGGATTTCTCCAGTTTTGGGCAGCTGACAAAGAGGTGGAGATCAAAAAATTGTGAAATCCATATCAAGTCTTGTGAAAAACTTAAGTGTAAAAGAGAGGTGTAAAGGAGAGTCCAGATTGGAGATGATGTGCTTGAATTTTATAATACAAAGAAGAATCCATCTGATTATACTTATTACAAATGTAATTATACTTTATACATACTATAATATAAAGAAGAATCCATATGATTATGCATATCCAGACATGTATACAGACTGATAAATCTATGAGCTCACAGCCTCATTTCCTCTTTGTCTGCCCTTTTGCTTTTTATACTTCCTATTTAAAGAAAAATCTTCAGCTGGATTTTTCACATTCTTGGACCCCAAAAATATCACCCATGAGGCACAACCTAGAATGAAACCTGTTTTTTTCTCATACTGATAATCAAAGAACTTCTTGGTTTGTTTTGTCTTTCTTTTGTCTTTCTCTCACTAAGGTTGAGGGAATCCATCCAGAATGCAAGATATTCCAGCAGGTTGTGAAAGAAGAGGCTCTCTGCTTAGAAAAGAATGAATCTATTTCCTCTGATATTAAAGGTAATGGAATCTGATTGCCAAGCTCTGTATGAATATCTCTTGTGTTACTTCAGGAGCACAATATAAATATATCTTTAGTTTTCTTGAACCAAGATTTGTTTCCTATTTTTATTTTTTTTCTTGAAGTGCTTCTCCTTTTATAGGCTGGGACTTCATGTCATGATTTTAGACATCTTTAAAAGCTCATTATCTCAATCAGAACTTGTATTCTTAGGTTCCCTTAAAGTAAATAGAGAAAGATGAGCATCCCAAGAACATGTTTCACATCCTTTGGTTTAGACACTTCTATGATGATTCATTCTCTGGAGCTGTATTTCCCTCTGCTAACTACAGAATAAGATGATTAGTTCAGACCCAGACAAGTTTATATGTTTATTAAAGACATAGAAACCCTACTTGGAATGTCTTACATTGCTAAAGTGTTTGGTGTGTTCTTTACTTTTCATCCAAAACCCCAAAGAAACTTCTACAGAAGACACTGAAAAGTATGATGAAATTGTAGTGTGTTCAGAGTCATTCCAACCTGGTCAAAATTAGTTTGACCAACAAACAAAATTTAAAAAAATTATTCCAAACTTCTTCAAAACAGTTTCTTCATTTTTGGAGGCTCTTTGTTTCTTTGTTTGAAAAGATCTATTGTGGGGTTGTATTGTAATCTATTATATTCTCAAATAGAAATTTTGAATGTTAAATTAACATTTTAGAGTACCCATAAAATACTTTTAAACTGCTGTGAAGAGGATTCTTCCTTGCCACTGTGGAGACCCAATTCAAAAACTGATTCAAAGCACAATTACAAAATGTTCAGGCTCTTTGGAACGTTCAGTTATATTTTTTTCCAACCAGCTTCGCTTAGAAAAGTCTTCATGCACCTCAATCATATCTTTTTAGTTGGATTGAACTGTCAGGAGTTCATTTCCCACAGGGGAGTTACCAAAGACACCTCATGCACTTGGTATAAATAAAAGTATTGCAAGCACCTGGAATTCTGTCAGCCCCATGTTATTTCCTTTATCATTTGATTTATTTTTCTGCAGCCTTTCCAATGACTATAATATCTAGTATCCTTCTGTACTTGCCTACTCTATTTTAGTTGTATTTTTCCTCCCATTTAATCAAGTCTAGAATACCTCGTGGACACATTTTGCACTTGGAACATTCAGTAAACCCCCCAAAAATGTCCTGGCAAAAATCAGGCATTTCACATCATGATTTCTTCCATGTATTTTCTACTTGAAAAGTACAACGTGGTATTCCAAGAGGTTTTCTTTTTACCAGAAACATAATTTCATGATTTGGGTATCCTCTTTGTAGCAAAGGCCACTCGAAATTTAA
The DNA here is from genome assembly GCF_003957555.1 of Calypte anna. Lineage (NCBI taxonomy): Eukaryota > Metazoa > Chordata > Aves > Apodiformes > Trochilidae > Calypte > Calypte anna. The sequence continues at coordinate 4,081,114 of NC_044245.1, forward strand.
ACTGCTTAAATGTCTGTTAAATCAGTCAAAAATCATGAACGTTGTCAACTCTGATCTTCTGAAAGCTCCCCTTTCACCTTGTATTCCCTGGAAACTGAAAAAAAAAATTAAGGAAAATCTGTTCTGGTATTTATAGCCTTTCTCCAAGTCATTTGAAATTAAAGATTGGATCTGGGAAAATATTGAATCCCCAGTATTTTATTTTGGGTGTATTAAGATTGAAGTAACACTGATAAAAGTCTCTAGCTTACATTTCAGTTTCCAGGAACTGCACATGAGACAAACTGAAGGTTCACAATTTGTACAGTTACTTCTCAGCTATCACAGGGAATAGGAGCTGGAATTAGGCTGAGCTGCAGACTTCTTGGTCTAATGCAGCTCCACTTTATTTTTGTTGTACAAAGTGGAATCTAATGAGTGCCACAGTAGAGTCCAGGGTGCAATTCCACTCATCTTGAAGTAGATGTGTGAAATAGGTCAATCGAATCAAGCTCTAAAAATGCTGGTTTTTCTCAGCTGTCTAAAAAAGAGTGAGCCCTGGTTTACTGGGTAGGACTTAAGCATCTATGATGCCAACACTACTTGATATAAATCCTACTGCTGTCTTGGTGAAGTCTCAGGTGACTTGGACAATCATTTGTCTCTTGAAATCCCTGGTGTCTAAAATGTTCTTGCTGGCACTCAGGAGTTTTTCCAATATGAACTGTAGAAGTCAGTGAAGATCAAGCCAGATCTAAGACTTAAAAGATACAGGTTTCACTCCTACATAATATCACCTGATTCTTGTTTTTAACCCCACATTGCCAAAATAATAGATTTTAGACCCAGCTCCTCAAAAGTACTCTAGTGAATCAGTCATAGAATTAGAGAATGGATGTGGTTGGAAGGGATCTTAAAGATCATTTACTTCCAACCCCCATATGGACAGGGACACTTCCCACCAGCCCAGGTTGCTCCAAGTCCCATCCAAGTGGCCCAGAACACTTCCAGGGAAGGGGCAGCCAGAGTTTCCCTGGAAGAGGAGAGACCCTTTAGGTGCCTAAATCTCAGTGGGTGGGCAGCTGCGTGTGTAAATTGGATTTATGTTACCTGACTTCATTAATTTGAAAATTAGCAGCCTAGTTTAGGTTATAATCATCAGACAGACTTAAGTATTTGCAGCTGGTGATTCATCCTGTCCTCAGAAAGGAGCTGCCAATACATGAGATGAATCATTCCCTGGAAGACCCTTTCTGATCACCAAATTATCACGAATAAGACTGCCAGCATTTTAGACAATTAAAAGTAGAGATAATTATTCAGGGCTTCTATTTTTCTATCTGGCAAACTGGGGATACCAGGAATGGGTGATATGAGGATTATGCTGTGGAAGATTCTCAGGATTACCCTTTTGGAAGCCAGCACATAACTTTGCTCAGCCACAGGCAAGTAATATTGCTTCCACATTTCAGCACTTGACAACTTCAGATTTATTTTGTCATCAGCCACAGAGGAAACAGAGAAGAACCAGGGAAAGAAAATAACACCTCCCAAACAAAACTCATGCATTGCTTTATATCCACCTTACGACTACCTAGAGATTCCTTTCAGTTACAGCACACTGCTCTTTTTTTAGTGGTTCAGGCACCTTTACAAGCTGATAATTTTTCTGTCTTGCACCCACACCTCCTTGCCAGCAGACACTGCATGACCACAGCTTGAGTCTCACTGTGATGCACCCGTGACAAAGCTGTGATTAACTGTAACGTCTGAAAGTGCTTTTTAGATTTATTTATTTTTATTATTGCCCTGCATCATCAAGGAGAAAACTCAGGTTTAGGCAACATCCTGAATGCCAGCCAGTCAGACCTAAAACCCGTTGATTACTGAAGAGCAAGACTTCAGCTGTTGTATTATTTCTTGTAAGCTGTAAGAAATTGGTAGACTTCAAGCAGGGACTCAAGGGACTAAGGCTGAATTTTTAAGTGTGCTTTTAGGCTCTGAAACCATTAATGATAAATTTGAAAATGCTTTTTAAATTTATTTATTTTTATTATTTCCCTGCGTCATCAAGGAGAAAACTCAGGTTTAGGCAACATCCTGAATGCCAGCCAGTCAGACCTATTCCTGATGATGTTTATTTTATGTGATGCTGACAGATGTTCTTCTGCTTTGGGGTGAATCTGATCTCTGTTTGAAGTCCACTGTGAAAACCCACTGATTACTGAAGAGCAAGACTTCAGCTGTTGTAGTATTTCTTCTAAGTTGTAAGAAATTGCTAGACTTCAAGCAGGGACTCAAGGGACTAAGGCTGAATTTTTAAGTGTGCTTTTAGGCTCTGAAACCATTAATGATAAATCTCAAGTGCTAATAGTAATTCAGACTTAATTGTAGTGACTTTTGTTTGGACAATAGAAGGACCTCCAGGTGATTTGACTTTGAGATTGTGCCTGCTTGAATTTTAGGCACATTTTCTCATGAGATAAGGTGAGGAAAGCATCCAGTTTGGAATATCAAATATGATGGTGACTTCAAGGACAAGACAACAATTCAGACCTTGATTTACAGATCTTCATGGGCTACTGTGGCTCTTCCTCATCCATATGTATTTGTGGGAAAACCACCCACAATTGTATGGAAGATTTTCTGTGTATTCTTCTCTGGTTGTTTCTTTATTTAGATTTTTTTTTTTCTTTTTTTTTTTTTTTTTTTTTTTTTTTTTTTTTTCTTTCAGGATGTTCCAGAGATTGGGATGGTCTAACCTGCTGGCCCAGAGCTGCCTTTGGGGAAGTAGTTAAAGTTCCTTGTCCAAGATTTTTTGAAGAAATCACCAACATCCACGGCAAGATTTTTTTCTTATCCTCTTTATCCTTAGATATTTTTAAAATAAATTCTTTCAGGTAAAAATTTAGCATGTTTTCCTGATTCACAATGCTAAGTTACACCAGTTGTCATACATTAGTTATCCAGATACACATCTTGGATTATGGGCAACCTTTGCCACTCATTTGTTTTATGCTGTACTCAATAGTTTAAGTCTCTTTGGTAGTCTAAAAATAAAAAGGTGATCACGGTACATTGCTGAGGTTATAAAGCAGTGTAAGTATGTCGTTGAATCTATGATTCATACAGTCATAAAATAATTAATGTTAGGAAGAACCTCTTGAGGTCATCTATTCCAATCCTTCAGTCAGAGTAAGACAAAGTTAAAAAATTGTATCTGCTTTCAAAGCCAGATCAGATTTTTTTCCAAAAGCACAAATCATGCTGTAATTGCAGGACATACTCCATAAGATGATTTCTTTTGTACTGAAGAGTGCATTTACAGAAGGAATTTCCTATAAGAAATGAAGAATTTCTACTGCATTTGAAATGAATGGGAACACCTCCCAGCTTTTCTAGTTATATATCTAATATTGCAACTCTGTAGCTCATCATGCTGAACATGACTAGACCTGTCAAGTCCCTAACTGAAGAATTAAAATAAGAATAAAAATGTGTTGCTTCTTGCCAAAACTTAAATCCCTCTTCCTCCCCCCATAATTCACTCTCTAATATATTTTACCACCAAAGGTTTCCTTCAGAGAAACTGTACTCAAGAAGCATTTTGGTCAGAACCATTCCCACCATACACCATTGCCTGTGGATTTGATGAAGGTTCCAGCAAAGGGCCTGAGGATCAGGTGGGTTTTTTATTCCCTGTTTTTGGGCTCTCCAGAGCATCCTCTTCTGAGCGTGCTGAGGAATTGGATGCTGCCACATAGCTGAGCCTTGTCAGAACCCTGTAATTACCCATCCTCAGTGCTAAGCTTTAACCTTTTAGGTATATTCAGAGCTTGTTTAACAAATTAGGCTCTAAATAAAATAGAGAGTAGCAGGTAGCATTTTCCTCTCTGTTTGATTTTCTCCTCATGGTGTTAATGAGTGGATGGATAATTAGTTCACTTGTTCTGCCCAAGGAAGGCTTAGGTTCTCTGATAAAAGTGATTAGAATCCTTCCCATGCACCTCTCTTGTGAGGAACAACTACCAACCTGTCAGGGGGGAATTTTTCAGGGAAAATTCCTCTGGATCCCTCTATCTGGTTTGTTTTTCCAGATTTTCTTTGACTCAGAAAGATCCCATTATTTTACAGCATGATGGTCAATGCACATCTTTAGGAGTGAACCCCTGGGTGCCTCTTGGAATATTTCCATACTATATTATAGGATTCAATGGAGTAGGAAGTGAATCTCTGTTTTTCCTGTCTGATTATTATTGCAGATACTCAAATAGACTCCAGTGGATTTTTTTGTAACCCACATCTTCAGATGATTTAAATTTCACCATCATACTTGGCCCCAGGATAAGAATGCATCACATACAAGAAACACTTGTTTTGGTTTTTGTATTTTCAGTGAAGATTCATGATCTACTCTGCATATAGTTGTTTTTTGAGCTACTTATCAAAAGAGAGAGAAAATGCAGTGGCAGTCTTCATTGTGCAATTAAAGAACCTATTCTCTAATTTTCACCTGTGTTTTGAAAACATTGTATACAAGATTAGAACTATTCCAGAAACAGCAGGATGTTCCCTGGGTTGTCAGGTTTACATGATTTATTTATGGATCTACTTAAAATTGCTAATCTGTTGTCTCAACCTAGAATTGTTGCCTTTTGGATAAACATAGCTTGGATCAAGTAGAGAACAAATTGTCCATTGCATTTTCAAGGAGAAAATTTGTCTGGATTCAGAGAATTTAGTTTCTTGGGATTTTAGATAATTAGATGATCTTTTAGAGGATCAGAATAAAATCTGCATAGGTAAAGCAGTGTAAACATGCTTCATTTTTCTTAAGACATGGGACGCTTAAATGCAAGATAGATAATGAACTATAAAGAATTAAAGTGTTACAGTATACAGCAGATTAATTTTTTATCCAAACAATTAAAAATGAAGTTATTTTCTTGGCCTTAATGTTCTAATCTCTACAACACCATGTGACTGACTCACTTGCTAAATGCATATTTCACTTATTTTTTGCTTACAGCTTTTTATCACAACTGATAATTATTACATATGGCCCAAGTTTAAAGTGATGGGTTCACATATCACCCATCAGCAGGTTCCAGTGCCCTGGAGTCTTGCTATATCTACAGGACAGAATGTATTTACTCAAAAAAGTAAACATATTCAAAGGGGTCACTATGGCAGATGAGCCTGTGGGCTTTAAAACTTGTCTCATATATGAGGTTTAGCAGCATTCAGAAAAAAGATGTGTTAGCAATGGAAGGAGAAATCTGAAGCAGATATCCAGCATGCAAATAAGCACAGAGGTGATGGGATGGATTAGAAAGGGGAAATGGATGTTAGTGCAATAAGGACACAAGTGGGCATGCTGCATAACCACCAGCATTGGTCTGTGTTCTCTTTTTCTCTTAGAAATCATATTACTCTGCATTTTGGCATGTCTACACTGCTGGCTATGCAGCATCAGTGACTTCACTCATTACAGCTCTAATTATCTTTGCTGCCTTCAGGTAATACAAAATTATTTCTATTTCAGGATGTCTTAAGACAGCCTCATTCTAATTCCCCTCAAACCTTTTGTTTTTTTGCTTTGTGGGATTTTTTGGTATTATTTTCAAATCCTTCTAGGCATAATACTGTTGATGGCAATGATCTTTCTCTATTCATATTGTGCTATTTCTCTGAAGATGTTAAAACAATAAAACTGCCAGAGCAGTCTGTCTTAATCTCTTTAATGACACCATACAGTGGAAATCCTCCAACCTGTTATCACAATTTGATATAAGATGCCTATTTCTCCAGTGCAGAGCAGGACATGTTCTGCAGCAACTGAGTTTCAAGACCCTGAACCAGAAGTAACTCTAAACTGACTGTTCCTTCTATGAAAGACCATTGCTTCCAACTGGGAGCTATAGAAAAAGATATAAAAAAAATTAAATGTCCTGTTTGGTGATGTCAGATAGTAAGAAATGGATCCTAGTTTTGATTGGTTCCAGCCCACTTAGACAAAAGCTTTGAATTTACTCTGCAGAGAGGAGTGCAGAGCATGGAGGTGGCTTCCTAACTGGAGGGGGCTGAGAGTGTTAAAATTCATGTAACTTACAGATGAACCCAGGATCAGGAGGTTGATATGTCCAAAAGTTGAAGGAAATTTCTTCAGCTTAAGGTAAAACTATGAACAAGATAATCTAGAGAAATAGAATCATAGAATCATTTTGGTTGGAGAAGACCTTTACCCAACCACTCAACCATGTCCTTCAGCACCACATCTACACAGCTTTTAGATCCCTCCTGAGATGGTGGCTCCATCACTGCCCTGGGTATCCTGGGCCTGTTCTTGACAATCCTTTCAGTGAAGAAATTTCTCCTAATATCCAATCTAAATCTCCCCTGGTGCAACTTGAGGCAGTTTCCTTTTGCTCTATTGCAAAGGAGAGTAAGAGCCACCTTGCTCCAACCTCCTTTAAGGTAGCTGTAGGGAGTGACAAGGTCTCCTCTCTTTTTCTCCAGGCTAAACAACTCCCATTTCCTCAGCATCTCCTCATAAGTCTAACGCAGTTGAAGAGAATGCAGCCAACCCACACCATGAGACTGACACCCATTCAATATTGTCTTCTATGATAGCCAGAAAGGGGCTGAAGAGTCTGTTGCAAGACTCTTCAACCAAAAATGTTCCGTAGAATAATTAAAAGGTTTTATTGCTAAAAAGCCCCAGAGCCCCAGAGTTACATTCTGCTTCTGGCATCTCCTTTCAATGTGTGTGGATTCAAGGATAATTATCCCAGATCTTTTTCTGGCTTAAACAGTAACAACTGCTCTGCTCCCTTATGCCTGGCTCCCTCCCAGATGATTTATTTTCTTTGGAAGGTGTCTGTACTCATGTTGTATTCCTCTTCAAATTTTCATGAGGCCATGGGAAATTTCTCTTGAGGACCAATCTTTCTTTTCTCTTTCCATGTCAGAAAATTCCACTGTACACGGAATTACATACACATGCACCTGTTTGTCTCCTTCATCCTGAGAGCAGTTGCTGTGTTCACCAAGGATGCTGTTTTGTTTGCAGATGAAACTATGGACCACTGCCTAATGTCAACGGTACCAAACTTCCCCTTCTCTCCTACCCTTAACACTTCATTCATTACCTGGAGGAGAACATGGAGATTTCTTAATCCCATTTCTCTTAATTCCCTAGAACTGTGTCACAGTTTAACACTGGCCCTGCAATTAAACCCAATAACAGATGCTGCCTATTAATCTCCCTCTCCTCCTTGATAAAGAAAGGAGAGAGAATAAGGGAGAGAGACTGAGGGGTTGGAAACTAAACTACACAACTTTAATGAAACAGGAATGATAAATAGGAAAAATGACTAAATCTATACAAATATACAGGAAAATTGATCCCAGGTTCCTCCCCCCTTTCCCCCAACAACTCTCACGTCACCCCCGAGGCTGCAGGGCAGCCCTGGGAAAGTCCAGGCTGGAATCCTGGGGTCAGCAGCAGTTGGGAGCTGGAGGCAGGAACACAGAGATTCAGGCTGGGATGGATCAGGAGCACAGGCAGAGGAAGGGATGGAATCCTCCCAGGATGCCGGGTGAAGGAAGGGAAGCAGGAAATCTGGCTTGGCCCTCGTGATGCCTCAAATTTATCCTGAGTATGAGGTGTATGGGATGGAATACTCTGTTTGGTCAATTCTGGAATCTATCTTGTCTGTTCCTCCTGGATGGTAAAAGTTTTCTTCAGAGCTGAGCAGTGTCCTTGGCTCTGCACACCAGTCTCTAGCAGAAACTATAAACATCGAGTGTTATCAGTCCTAGAAGCACACACTGTCTGAGAAACTTGCTGTTAATTTTGGCAAGTGCAACTACTTACAAGAGACTGAGCTAAAAGCAAAAGTACAAGACAGAAAATCACCTTTATCCTGGCCCAAACCAGGACAAACTGAAATTTTAAGCAAACAATACTAGAGAAATCCAAAGACCAAGTGTTATGGCTGTGTTCAGCTTTGATGTAGAAGGTACAGAGCTATTCAGTATAGACAGAGCTGTTGTAATTTCTGTCAGGAAAAAAATTAATCTATAAAAGAGAGGCAGTGTTGCTCTTTAAAAACAAAACAAACCAAACAACCAAAAAAACCCAGAACAACCCAACCAATCAAACAAAAAGACCCAAACCAAACCAAAAAACCCCAAACAAACCAACAAAAAAACCCAAAATCTAAAAAACCACAACAACTCTGATATAATTTGAAATGGTGGAATCCCAAACCTATTCAGAGATCATAACAATTTCTTCATTTTTGTATGGTAACATTGAATTTTTTCTGTGCTTATAGAGAAAACGAATAGGATGGAGAGTAACCCTAAAACTTTTGTCTTTCTCTGCATTTCCAGGTTGCTTGTAAGGCTGCTGTGGCATTTTTCCAGTTTAGTATTTTAGCCAATTTCTTCTGGCTCCTTATAGAAGGGATATACCTGCAAACACTGCTTTTGCTGACCTTTGTTTCAGACAAGCAGTATGTCTGGTGGTTCATATATACTGGCTGGGGTTAGTACTCTTTTCCTCTTTTAGTTTTTGTTTGTTTGTTTGTTTGTTTTGTTTTGTTTTGTTTTTTTAGTACTTCCATTTACTTTCAGCACTGGATAAAATATTTGTCCTGAAATAAAATGTCCTTTCTGATAAAAGCTGCCCATCACCCAGTACTACTACATCAAACCCATACAGTTATACTGTCTTTTTGTCTTGTTAGATACTTACACCTTTCAGAACTTTGGAAGTGATAGGATGGATTACACAAAGCCCTATGATAAGGCTACCTGAAAGACTGCAGCTCTCATCCTTGTGATTGTAATTAATTTCATGTGGTTAGAGTAATTAATGAAATTAATTTTAGGTTGACAGTTTGCTTTTAGTAAGCAGTATTGGATAGATTATTCATAAATCATGTAAGTTCAGGCCCCAAATCAATAAATTATCTTTTTTTTCTTTTTCTTTCTAAGACTTTCTTGCTCTAGGGAACCTCTGAGTATATAAAATTAGTTCTGATTGTTAGAATATGTGCATGTAATATATAAAGATTCTTGCACTGCAAAGCATTGTTTATCATGGCTTCCAGGTATTCTTGTACCTCACCTTGGTTACTCTAAAAGAGAAACAGGTAAATTGAGTGATTAAACTGACACTTCTGGCATGCTGAAATCCAAATTATCCCGAGGTAAACAGTAATTTATTCTCCATCTTCATATTCTCAGACCTTAAAAAACGTATTTAAATTCAAAAAGTCTGAGTTTTATAAGGAGGATGCTGATTCTGAGTTATTCCAATTATGACTGCATGAAAGTAGATACTTAGAGCTTGATTAATCACAGGTAACTTATGATAACAAAGGAAACACCTCAATTAATAGGGCAGTATTCCTCATCTCCATCTCTAACCAGTGGAAAGTGAGAGACATATTAGGGTCAACTCAGGTTTTAGATGACATTAAACTAGGTGACATTCCATTAACTAGGTGACAACTTGAACTGAAAATGGACCCAACTTAAAGGTCTTGAACAAAGGTCTAAAAGTAGAAAGAACAAGTTCTGGGCCTTTTGTACAGATTTCAAATGGTACTTAAATGATTTAACCTATGTTTCTATAGACTGATTAGTGAAAATGTCACCTGCTTCTGATTAGAGTCCCTTTTACGGAACCTTTGAAAGTTGCTTAGGCTTTGGAACTTCCATATTACAGAAAGAGAACAAAAGGAATTGTAATCTACTGTAATTCTGTTTAAATTAAAATCAAAATTAATTTAAAAAAAATTAATTTTAAATAATTTAAAAATTTAAATTGTAATTTTACTTAAAAACAAATTTTAAAAATATAAAATTAAACAAAACCAAAAAATAAAAAAGGAAAAAACTACTCAGCCAAAAATGCAGAAGGATAAACAATGAGAAAGTGAGTGTTGAAATCTCTAATTCCTGTGTTTAGTTAAATGTTCATGGGGCACTCATCAGTTGATGGCTCCTCAAGGCATAAGTGTGAACTCTTCCAGCTAGTGCTGAAAGAGTTATATCCTGGCTGCAATTCAAAAAATAAAAGAGCTCTAGAAAGACAAGTGCTTCTTCCAGTTTTACAAGTGCTTGTAATTCATACCCAAACCTCCAAGTAATTCTTGGCTGTTATTTCTGAAAACAGTTTCACAGCATCCCTCGTTGTCCTTCGTTTTGATTTCATTCTCCTGACCTTTTTTTTTTGGTCTTTTTTTTTTTTTCTCTTTCCCTGAACTGCAAGTTAACTTCTTTCATAAAGTTATATTAAATTGTCTGGTTCATTGTCTGAACTCTAATGTGCACCCAATCTGCTGAACTGTGAAATTTATTGTAACAAAGTTCCCATGGGATGTGGCACTCAAACCAATCCAATTGGTTTCCATGTTGCTTTTTCCAGGAGCTCCCAGTGCTGTGATAGTTGCTTGGGTCTTCACAAGAATCCATCGACAAAATACTGGGTATGTCAGAGCTTGGGTAAGAGAATCAAGGCTGTCTTATTTTACATTGGATTTTGATGTGCTGACAGGGAAAAAAATAGAGATGAAAACAGAATAAAAAAAAAAAAGTTTGTTCCCAAGTTGCTCCTCTAAGCTTTAAACTTCATAACAGGTCAGAAAATAATTTTTAGTACTTTAATTTTAATGGACTAATAGTATCAGAGTAAGTATTGAAATTTCATTTGTTTTCCTTATGTTAATACTTGAAATAATTATTTTAAGAAAATCACTACTTCTGCTTAACATCAGCTATAAACTACTAACTCTAATCTTTCCAAATAAGTACTTCCCAAACAAATTCTTACATCCTGATAAGTAGTTTCTTCTTCCATTTCCATTCAGTTCTTTGATTCTTTTATTTTATTTTCTTATTTTTATGTTTTAATATGGATGCCATGTCTAATGTAGGTGATTATTTATTAAAAGCTGCCCTGGAGGCTTTAGGGTAATTTCACATGAATGAAAGATATTATTTTACACTTACCTGCTCAGGACTCAGGTTTGTGATGTAAAAGCAGTACATCCTATGATCCACTACATTTGGCACATCCTATCTTTCTTTCTTCTTCTTTCAGGAAGAGGGAACATGATATAAGTTAGCATGATATAACCAAGGCACTTGACTGGAGTGAGTTAAACTGAATTGGTTTTGATGTTAAATATGTGCATAGCCTCAAAACAAGGACTAAACCCCCAGTCTGTTCTCTCCCTCCAGGATACCTTTATCTGGGGTGTGGATTTTTCTTCCCTGCTTTCCTTATGACCCCAAAGTCATTGTATTTGTGGATGCATTATAGTTAAACCTCTGATCTGCACACCATAAATCAGTCATTTTTATAAAAGAAGAGCAGGAAAGAAACCTGCAAATACAAATGTACATTTCTTGACTTTGCCTTGATTCTCCAACCCTTGCCTCCTGCTGAGTAAACTTCCTTTAAGTTCTGCTGCACAGAAGCTTTTAGGGTATCAATGCTGGCAGAGGCCTTTAAATAGGGATTTAAAACTGAGTGTCCACCACTTTACTGTTCTGTGACAGAAACATTTTCTCATGGTGTGGAAAGCTCACATAGGATAGATAACAACTGGTTTTGTTTGATCATTGCAGATGTTGGGATGATGATGAAAATGGAATCGTGTTGTGGATCATTAAAGGCCCCATTATGCTAAGCATATTAGTAAGTTTCTTTTATTTTGTCTTGAGCATCTTTTGGAATATGAAAGTAAGTCAGTGTCCCCTTTCAGTAAGCTGGGAGAAAAGCACATACTTTGCACTGGATTGTAAATAGAATAATAAAGAATCATAGAATGGTTTGGTTTGGAAGGGACTTTAAAGCTCATCTTGTTCCAACCCCACTGCATGGGCAGGGACACCTCCCACCAGCCCAGGTTGCTTAAGCCCCATCCAACTTGGCCTTGAACACTTCCAGGGATGGGGCAGCCACAGCTTCCTTGGGAAACCTGTTCTAGGGTCTCACCACCCTCACAACAAAGAATTTCTGCCCCATGTCCAACCTCAATCTCCCCTCTCCAAGTTTTAACCCATTTCCCTTGTCCTCTCCCTACTCCCCCATGTCCAAAGCCCTCCCCCAGCTTTCTTGGAGCCCCTTCAGATATTGGAAGGTTGCTCTGAGCTCCCCTGGGAGCCTCCTCTTCTCCAGGCTGAACAACCCCAATCCCTCAGCCTGGCTTCCCAGGGAGGTGCTCAGCCCTCTGAGCATTTGAGTGGCTCTTCTCTGGACATTTTCTATGTCCTCCTTATGTTGGGGACTCCAGAACTGGACATGGTAGCTCAAAATAATTGTATGACATGAGGTTTTGCTGTAGCTTTTGTGGTTTAGTTGTTTTTTTGGTTTTTATTTAATTTTCCTCCCGTAATGCCCTAAATTACATCATAAAGGGTAAATCCTATATTTTCTGGAGTTATGCTAGGATGTAATCAGCTTGATACCTCCATTCCATATACCACAGTTGTGTCTGCATCTCTGTTAAGCAGTTCTGAAGAAAGATAATCCTTACTGACAAGATTCTTAGAATATGAAGCTGGTTTAGTGCAAGAAATACATGTAGAGAGACATTATCAACCAGGTGCCTTGAATTGCCAGTGAGTGGGTGTGAGTCCACCTGTGCCTGATTAGGACAGGCCCCTATTGGGCATGAGCAAGACCAGGGGGCCAATAAAGGTGGGACACACACCCACAGAGGCAAGCTCAGCTTGCTCTGGTGCGAGGCATGGAGAGGCCAGCAGCTTGTCGAGCCTCTGGAGCAAGAAAGGCTCTTCCTGCTACACTTCTACCCTGGAAGTGCTGTGTGGTGGCTGGAGTGCTGGAAGAGACCAGCAGCTCGTCGAGCTTCAGGAGCAAGAATGGCTCCTCCTGCTACAAATACATATAGATAATTTTACGTAGTATATTTTTGAAATTAGTTCTCAGGATGTAAACTTACATGTGTTTATTCCACCTAAATTCAGTTAGGAACAGTATGCCATTTAGAACTCTATCTGTTACCATCCTGCCATAAGCAATGAAGGGAACAGGGGAGAATGTTTACATCATGTAAAATCTTCAAGGTGCTGGCAAATGCAAAGAGTTAATGTAAGACATAAAATTAGGTTGAAATATGGAGGTCTCTATGAATTCAACATAGCTTTCAGCATAACTTCACGTATAATTATATATTGTTGGGAAAAATGAAAACTGTTTCTAAAGCTACTGGTTTGGTCTGAGAGCAGATCTACAGTGGTTTATAGGAGTGCAGTTCCTGTGACCGGGGATTTTTAGTTCATTTGTGTCACCTGAAGATATGTCCTGATTTGTTTAATCCTGCTAAATTCACAGATTTTGTCTTGTCTTTTCAGATTAACTTTATTATATTCATTAATGTGATCAGAATTCTAGTACATAAATTGAAATCTCAAGAGGGAGGAGGGAGCCATTCAAGCCACTTTGTGTAAGTATTTCTGAGTCATTGGGCATTGACACATTCTTGCTGCTACAAGAGATGCTTCATGGGGAGCAGCACAAAATGCTCTGCTCCTTACTAAGAGAAAGACAAATCCCCAGACTAACAATGCAAATCCCATATATCACAACTCACAACTTCTCCCTTAGGGGGACAATTTGGGGGGGGGATGGCAATGGGCACAATGAAAAAAGTAAAATATGAAATATTACAGCTTCAACAGCACTCAGCCTGGAACTGTAAAGACTAAATGCCAATACATCCATGTTGCTTCCAGTCCTTTCCACATAAACAGCCACAGAAAGTTGCACATAATGTCCTTTAAATTCTTAGCAGTAACAGGATGATGATGTTCTGGTAACTGAACCTGGTCCTTCTTGCTCACAATCCTCTTCACTGTCAATGGGAATCTCATCAGTGCCATCAAAAGACTCTAGGGAGCTATTTCATTCATCCTAAGATACCTGGGTATGGCTGTTAGTTATGGCAAAGGACTTAGCTTAAACCCTCTGGACCTATCTGACCCTTCTGGACTCAGCTGAAGGCCAACTGGAATAACTTAGGGCATCATCAGTGTCTTTTACTCCACTTAAAGCAAGAAAATTGGGCAGTGTTGATTAGATCTCCAGTGACACTTTTGGAAGGTGAGACACTTACATAGAAGATACATCTGTGTGACTGAGATCAGTCCCAGGAGAGTAGATCAGAGTACTTAGTTTGATGCTCCTATTTCTGCCTGTATAAGAGGGTGAAGATCCCTTAAAGGCCAGTCCAGAAAACTTACATGTTGATTTGTTCATCTGTGCTTACCAGGTTTTGATGGGACTGGTGAAATGTAATCTTTCCATCCCTCTGTTGGGTGTAATTATCACCATTATGGAGCTCTTTTCTGTGTTAAAAGCTGTTTCAACATGCAGCTGTTATCACTAATTCTGTATCTCATTCTTCTTCAATCCTTGGTTTGCCAGGAGACTTGCTAAATCTACATTACTCCTGATTCCCCTCTTTGGAGTGCACTACATTGTATTTGCATTTTTCCCAGAAAGCACTGGTCTGGAAGCTCGTCTTTATATTGAGTTGGGTTTGGGTTCTTTTCAGGTAAGTTGGCCAAAATTTATGAGTCCTCAAAGAACTGGGCTGAAACACCAAACTCTGAGGAGTTTTACATTTTAGGTTGGTTATTAGAGCAGGTGTTAATAATGCCTCTCAACTCAACACACATTCCAGCTGACTCCTTTGTGAGCTCTTCCTGCTGTTTGTTCCCTTATCTTGTTTGAAATCTCACAACAGGTTTGAGTTCTGACTCCAACTTCATATTAATAATCACAAAAAAACCCCAAAAAACATCTACTTTTATGGCATAACAGTGATTGAGTGCCAGCAAGATCAGTCCATGGATTAAGGTGAACTGATTGAAACAAATTCCACATATAATAAAGGTGATGATAAGAGGATTAAGAAAAAATAAGGAAACAGCAACTCGTAGCAACTTGTTCTGCCCTTTAGCAGTAATGAACCCATCAGGTTAATAATTCTTTGCTTCTTTTATTTTGCTGTACCACTGCTCAGAGACATATTTTGGATTTAAGAGGACCAAGGTCTGGGTATGGTAGACATGGTAATAAATACCTGAGACCTGAGATCTTTCCTCTTCCTCTTTCTTTTGTATCCAACAACAGCTTATTCATGGTATTATTTGTTGAAAACACATATAAATATACTACTAAACATATATACTAGAATAAGACAGAGGTCCCTATTGCCTTACGTGAGGAAAAACTTGCTTGTAGGTTACAGTGAACAGTAAGTTAGCCCTGAGTGTCTCCATAGAAAGGCAATAATATACTTGTAGTGTCACCAGTTCACTGAAGAATTTAATCCTATTATGAAAAATTCTTACAGAACAATAAAAAATAGACACTTCTGTTGCTTAACTCTAATTTCTAATGCAAATTATGTCTTTTTCTGATTCTATGCTTCCAATTCTGATGGTTAACTTTTTTCTCTGTACCCTTCCCCCTCCTAGGGCTTTGTTGTTGCTCTTCTATATTGCTTCTCAAATGCAGAGGTGAGTACCAAGTACATTAAATTATCAACTTTTCAACTTATGAGCCTCTCTTTTTTTTTTTTACTTTTTTTTTTCTCTTTTCTCTTCTCTTCTCTTCTCTTCTCTTCTCTTCTCTTCTCTTCTCTTCTCTTCTCTTCTCCTTTCTCCTCTCTCCTCTCTCCTCTCTCCTCTCTCCTCTCTCCTCTCTCCTCTCTCCTCTCTCCTCTCTCCTCTCTCCTCTCTCCTCTCTCCTCTCTCCTCTCTCCTCTCTCCTCTCTCTTCTCTCCTCTCTTTCCAGGGCAGATCTTTGCTTTGATCTGCTCCTGAAAGTAGGAAATACCCATATTGTTTTTTTTTCCCCTTAGTACCTTTGTTGACTTTATTTGTGTTGATAGAGTTGTGCCAGAAGAGCACGAAATGAGCTTTGACTCAATGACCCATTACAAATGGTTGGGGACTTTCCTTCCAGGGGAGGATTTTTTCTGCTTTCTATCTAACAGTTACCAGGCTGATTTTTCAACGGGAACCTTGGAACAC
Source organism: Calypte anna (assembly GCF_003957555.1). NCBI lineage: Eukaryota > Metazoa > Chordata > Aves > Apodiformes > Trochilidae > Calypte > Calypte anna. Next base: position 4,097,179 of record NC_044245.1, read on the forward strand.
TCTTGACTTTCTTTAGTTTTATTTACTCCTATTAAGTGCCTTCCATTTCTCCTTCCCTTTTCTGTTCCCTTTTCCCTTCCCTTTCTCTTTTCCAGGGAAGCTTTTGTATTTCCAGTAGTTTTGTTCAAGCACTTTCCCAGTTTTGTACCACTGTTAGAATTCACATAAATTCCCTTTAGTGTGTTTTAGAAACCCCTTAATTAAAAACCCTAAATTTGCTTGCACTTTCCCCAAAGGAACAGAATAAAAAAATGCAATAAGAAAATGTAAAAAAACATCTCATCCTCAGAAACTTCTGTGGGTTAGATGAGAAGGACCCACCCCAAGGGTTCCCCTCTCAGCACTAACTTGGACTGGGTACTCACAGCAGTGGCTGGATGTAGGTGAAATTAATTCAAGGATGAACAATGCCAAAAATAAATTTGTTACTTAGGAAAAAAAATTATAATGGTCATTCTAGTGCTGTTCTGAAAGACTAACTGTAAATACAGAATGCTCTGCTTCCCACCTGCCTTCTGTCTGCATAGACTCCTTGCCAACAGCCTTTAAATAGTTTGCAGATTGTGTCTCCTGACACACAAAACTTCTGGGTGTTAAAACAGGGGCGGTCAAAGAGTGATCTCTGCCCCAAGATAAGGTGGGATGGGTTGGCTTGTGTCCACACAGCATAAGGATAACAGCTTCTGGAACACATTGGCCACTCATTACAACTTGGCAGTGATTCCTTCCTGTACCTGTTGTGGTTGCCTACAAACATAAAAAATAATTAATATTTTCTGTGTGTGTGTGGTTATTCAGTTTTAAGTATCTGCATCAATGTGAGAGACTGTGCTGCTGTCCAGCAGGGTGGTATCTGTATGGGATGAAGCTGAGGGTTGGGATTGTATGTCCTGGCTTTTGGAATGAGGTACAAAGCAGTGCTGAAGGGTCTTGAGCTTGCTGGGACAGTACTGGGTTGGGGAAAGAAACCTCCTTTCACTTGCTTGAGGCTTGAAAGCTCCAGAGAGATGTTCTGTCCCTGCTTGAAGTTTCATGTCTGCGGTTAACAGAGAGAATAAAGGTAGAAGAAGGGGACACCTAAATGTTAAATATTCTAAGTGACTTCCAGGGAGCCCTGATGGCCAAGATTTATTTCTTCGTGTCCCACCCTCCTATTTATATATTGCTGTAGAGCCTGAACCTAGTAGAGAATTAGATAGGAAAATTACTACCTGAGTTTGAAGTATTTAAACACATTTGCCCACATGTACATCCCCTTTAAGAAAAAGTAGTTTCACCTACTAACAGAAATAGTTAATTTCTGCATTTAATTTGGAGCTAATGGTGCCACAGCTATAGCACTGCCACGGATGCCCAGTACAAGTGACAGCCACAGAGGATGGCAGCTATAGAGATGGAAGCATTTGCCATTTCTTAGGTTAAGATAGCATTTATAAATTACTTTGTAGACACACAGGAGATCTTTCTCTCCCTTGTGGGAGAGCCATATGGAGATGAAGCTGAACATGAACAGAAGTAACACAGGAGCAGACTGTTCATGTGGACAGTAGAAAGGGCTGGGTGTTTCCTGCACCTCCTTGCTGTCCCTTTAACACAACTTTGAGTATGAGCTGCTTTCTGTAGGGCAACAGACCCTACTGTCCCTCTGTCCCCTCACCCTGTCCCCAGTAGTGTCAGTAACTGGCCTTGTCCCTCCAGGGTTGTTCAACCTACCTGTTAGTTTGGTGTCTGACAATAAAAAAACTATTTTTGCCAACAACTTTGAGGATTCCCAAGACCTCCCTCAAATGCAATACATATTCCAGTTGCTCCAGTATCTTTCAGGGTCAGTAATGGATCTTGAAGAGGGATTTCAGTCTTCATAAATGGAAAGCCTGGAGAAGGACCCTGATTGCACGTGGCAAAGGTGCAGAAGAATCAGTATCAGGAAAAATAGAAACTATACAAAAAGGGGGAAGCAGAACTACAGGAATAAGCAAAGAAACTTGTCAAAAACTTCCCCATCATCCTCTGAATTTGGGAAACTAAAGGTGTTTACTTCTAAAAGTGAATAGGGCCATAGTATCCATTCTAAAAATGTGTTAAGGCTTAATCCTGATTATCCTGATTGATTTGAGTGCCTTTGTGCATCTGGACTTTGTGGCATATTTTACCTTCAATACCCATTAAGCCTTCATTTTCTGCTTCTTTGTTTTTAAATTCCTTTTCTCTAGGTTCAAAGTGAACTGAAGAAACAACTGTGCAAATGGCAGTATCAGGAATACCTGAACTTCACACACAAACATGGGACTCTGTCCAGAGAAAACAGTCCAGTCAACTATGTCACTCAGTTATCACTGCTTGAAAAAGTTAGTCCAAAAAGGAAAACTTCTGTGTACCAGAATGGTGTGACTTCTGTCTGAACATTTCCAGCAGGATGACATGGTAACACAGTACCTAAGAAATGGCCAGTTTGGATCTTTTATGGTTTTCCATAGTGTCAAGAACCTTCTGCAAATTTCTTGTTCTGAATATGAGCTGCTTTTCTCACCTGGTACAGATCAGTCCCACAACCCTTGTTTCTCATCTTAAACATATCAAATCCACTTGTTTTCTTGTGAAAAGCCAGATCTTGAGCTAGCATCCCCAAAAAAGGAACTAAATTAATTCCTCCCAGGCCCAGCATGCTTGTCACATCTGTCTGGGTTTCCCAAAAAGGTCAGTTTTCAAGAGCATTATTGCTAATCTTCAGTGGAAACAGAACAGTTATGTGGTAGCAAAGATTTGCCATCATGATTAGTGATGTTTTGCTTGTTGTTTTGAGACAACTTGAGCCACCTTAATGGGAATTACACCCAGAAACTTGTTGAGCACCTACCTATGGAGCAGCAACCTCCTTTAAAAGGAATCCCAAGGTGTCTTAAGAGCCAGCACAAAAAATAAGAGACCACATACATTGTCTGCTTGTGTTTTTTTAATTCCATCTCTGTTGAATAGATTAAATTAGTCCAGAAAACCCCAAAATGTTTTGTGTCTGTGGGAAAAGAGGGAGTAGCTGAATATTAGGCAGATTATGTGTGTGAAGAATCATAGATCAAACCTTACAGATTGTACCTTGAGCTCAGAATAATTTACAGACTTAGTCTTAGTGCCCAGGTCCTGGTGTAGCTGAACCACCATAACATTGAAGGCTGGTTGATGAAACACACCATTAAACTATGGTTTTGTCCTTTTTTTGGGACCTTCCTTGGAGGATTAATCTGCTCAAGTTGCTGTGATTATCTCAGCCCTGCCCAACATTTTTCTGCTCATGATCACTCAAAGATGTTCCTGCAGTCAGAATTATCAACACAGAAGATTATCACTGCTTTGGGTGGCCTTCAAAACCAGGTTAGACCCTACCTAAAAGGCACACATGACATGTCAGACATAGCTATAGTTCCTTTTAAGATAAGATCATTCCCAGGAGAACCTTCATTGGCTTTCTGTGAACAGCAGCATCAATTTAACTTCAAAAAGTGGTGCTCCAGGCCCTCATTTTCCTCTACTCCTGGTTAATGTTTTAGGCTAGATGACATTTGACTTTGTGGAAACCTTGTTGATTTTACATGTTCCATCTCTAGTCTCAGTATCAGAGCAGAGATACATCCAGATTTTTATAAATGGAGGGGGTTATTTTATAACCCATTTGTCTCAAGGAATCAGATGTCCTCTATGGGGTGTTCTTTTGTCTATCTGACCACCTTTTCAGTTTTCTGTGTAAAAGCAACCTTTGCTCCTGTGTTGTTTAAGTTTGTTGCCTATCATAGTGATGTGAACACATTTGTATGAGATGTCTCTAAAACAAAAGTGATAATTGCAGATGCTGTGAGGTTATAAATTTTAATTACTTCAATTTGGATATTTCATTTGAGACTTTATAGAAAAAGAAAAAACAGTCTTATAATTGTGTTTACTACGAATGCAGTTTTAAAGCCAATAAATATGTATAATTTTGAGCAGTTTGTCCAAGAAAAGTTCTACATTACATGATCCTGGAACATGAATTAATGCCCCACTCCCTTTCCAAGGCACTAAATTCCAAGCTCCCTTCTTGATGGCACCTCTGAGGATGTGATGGATGGTGCATGTAGGAGTAAGGAAGACTTCAGGGATGTATCTATTGCTTCTCAGCAGTTCTGCAAAGGCAGCAGAAGAGGATTTCACAGTGTTTAGAAGTGCTACGTGGTCTGTGTGCAGGCACTGCCATCTCCTGGTGAGTGCTGGGCATGATGATCCTGGCATTGGCCCCCGATCACAACCTGAGCTCTGCCCTCTCCCAAGTGAGATTTCAGTGATCACCCAAGGATATCTGCAACACATCATTAAATTATATCAGGTAGGAAAAGCTGCTTTCTCTTCCTATAATGCCCTGGAGTTTTTCTCACTCTTCAAGTATTTTAAAAAATCCTTTTACAAAGTAGATAACAACCTGGTAAGAATAAAACCATGTTTTTCAGCTGGTTTTCTTGGTGTTGCAGCAAAGATGAGTTGTTAATGCAACTGATAAGTCTCACCAATTTTTAACTCTTACAGTGCCAGTAAGCTTCAGAAAACTTGATTGTGTGGACTCCAGATTAGAAGAAATCCTCCCAGCAGGCAGCTTTACCTGCTTTGCCAATGCTGAGCTTCCTCATCAACCCAGAGAGAGACTTGTAGAGCACAGCAGAGGGATGGTAGAAGTTATAGAAAAAAAAACAAACCCAAAAACCAAAAAAACAAAAAACAAAACACCAAAACACCAGGCCTGAAAACTATGGAAGATTTCAGTGCATCTCTAACCAAGGAAAGAAATAATTAATCATCTTAAGAGTGCACTGCATGCCAGAGAATGATCTTCAAGAAAAATTAAATGCTCTGATAAGAAATACCTTTTTGTAATGCAAATGTGGTGTTCAGCTCACAGGTTATGATAGTTAAATTTAAGCATCCTTATGTTACAACCTATATATGATTTCAATGCCTAAACCAGTGGAAGCATTAGTAGTATAGTAAGGGAAATCCATGAGCTCCTCAGCTCTCCCTAAAGTAAACACCTACATCTGGCCACTGTACAGCTGTCAAGATATATGGATATTGATCTGAAGTTGGATAAACATATCCACCAAATGCCATTTGAGACATCTTGGGGTATCCAAAATGTCTGCACTGTCCTGGAGCTAGGATTCAGTATTTTGGACACTTGGACTTTGCTGAAAGAGCAGCTGGAGGTTAGGCAAGACATCACACAGCTTAAAGATCACACCAGCTGCTTGCATTATTTAAGGAGGGTCATAACTTGATTTCTTTGCATTCAGACTACCTGTGTGCTTGCAATCACATTCCCCATCCCTGGAAGTGTTCAGGGCCAGGCTGGATGGAGCTTTGAGCATCTTGGTCTAGTGGGAGGTGTCCCTGCCCATGCAGGAAGGGTTGGAGCTAAATGATCTTTAAGGTCCCTTCCAACTCAAACCATTCTGTGAATCTCTAATCACAAGCGATTTATGACTTGCTTTTCATCTCCTAAACAGCTGTGCAAAAGTGACTCCTCTCCAGGAAAGTCAATCTCAAGTCATGTTGAGTGGAAAAAATTGATTGTGTTGACACCCAAGATTAATAACAGACTTTAAAGGAGCCAAGCCCAGCAATGGATGAGTGAATAAAGCATGAAATGCAGACACAGCTACAACTTGTTTGAAAAGTCAGAGGTTACTGCTTGAATAAATGATGGGCTAGGTTACAGAAAGTGCCTGATGCAGTTTGATGGCTCTGTTCCTCTAGACAGAATTTGCCAGTAATTGTCCTTTGGCAAAGTTAGAGACCTAACCTGCAAGTTTTGGTGATATCCAGTTAAAAAGTGCTTTCAAATAAATTAACCTAGAGAAATAATAATAATAATAATCACTACTACTAATAATAATAATCACTACTACTAATGATGATAATAATACTAATACTAATAATGTATTAAAGGTTTTTAATGTGAGAGTGAGAAATTTTCAATTTCAGAAACTAGAGCTGGATTTGAGGCAGTGTTCTCCTTGGTGTGCTGACAGACTTAGTACATGGGATTTTCCAACTGTCTTGTTCTTGAAGCAAAGGGGTTATGATGCATTATCATTTCTTTAAAATTGTGTATAGTTACCATGAGACTTTTAGAGTGGGTTGAACTACTTTTGGAGGTGCTTTTTCTTTCTCTGCCTCCTAACTATAAAATGAACCTAAAAGAAAAAGTTCTTTAAACTAGTTATAACCTTTAGAAATAAGGGTTTTAAAAAAATATTCCTTGTACCACTTTTGCTAATCTAATTGTTTAGTAAAACAGTGAGTGATGCAACCCTTCTGCAAGTGGAGGGAAGAGGAGACTTGTCATGTGCCACATCATCCAGCACCCAAAAAAGGGGCTGAGACTTCTCAGACCACATAGTAAATCCATGTAAAAAGATTTCCAAAGGGTATTTAGAATGGTTTGAAATATAGCAATAATGAAAATCCATATATCTCTCCTGTTGCCCTCAACTCCCAGCCTGCCCATGGGCCCAAGACTTCATTTCAGCCTAGATCTTGTCTCAGCAATGCTGCAGAATTCTGATCTCCAGCTTTGCATCAGCCCTCCCCACCTAAGACTGCACTGATCTGGGACAGATCCATAGGCTGAAATGCTATCCTGGCCTTGGATCTGTCTTAGACCTACTTTGGACCTGTCTTGTCACTATGAATTTGGTTTTTTTCTTTTCTTGACTCATGTTTTTTTTGGGTTTTTTTCTGCTTCCTCACCGGGGCTGCAACTGGCTCAGCTGCCCATGCTATGTCCCTTGTATCCACCCCCTATCCATCAGGATCAGATGTCTCTGGCTGCATCCTGATGCATTTTGAACCCCAGTTTCAATATATATATATATATATATACACACACACAAAATCTATATATTTCTATTAAATAACAAATATTCATAGTTCACTAACAGCCAAGGCTTCATGCCTGGTTGGTCCAGGACAGACTCTGCCCATCAGAATCCAGGGAGTCCTATCCATAAGGAGGGTAGGTAGCTAACTCATTAGCCCCAAAAAATCCATCCTGCTGCTTTAGGAAATAACAGGCTACCCTGTAACTTCACAGAAAAAAAAAAATTGTCTTTGGTGTAATTTTTTATCAGAACAGACTTCTACAAAACGATAATACATTTATTGTGTCATCCACAGCAGTTTTACATGTTAAAAACAAGTTCTCCAAACACAAAAAAGGTTAGAAAGCAGCAATTCATATCTGGTTCCACCTCACAACAAAGCTGAATAACCCCAAATCCCATCATCAATTAGACCAATTTTGACCAAAAAAGGTCAGAACCAAACAGTTTGTACCTTGACACAGTTAGCAGCCAAAATACAGCTTTCCATCCAGTAACTTGGTACTTCTCAGAGCTATAACATGTAACATTGCCACTAAATTGACAAGAAGAAGGGAAAGAGAATGAACACACCAAATATTTGTTTTCATAGATTATACCAGTACACAAAGGCCTCTGGAGACTTCTCTGCAAGCACAAAGTCCATTGGGAAAGGCATATCATGAAGCCTAAGTCATTGCAGACACTGAAGAGTGTCATAGCACACAGTGTCATATCACACAGTAATTCTTTACACGGATTAATTCCCCAAAAGAAATCCAATGGGAAATTGCAATTTTAATTCTAAGAAGATGAAGGACTTGGAGGTTCAAAATATTGGTCAAGCTCTGCTGGTGTGTCTTCATACACAAAGTACAATGTGTATTTAGCTGAATTTAGCTCTTTAGTATAGAGATGCACAGAGTTTAACATCAGAACATCATTAACTACTAGTGCTTACTCCAGATCTTCCTAACATTAGTCTTGAATGAAATTCTGAACTGCTTGCATTTACCTGACAGCTAAAAGCAGAGGGTAACATCCCAACTTCTTTTTCACTGCACTTTCCACACCATGGTTTGTTTCTGGAGACAGAAATGTTGGTTATATTGACACAATCAGACAGAAAGAACACAACTTCCTGAAAATTACTCTTGGTGAAAGCTACCAAAGCTTTATCAGATATTCACCTCCTTCAAATCTGGTTGGGAATACCCAACAGAAGCCACCCTCAAGCTTTTTAGGACCATTATTTCTCAGCGTGTGTGAAACAGAAAAATTGTGATTGGGCAAAGCTGCAAGGGTAAAATTAATCTACATGAAGACTTCCACAGTGTCAACATCTGTGCTGATCTGCTCAGCTAAACCTCCTGGTGGAAAGAGACAGATACTTGAAAAATAGGAATCCTGTAGATGGCAAAAATATATTTGATGCTTACATTCTGACATGGCTGATTTGTCTCTTGTGACTACTGAGGGAACTTAGACAAACTAGATCAAAGAAAAGGTATCTTCATTATTTATGCCTAAATTTAAGTGATTTAGGAATCTCCCAAGCTGCCTGCTTAGTGACACAGGGACTTTTCCAGGATTTTCCAGATGAGCCAGAGTGCTTCCTGCTGAAGGTGACAGATGTTGAAAGGGACATACATTTAATGTAGCCCTCAATATATGACTCTCTAAGAAAGAAAAATAATCACTTAAAACCAGGTATTAGCTTGTGCCTTTGCATTATGTACGTTTCTATGGCTGTAAACTCCAGAGTCCAAAAGAAGACTCTGCCCTTCACAGAGACATCAAAGCCTTGCTCTCTGAGTTTGGAGCTGAATCCCATCCAGGGAGTTTGTCTCAGTTTTCTTGATATCCACACAGAGGTCATAATGTCCCATATATCCTACTCTATCTGTTCTTCTGCCTTCTTACCCTTCTTTAAGACTTTCCATGCTAGAACAGCTCTGGTAACACTACAGCAATTGCTCTGCAGTGTCAGGCAGTAGATGACTTCAAGCATCCTACATTTCTCTGGAAGTCTTGCCCATAGGAGAAAACCACAGAATGAAAAAGAAAGTCTTTGTATCATGGAATCATCTGTTCAAGGCATGGAAAAAAAGCTTAATTTGGTGAAGACTTTAAGCACCTCCACTGAAAGTGGAAACCACTCTTCATTCAGTGTGCAGCATCTCTTCTACCTCTATCTTCTCAAACCCATCACTCACTGTGAAAAGGCTGGAAAGAGACCTGGCTACAGTGCTCTTTCATCCTGGCCCTCCTGTAATATTGGGATATGGATACTCCTCATGATTATAGCTGGCTAGCAGTGGTCACACTTTCCTCACCATCTCCTCTCTGTCATTATTTTTCAAAGTGAATGTTGGATGGGGGACATTGAGGGTGATGCTGTATAAAGAAAGGTGGAAAAAAAGACAGCTCTTTAGTTTGTCCTGGAAAACCAGCTTGTAGTAACCCATCTTCAGCTGTTTGGAGCTGTACTTTTCAATCTGTTTTCACATAATTGCAGTTAAGACAGAAAGTTCTTTAGGAGCCTTACATTCATATCTTGCTATATACAAAGAATGAAGAAGCATCTTCCACAGATACTCCAGAAGTTGTCTCTGGGCTTTAAAATCTCCATAGACTTTAGAATGGTTGAAACCTATGCCACAAGCAATGCTTTCTGAAACACTGTTGGCAAAAAAAGTCAGATAACACAGCCAATGAAACGAATAATTATTTTTGTTTGTTTGTTTTTGTTTGTTTGCTTGTTTTGGTTTGGTTTTCCCACTATCTACAAAAGTCACTGTGGATATATTATTGTGGCTCTCTGAAATTTTGTTATTTAATTCCTGTCAGGGCTGGGCTGGAAAGATAAAGTGAAGTTAGATGTCTCCATGCTTCATGGGCCAGATTTAGTAGGGATTTTGTGGCAGTGTCAGACATCAGCCCCAAAACCTCCCAAGCTGACACAATCCATATTGTGTTGTCCATTTGAATACTGATTCCCTGCAGTATGTTGACTGAAGGAGTATCCTAATGCTTTGACTGGAAACAGCAGCAATAAAGCTTCATTTGCAAGATTAGAACTGAAACCAGAAAAGGAGAAGCTTGGGATAATTCCTGCCTTCAAATCTGACCAAATGAAAGGTACCCAAAACCCAAATCTCACTTAAGACCCTTTCAAGAACTGGAAATCTTTAACAGAATCATGGAATGGTTTGGGTTGGAAGGGACCTTAAAAATCATTTAGTTCCAACCCCCCTGCATGGGCAGGGACACCTCCCACCAGCCCAGGTTGCTCAAGATCCATCCACTAGAACACTTCCAGGGATGGGGCAGACACAACTTTCTCTTATTTTTTTATTGTTACTTCCCCCCATACACACCCGACCCCTCCCCAGGGTGCTTGGTATGCTGCTTCCAGTAAACTTTCCTGATTTTCTCAGTGGATTTGCATATATCTGCATTTGCTTCTTTGTATTGTTTTTGCTGCCCAAATGGAGATTAGAGCTGAAATAAATGCAGCTTAGGGTGCATGATTATTTTTAGTTTTATCTTTCAGCTGCATGATCCAAGATAAACTGCTGGCTTTCTCTGAAATAAAGCTGTTCAATTTTCAGGAAGGTAGAAAGGGACTGGAGGCAAGATTAGTATGACAAGGAGCACAAGCACACCAGGATTTATGTTAATCTGGAATTCAGAAGAATATTTCTAATTGCCAGAAGAGTCAAGTTTCACAATAACATTCTGGTGGGAGTAGGTGAGAAAAATAAAAGCCTACTGAATTTTAAAAGGGCATTTGATCAGTTTCAGAGTGGGAATAATATGCTGTCAAAATAATGGCAATTATAGAGTTTTAGATTAAGTGTTCTAAATGGCACTGTGCTGCTCTGGAACACCTGAGGATCAGAGACAAACAGCTCTAACACTGCTAAATACATATTCATATAGATAATTTTGTCTTTGCATATTTTTGTTGCTGATTTGTCCATTGTATTTATGAAAAAAAAAAATCTTGAACCTTTTTGCTAACCAGAGGTCCTACCTAATCCTTCATATGTAAGCATAGAAGCTATCATAGTATGCAGAAGTAGAATTACATCCATCATTGTTATGAAAACATTTTGAAAAGCAGCAATTTTTGCAAAGTGACATGGACAAGGCAAATTAATCCTTTCATCACTGCTGAGAAGAGAATCAGATTCTCCCAGGTAAAGGTTCTGAGCAGGAGTCTAACAAATATTAGCTTCAGGTCTGGTCCCCACAAGTTAACAAAGAAACAGCCAGACTAGAGAGGGTCAAAAGGAGGACCATGAGGATGATGAAAGGGATAGAACAACCTGCTTGATAAGGAAAGACTGAGGGAGTTAGGTCTTCCTTTGATAAGAGGGAGTTAGGACTTCTCTTCCTGGAGAAGAGAAAGATTGGGTGGGACCACATCACAGTATTACAATACTAAGAATGGTTACAAAAAAGGATGGAAGCTGTCTCTTTAGAAGGAACCCACATGAAGGAAACAAGTGGAACACGTACAAGTTGCACCAGGAGAGGTTTCATCTCGATATAAGACAAGAATTTTTCACAGTGAGAACAATAACTCAGAAATGCAGTAGAGTCCCTATCAATGGAGGTTTTCAAGCTATGGCAAGCCAAGGTGCAGGTAATCTCCTCTAGACTCCCTTTCTCATCACATATTGGACCAGATGATTGTTGGAGGTGTTTTCCAACCTGGACTATTGATTCCATGATTCTACAGATTGCTCTGCAGCTCTGCATCCCCTTCTGGGAATCTCCCACTTGCTATTGACACTTAAGAGTCCAGGCAGAGTCGTCTTTACAAATGTAATCTCAAATTATCATCACAGGCAGTTCCTGCTCAATTTTGGTCTTATTTAATTTTGTAGTTGCAAGACACAAGTTCTTTAAGTGCCATGCTGGACAGTAGGTGAGAAAGGGGGAGCAAGACACCAAATACAGGGTCTGAATTTAACTTTGAAACTGCACTTTTTTTGCATTTCACTCTGGGCTCACCTGGCTTCATCTCTCTCCTTCCTCCTGCCAGCCCATTTTAACATCTAGTTTTCAAATATATATACTTAAATGAGACAGGATTTTGGGTAATTTTCCTCAATGAAACAAAACCTAAGCATTTAAGTTTCATTATCTGGCTCAGTTATACAAAATGGAGGTGAAGGCAGAAGGAGCTGAGGTCACCATGCAGCAATGAAACAGGACTTTTCCTTTAAAATATAGGTTTGTAGTTTCCATTTTGGGATGTTACTTGTCCTGTCATCCCAGTACTCTACATCAAAAAGTCAATAATCAGACAATGGTTAAATACAGGAAATAGCACAAAAAGTTGCAGCACAGAAACAGTTTGTACGTTTACAAAAGCAAAGTAAGAAAATTAGACAAGAAATACATTATGGACATGGTAGAAAAAAATGGCTCAAGGAGCACTGCACACTTGCTTTCATGTTTTTTCTTCTTTTTTTTTTTTTTTTTTTTTTTTTTTTTTTTAATAACATTGCCTTTGTTTTTTAGCTCCAAAATATATTTCACAGTGAAAAATCAAACAAAGCACTGTTACACTCAATTGATATTTACACATGCTTAGAAGCAAACCACCTGTTGGCTTCTTCCATCCTGAAAGAAACAGAGAAATGACAGCCACTTCTAGTGGTGGCCATGCATGTCCAGCATCTTCAGCTTACATTCAACAAACAGATTTCTTGAGATATGATTTGTGCAATGGCACCAGAATCTGGTTTGGATAACTATATACACCTGAAATTGGATCTTTCCAGTAACACTGAGAAAGTTGGAGTGACTGAGGAAAGCCACATTTGCAAGTGCACCAACACCTCCAGTAAAAAAACAAAAAAATTGTAATAGAAGGGGGTTGCTTGTATAATATATTGTATATTAAATATGTCATGAGATATCATTTTTTTTAGTAAATTCAGTGCTGGTGAAAGGTACTGAAGACTTCAGTTTGCCTACTGAACAAGAAACACAAGGACTGCAACTGCAGGAATGTCCTCTCTATGCCTTCCAGCTTGCCTTGCTCCCAGGGTTTAGCTCTAGGATTTAAGGAGCAAGTCCAGATTTTCATGACTATCAGTCCTTGGCCTCACTTGCTGAAAAAATTAAAAAATAACAGTAATAATAATGTGTTGAAACCAAATCCCAAGCCTCACTTGCTGAAACCTTTAAAATAATAATAATATGTTGAAACCGAATCCCAAGCCAAGGTAAAGAGGTTTTGTTCTAGTTATAGGAACATGTACTGGTTTGAATTTAGCCAAGGACCTGGTCTGCAGTCTGCATGATTGGAGGGTGGTTTTGGTGGTGTGGACATTTGCCCACGAGGCACTGGACTGAGATCCACCAACTCAAGCTGCAGAGCATGGCAGGACAGCCAGGAAAACAACAGGATCCAATGGTAAGCTCAGAAAAAGCCTCAAAAACAACAACAAAAATTTAAAAAAAAAAAAAAAAATCTAACTCCTTCTGGGCTGAAACATGGCAAAAAATATCCAGCTGGAAAATATTTATTAGAGCTTGAATACTGGCTACCAGCTGTTCATGCAAAATATACTTTCTAATTAAATCTTTTTTAAATAACAGACTTACAGTATTGTCAATATGGAAACCCATCCTACATAAAAACCAAACCTAACTGTTATCTGCTCAGCTAACAGCAGACAGTCTCATTTTTAAAATGTCCAAGGATGCATTTACCTGATAGCTCTGACTTTTCCCCATCTCCCATATCTTTCTAGACTGCAAAGTGCATGATTTCTTGGGAAACTCTCCAGCTTTTTAGCAGCATGTCATGAGAGAGGAGGCTCCAGTCTATCAGTTAAAAATACTTTAGTGACTCTGTGGAGAGTTGGGTAGAGAGGGATAAATTCTGCTCCCTGAAAAGCAAACCAGAAGACTTGAAAAAAAAAAAAAGTGTCTGGATCACTTAACTCCCACTTAAGACACTGGAGTGTTGTGGAAGTGGGTTAACCCTTTTTGCTGGTCCTCTGTGCAAGGGTGGGTTTCACCTGAAAGGGGTGTAAGCATCTCATAAGATCATGATCCTGTACAAATATGAAGTAAACCTCAGCATTTCTGCCTAATTATTTTTACATTCATTTACACTGCTACAACTGAGAGAAGATTATGTCCCATAAAGCACTATATGAGCATTATTATAATTAACAATTCTTTCACCATTTTTTCTTCTTAAAAAAAAAAGAAATTAGTATAATTTTAAAAAAAACATCTATGCTTAAAATAACTTTTTTTTTTTTTTTAAATTTAAATTATCAAAACTCAGGGAAATTAAAAGCTCACATTCAACTGGCACTAAAGTTTGTAATCTTTCATATCTTTTTTTTTTTTTTTAGTTCATGATAATGTCAACTAAAACCGAAGGACAAGCCTGAATTTTGAATTTCCTGCTTACATTTAGTTTCAGTTCAAAATGTCAAAACATTACATTTAAAATGTTGGGTTTTTTTTTAGTATACGCATACACATACACGGACATATATATAAATTTTTATATATACATATTGGTTCATAAATCCAAACTGAAGTGAGTAGTAGGATGGTTCTCCAAGTCTCTATGCTCTGAATAAAGACTTTTAAGAACTGACATCATCATTTGTTTGAAGTATATATGTACCAGTCGTGGCTTTAACTACAAGGCAGAGGTTGAAAGAACATTTTAGTTTCTCTCAAAGAAAAGCAGTAAGACCACTGGTGGTTAAACAAGCAGAATATCCAAAGAAAGAGAAAACTGCCAGGTGTGGGAAGTCATCCAAAGGCTTTATCTTTTCCTTCCATACCATCTTATTGTTCAGTTTAATTGCTCACCAAAATGCAGATGACTTTAACCTTCCAAGGTGATCATGCCAAGTCCTTCCTCTGCCTCTTGCTCTGGCAGGGAAGAGTCAACACACAGAAGTTAACCTGGTTGCAAAGGCACCACAATCTGTGTGACAGCACTACCCCAGAAGTGTGGGTACAGAAGTTTGCCTCGTTTGGACACGGATGCAGAAGGCTGAAGGTTATCTGGAGGGAAAAGCCATCCTGGACTTGGCTTTTGTTCTTAAAGCAGGAGGGAAGGGACGGTTATTTTTTATTATTCAAAGACTCTAATCAATCAATCAATCAATCTATCAATCAATCAGTCAATGCAAAAAAATATAGATATATCTCTAATGCATGGCCCTTTTAGAAAATTCACAGCTTAGCTAAAACATAAAGCATTCTCAGAAGGCTCCCTGGTAAGGCAAAAGTTCTTGTGTCCCTTGCCTGGAGTCCCCGCACTGACTGATGGTAGCTGGGCAGGTTCACATTGCCTCAGCAGTTTCTTTGAGTCCACTGGGAACATCTGACTAAATCCAGCCATAAACTTAATTTTCTGGAGTTCTTCCTGAATCAGCTGGTTTGATTAACCCAAAGAAGGTTAGCTCCATCCTAAGACTCAAAAGAGAAACACTGCAGAAATTCACGTGCTGAAAGACAGAGACAGGCTAAGATGTACTCGACTAGGAAAAAAACAACCAACCAACCAACCAACAAAAAACAGATGAATCCAAACCAAAATGGAAACCAACATGAAAAATAACAGTGGTCATGTCCATTCACAGGTTAGCATCAGTTTGGCAACCGAGGGTCACAACTGCACAGCAATCACTTGTTACTTTTGACTGACAATGGATTACTTGCAGATGCTCTGAAATGTGAATCATTGAGTGGGTGGGCTTGGCCTGGTGCTGATTATTTCAATGTTGTTTTTTTTTTTCCATTAATGGCCTTGAGTACAGTTGGGTATTTACAGTGACAGTTAAAAAGATATATATTTACACATTGCCTTTGCTTTTTCACCTCTACATCATGGGAATGTGAGGAGAGGAGAGGAGAGGAGAGGAGAGGAGAGGAGAGGAGAGGAGAGGAGAGGAGAGGAGAGGAGAGGAGAGGAGAGGAGAGGAGAGGAGAGGAGAGGAGAGGAGAGGAGAGGAGAGGAGAGGAGAGGAGAGGAGAGGAGAGGAGAGGAGAGGAGAGGAGAGGAGAGGAGAGGAGAGGAGAGGAGAGGAGAGGAGAGGAGAGGAGAGGAGAGGAGAGGAGAGGAGAGGAGAGGAGAGGAGAGGAGAAAGAAGAAAGGGAAAAGGGGAGAAAGGAGAAAGGAAAAACGAAACACGAAACGAAAGGGAGACCTACGCCACCACCAAAACTGTTTTGTTTCTTTTTGAGAGAGAGATGGGTTTTGGTTTGCTTGTAGATTTGTTTTCCTTAGCTGCTCATGTCACTAAATTCTCCGCATTTATGCTGGACATCCGAATCTGAGAGCTGCTCTTGCTCAGAATGGAGAGTTGTGTCCCCCCGTTCACTCCGCTGCTCGCTAGAGAAGGATGACGATGTTTGAAATCCACAGCAAAATACCGGTTGACTTTCCAGCTCCTCCATTTTCTCTTTATTTCTGATTGCACCTTTAGGGAGAAACTTCAAAAGGTCAATTTTTATGTACTTAGCCGCTCGAGGACATGCTGAAAAGTTATCAAGCTTAGAAAAAAAAAATCCCCATCATTTGAAAGAATAGCTTTTAAGATCATTGTTTACCTCCTCACTTCAGCAAAATCTCCATGTCTGAAAGAGGTCCAGGCATGCATTGGGAATAACAGCCTGGGTTATGAGTCTCTGACTTCAGAAAATTTAGGATTAACCTAGCATTGAAGACCTGCTCAACACTAACTCCAATAAGGTTCTTCAGCCAGCTTATTGGAAAAAAATTATCCTGGTTTCATAAGTGGATAGAACCAAATCTATAATAAGGAGTCAAAGAAAATGGCAACCAAAAGGCACTGGAAAGAAATTAAATAACCTGTCCACAATGGTAGCTTGTCTCTCACCTGCCATTAATGGATGCATGTCTGCTGAAAACTTTGTCTCCTGCTTTCAGACAACCTCTAAGAGGATCATAACCTTTGGATTCATATACATCTATGACATGTAATAGCTCCCCTGAGCTTTTTTGAGCAGGGATGGAATACACCTACTTAGAAGAGGCAGGAGAATCTTAACAAGAAGATTGGTTGACTTAGTGAATTTATGAACATCTGCATATCCCATCACCTCCAGTTTGTATGAACCAATGTGTGTAGTCTGGCCAGAGAACAGGAGAAACTGGAGCTCCGTGCCCAGTCAGCAAGTTTTAATGTTGTAGAAAACACTGAAACTCACATTCCCAGAAAACCACAATGGGTGGTTACATAATATTCTGGGAAGATAAGATAGGAAGAAGAGGAAGTGGAGTTGCACTTTATGTAAAACAGAAACTTGAATGTATGGAGGTGAGTTGAGGAGACCACAAAAGTTCTACAGAATTCTTTTGGATCAAGATTAGAGGAATTTTCACCAAGTGACACAGTGATGGTCTCAGAGGTCTTTTTGAACCAAAGCTGTTGTATGATAGATAACATTGTTGGGGTTGAGGTACAACTGAGCTCACTAAGACCAGTCAGCAGTAGGAGAACCCCCCTGGGTTTTAGAGGAGCCAGTCTGAATATGCTCAGGGGTTACCTAAATCCTAACCCTAAAGAGATTCCATGGCAAGCATCCATGGATGGAAAAGAAGCTTGTGAATGCTGAGAAGAAGGTTAAAGAACAGTCTCCTGGAAGCAAAGTCCATCCCCTACAAAGGGAAAGGAAAAAAGGCAGAACAAGTGACCAGTTGCCTCAACAATGAACTTTTGTTTGAAAGTAAAAAAACGTAAACCAAAGTATAGTAGCTGTGGAAAGACATCCAAATAGTCATTAAGGACTCCAAGAACCTCACTAGGATGTATAGAAATGTAGTCAGGAAAGCTAAGGTTCAGCTAGAACAGAAAATTACCAAAAATGTCAAGAACAAGAACGGGTATTTCAGATACATGAGCAGTAAAGAGAAGCACAGGGGAGACACAGGTCCATTGCTAAACAGCCCAGGGAAAGCATTCACTAAGAATACACACAAGGCAGAGATTCTCAGGATCTTCTTTGCCTCTGTCTTTACTGGCACAGCTGGACTCCAGGTCAAAGAATTAACTACAACCCATGTGCCAACCCAAGAGCAGTGGAGGAAGGGCTAATCTGTGGCCTCTTGCAGGGGCTCAACCAACATAAATTTAAGGGCTCAGATGGAATGTTGTTAAGAAAAGTGGTTGGCATTGTTTCAAGACTACTGTCTATATTATTTGAAAAGCAATGGACATCATGGGATATCCATGATGACTGGAAGAGAGCAAATGTCATAGCCATCTACAGAAAAGGCCCAAATAAGGCTCTGGTCCAGTCCATTCCATCCTGTCCTACTCTGTTGGCAAATCATCCCAGACTAACCTGCTTGTCTTCTACAACAAAAATATGGTCTTCTGTTGGCATGGGGAAAGCAGTGGATGCCATTTATCTGCACTTCAGCAAAGCATTTGATACTGTTTCCCACAACCTAGGCAAACTGGCAAGGTGTAGATTGGGTGGGAGGTCTGCAAGGTGGGTAGGAAGTTGGTTAACAGGCCATATTCAGAGGGGGGTGAATAATGTTTTTTACTCAGGCTGGCAGCCCATCACTTTTGGAGTCCTCCAGGGATTGATACTGGAATGAGCATGTTCAACATCTTCAAAAATGAGCTGGGTGATAGGATTGAAAGTATCCTCACCAAGTTGGCTGATGATACCAGTCTGGGTGGTGAGGTGGACATGTAAGAAGGGAGAACCACCTTACAAAGAGAACAGAACAAGCTGGAAGAGTAGGCTAGCTAGACCTGTATGAAGTTTAAGAATGGCAAGGACATTTTGGACCTGGGATGACATGGCCAAAGTACCCAGTACAGTCCCTACCTCTGCTAGGGAGCATAAATCTCAGCCATCATCTCTGGCAAAACCCAAGTTTTTGTTCAATAAAGACATCACACATCCTCTTTCTTTTGCTGAGGTATTGTGAGATTCAGCCTAAGGTATTAGGGAATATGGTAGATGGTGGGTTACAGTGAAGGATTAGAATAGCAGTTACTCCCACTAGGAAATGGGATGGGGGTGGTGGGTGGGTGAGGTTAAATATTGAAAGTCTTACCTCCCCATTCAAGAAACAATAAAGAACAGCAACAACAAATCCCTGGGTAGACGGGAGAGAAAAAAGTAATGTAATTCAAATATTTCAGTCAATGATAGAAAATAGCTGGAGTTCAAGCAAACAATCAAGCAAACAAGACCAAAATCCATGTCTAGAAAACATAGGCATAAATAAACACAGAGTCTGAGAGGTGTGCATGCAAAGTAGCATCAATGAACAGACTTTTTGGGGTTTTTTTTTCTTATTTAACAAAATCAGAATTCACTGAATAATCACCTGGAAAGATCCCAGTCCCAATTCAAACACTAGTCTCTCCCGCTTACTGACATTTTCAGGAGAAAAAGCAAACACCGTGTAGTGAATTCCAAACAAGGGGATAAGCAGCAGTGTGGAGCGAGCCAGTCTCCTGTTATAATAGAGTGAAAGAACTTTAATGCAGCCTTGTAATAAACAACTTGGGCTTTAATTAAAGAAGAAAACATGAAAAAGAAATATTGTGTTGCCTCCCTTTTGGGAAATACAGACACTCTATAATTATACGAACAAATATACAACATCCCCATTTGTTCCCAGACAGTGATTTCACACACATTGTAGTTTGCTCCCACTTCTTCACACTGCCACAATAATAGCACATTAGTAATGCTTAATACTCTGTCCTGTTATCTTAATTTGCATTAATAGAAGCAGGGATTTTTTTTTTTCTACTGTGCCAAACACGAGGAGGGTAATTTTGCTAAGGGATTCAGACTGCTACCATACCACAATAATAAACCTCTCACCCACTTGCTAAGTCCCAGTGGAGTGTTTGAAATAACTTCCGTGTGTGAATTTATTTCTGTATAGCATAGATTTCCAAAATGGCAAAATAAAAAGCCCTGTATGTCCTTGCACTCATGAGTATTTCTCAAGATCTTGATTTTGGTCTCATTTAAACTGTCAGAAACCTAAATCTAATTGCACTGTGTAACTGATTTCCATTGCATCAGAATAAAGAGGTTCTAGAGGGAAATCAGACCTAACAGATATAAACAAAAGGGCTAGAAATGGATGTGTGTACCTGTAAGCACTTAACTGAGAATGGATGAAATTCCCCAAAAAAACAGGGCTCCAGCCAGGATTTATGCATCAGTTTTGTTCAGTGTAATTTGCTGAACAAGCAGCCAAAAAGACTCAAGACAAAGTAAATGTTTATCTGAAAATGAGGTAATTGTTTTACTATAAGCAGAGTGGCCTAAAGTAACCTCCAGGACATTTTCAAAGGTGAAAAAATACGATTGATTTCCTACAAAGCAAGTTAAAGAGGTAGATGGAGGACAAAGAAAGTTAAAAAGCCATAGAGATTTTTGGAAGATCTGCATTTTTATTTTTAATCAAATGCTCCCACTGCTTAGATCTAGATGGCATATTGAAGACACATTTGCATTTGCTAATACATGCTCAACAATATCCCCAAAATGATGTGTTTGTCTTACTGAAAGCCAAGACTGAATTAATATATCTCTGTGTGAGCATATATTGTTATATCCAGCAGCAAACTGGAAATGGGACATCAGTTCATTGCTGGTGATCCTCAGTCATACTTTGTGCACTAGTGGTGATCAATACATCACAGCCCTTGCCTTGAGATTGTACAAGACACACCTGATTCTTTAGAGATGCACATCATCTCTCAAGACTTGGTGAAAGACCCCACAAACAGGACACAAACAAGAAATTCACAGTTCTTGTGATTTAGCAAGTTAAAAATTGGCTAAAAAGAAGAGGTACAGCCTTGGAAGAATTTGATGAAGAGAACACAGAGTCTTCGACTTTGGTGCTCTCTAGAAAAAGTAATTGCTAGAGGAGTGACCCAGTGTAATGGACTAAAAGATCTAGCAACATCCCTTCTAATCCTTTTTCTCAATGGACATGTGTTTAGATTAATGAAAAGGAGCAAGAACTTCATGGGAAAGATTGTAGAATGACAATATCTCAAAAAGCAAAAAAGGATGTAAAGAACATAAGTGTCTTAAATCAGCCATGGAATATAAAAAAATAAAATTAATGTAGTAAACTGGAAAAAGATTTATCATCTGTCAACATGTTACCCTTTATATTGAAAGCTAATGACATAAACAGGAAAAGGATAAATGTTATTTTTATTTAAAGGTCTGAATAGAATTATCTGTTAGTATGCTGCATCACAGTCATAGGAGATTAATTTTGTGGAAAGTGGAGAAGAAAACATTTTCTATTATCAGTTTTCTGGCATTAATTACATCTGATTAATCTTACAATTAGCTTGTAGGATCTTGAAATATAATGTCATTATCAATTGATTGGATATACTCTCTTCAATTTTGTTCTAAAAGGTACTTGAAATGTAAGAACACATTCTGATGATTAAGATCTATAAAGAGGAAAAGATTTTAATGATAAGAAAAGTTAGAGAGATACTAATGGCTGTATGGATGATGATGATGAATTGTATTTTTTCAAGAGTATTAGGCAGAAAGGATTACCTGCAAAACATGTAAGTTTGTGTGCAATGGTGAAATGAAGTCATCTAGCTCAAAAAAGCCATGGAAACTTATAAAAGATTTGACAGATGACACTGTGTCCTATTAAGATAAAGTTAAAATGCAGAATAACTTTTACTCTTGCAAAGAGCCCTCATTCTAGAGGTTCTCACCACCCAACTTTTTTGAGACAAAATATCAGAGACTGTCAAAAGAATAAAAAGAACTACAAAACCCTTAGCCTTTGAAGGAAGTCTGCATAGTTTTCTTTTGCTACCTATGTCTGCTTCTTCAAAGTGAGATAACTGTCTGGGTTTTGGTGAAATTAATTTGATCCAATATAAACTTTTGCATCATGGTCTGTGGTAGTCATGTATAACATTGATCTCACCAAGGTCTGGACCTCCATCCTATAGATATCTGTGATTATCTGAAATTATCAACATAATAACCCTAAAGCTGATGCAGAGAAAATGCACTTTAAGGCACAGTTCTTAGGGGGCCTCTTTCAGAGGAGGTGACTTCCATTGTAAACCCCATGGGTACATACTGAATGCATCTATTAATGGATATATTGACTAGCTTAAAGTTATGACATATTTGAAATGCTGGCATCTGTTTTGAGTTAAATTAATTCCACATCTACATTCCCTTTACTGCCAACAATGAGCAACAGGCCCTGAGTCACAGGGAAGAATCATCTGTCCCTAAGGAGTTCCTGATCATACCCTAGAGTCTCTCAATTGACTACAAAGGGAAAATGAGTTTGACATATAAATTGTGACATTGTTGCCTTGTAAAATTTAGATGAGAGGAATCCCATCTCTTTGGCCATAACTCAGTGATGAATATGTACAGAAATAATAACTATATTTCAAGTAGAAGGGTAAAAAACAAACCATAAAGATGTCACTAGTGATAAAAACATAGCTTGTATTTAACAAACTGAAGTGTCTGTTCTATCAAAAGGATGCTAAACATAACTAACATGTGACTTTCAGGAACCTCAGTAGTCTTCCTGGCAGTTATGTGTCTTTTCCAGAAGCTTAATTACATCTCTAGGATCATTTTCAAAGACCTGAGGTAACACCTAATCACAGGAATTAATTAAAGCCTTTTAATTTTCTCAGGCACAAACCAGACTAAAGAACTGAAAATCAGTAAAAGCTTAAAGAGACTTTCACATCTTGAAATAAACAACAAAGAGGATTTAATTATGATTATTGGAGGTGTACTGAGTTTTTCTGGGCTTCTGTTTAGGCTGAATTTTTCTTGCCCTTGATGAGGTAGAGACAATTGTCAATCTGCCATCTTTCTGAAATGCTGCACCTACTTCATGTGACATTTCTTGATCTTCAGAGACCCAACATAAAGTTTACATTGAATTAGGTTTTAGACAAAGTAATAAATTTTGTCTAAAACACATCTTAAGTGTAGGTCCCAGTTTTACCTAACTTATCAAACTTCAAGCTTCTTTCAGTGCAGAAGGTGAAACTGCTGACTGCTCTCCTCCATCTCTTCTGCCTGCTTTTGCACAAGGTCAGTCTGGTGACTAAATCTTTTGAACATCTTCTTTGGTGTGTTTCTTAAGACTTCATGAAATCCTTTATTTTCATGTTTTAAATGTTTTGTTGGGGTTTTTTTTAGGTGTAGTTTTGGTTTTGTTCTGGTTTTTTCCAGCTAACAAACAAAAAAATCTGTACTGTAAGTTACCAAACAACCTGTTTTCCTAATGGTATTAAAGCTAAATACTGAGTATTCTTCAGCAAGATGCTGGACTATTGGATCCATGTGGCAGGACATTTCTGAGTGTGTTAATTTGCACTCAAGTCTGCTGTGAAATTCAGGGGCAAGTTCATCAGGAAACGTGGTATGAAAGCTCTCTGAAAGGTAACCTCATCTAAACAAACCCTGTGGGCTTTTAGTAGAAGTAACAGAGAGTGAGGTACTCCATGGAAAAGTGATTATTTCACATATCTCCAGACTGAATGGCATGGAGTTACTTTTTTAGATACCTCACTCTTCGTAGGCAAATCTTCTGATATGATACCCAATGTATTGCTTTAGGTATTGTTAACTTTAGCTTTTTACCTCAGCCCTGGGTGTATGTTAGCAAAATTTCACTCAGTTCAATGGACCTGAGTTGTTTTACACCAGCTGAGAGTCTGATTCACTCAGTCCTGCCCTGTCTTTGCTGTTCTACCTGATTTTCAGGTGAATTATTTGCTCTCATTATGACCAGAGCTCACCTCTTTGCTGTATAATAAAGAGTAACTATTAATAGTTTCTACACAGACACTACCCAAACCCATCAATAGCAACAATGATAATTAAATATTTTACAAAATAACCTTAAAATCCTTGATCGTGGTTCATCAGCAAAAGCACAGAACAACCAAAAACTCTACATGCAACAAGAACTTAATGAATGCTTGCTCTTTGGTTTACTACCCCTCTTGCTAAAAACCATTCAATTACTTGCAACATGCGTCATACAAAACACAGTAATGTCACAGGATTGCATACACTTACAGGGTAATGGTTGATAGTTCTGACATCTTGCAAGAGTGCTGGTTAGCCCTCTTAGGCTTACAGTAGCATTTCTGAACGCAGCTGCTAAATATGACAAGATTAGCATTTTTTTCAGCATATTGTGAACAGGCCAAGGTAGGTCACTTTCAACACATTTCATGAGACACGTCACAAAGATGGAAAGCTGACATGACAGAATGAAATTACAGCACAAACCAGCTGCTCGACTGAAGCAAAAAAAAAAATAAAATAAAAGGAAATGCAAAAGCACTGGCTGTTGCTGGCAGTTGTGATGAGACAAACCAAGGACTGAACAACCTGGGGGCAGGCGGGCAGCGTTAGGCATCCAAAATACATCCGGCCTTTGAAGTCTTTGTGCAGGGCACAGAGGGTAACAAAACAAGAGAGTAAATGAAAGTTGACTGCACGCTTGTGGAGGACAATCAAATAGGAACATAAATTTGTAGGATGGATGGAGGTCAGTCTAAAATGAAGTTGGATCAGATGTTTCTTATTTTCACCCATCAGCACCCGAGGGTAGTGGGGATGCTTTCTTTTTAGTGAAGTGCACTTGTAAGGATAGCAAAGCACTCTTTTTGCCCACCTTCCTTAATGCATGGGAAGGGGAGTACAATATGGAAACTATATGTCTGACTGGTGATTCTAAGGTACTATTTAAATTCCAAGGTACTATTTAGTTTTTGTCACACACACCATGGCAGGTGTTGTCATAAAGCAGCATATATATATACTATGGATACCATGATCTCTACATGTTGTGCTATAGAAAGAGCTACTATGGAGAATGGGATGTGTATGTTTATAACTAGTTAGTGAGAGGCTAATTCAAACCACCTGTCAAGAAGGTTAATCTGAAACAACATGGGAAGGCATTCTGAGGGATAGGGATTTCCTATCTGTTATGGTTGGGTGAAAAACATGAGGATTGAAAATAGTAATTTCTTGTTGACTTTTGAGGGGAAGTTGTTTTGTTTTGCTTTGTGTTCAACACATGGTTTTTGCTGGGATTTACCTCAGGGAAATGTTTACAGTATAGATGTGGAAGTAGCATTAGAGAGAACAAGTAGTCCAGAGAGAAATTGAGACTCAATGGTCAGAATACATCTGACTTATTTTATATGTCTGCTTAAGTATGGGATGAACAGCACACCGAATATCAACTTTATTCAAACAAATCAAACTCTGTTTCTCTTGTCCTGCTAATATTCATGGTCTAAGAATTGTGTTCACCTAGCCATAGATAGATCCAGTTTATAAGATGAACAGTAAAATAGAATAAACTGAAAACAGATTAAACATCTTGCAACTATTAGCTCCTTTAAAATAATCCCATTTACTAGATTTTTAAATTTATTTTGTTATGTTATCTTTTGGGTAATCCAGACTGACAACTGCATTGTTATTAAAGATTATTAATAAGGGATGGAAAAAATAAAGTATCGTAGCATGTAAACACCCAGCCAATAGGATTGGTAATCATGTTTCAACTTGCAAAATTAATCTTATTTCTCTGATAGTGCTAAGGAAATAAATACTAAAATAACTGTTCCTTTTAGAGGATCACTTTTGTGATAGAACTTTGCACCACCTCTGTTTTGCATTAGTTGTCAGCAAAGACCGATCAAAAATAAGGAAGGAAGTTTTAGAGATTCATTTTTTTTGGTATGCAGTTACCAAAACTGTGGTATTTTGAGTGGATTTTGAGTGTCTCCTTAATTTTTTGACCACCTGATCCAAAACACATTTTCAGACCAATTTTTACCATAAGAGGTTTGCTCAGCATGTGTTGGAAATCAGTGCTTGTGAAGGCAGTTGCGGGTACATAACCTAAAAGTGAAACATCTAAAGATCAATAACCAGTTTGAGAGTTATTTAAGGGGTATTGTAAGGGATTGTGGTTTTCAAGGATGTGCTCAATGTTGCTGTGGTAAAGTTAAGAAAAAAAAATCCCCACCCATGTTTCCTTCACTGCTTATGCCCTGTTTTGTTTGGCAGGAATTGATTTTCATTCTAGGTTTCCCTGGGGAGTAGAAATAATGTGACGGGATATGATATTTGCTAGAAATACAAAAAAGGACAGATTTGATTTTGAAAATTGCATCTAAGAATTAACTGCTGCTCCCTACCCAATGAGAGGATGTTTACACGTGGGCTTCTGAGGGAAGACTTTGCTACTGTTTCTTAGGAAAACATTAAAATTTTAGTGCTGTTAGAACTTTTTCAACCATCCTATATAATTTGGGTAGAATCATCTCTCATGTTAAAGATTGTAAAGTGACCCAAAGTCAGAATCAACAGAAGTTTGGGGTTTTTTTTTCTTTCTTTTGTCACCCCCTGCATTTTATTTCAAATTATTATGTATGTATCTGCTTGGTTTTTATTATCGAAGTAGAAACATTGATGGAAAGAAAGAAAGTGAGAAGAGACAGAAGAGGCAGGAACCAGAAAGAAATGGGAAAGAGTGAAAAACAGCAAAATAAGAGAAAATTAATATAAATAAGATTATGGGTGTCAAAACACTACACGAATTAGAGCAGGATCCTCAGATCTCTGAAGGCACACACAGAACGGAGTCGGTCACATCTAACTATGTGTATCTAAGACAAATTTCAACTGAACCATCACCTCGAATTGACTCAGTCATGGAAAGAAACGGGCACTTCCAGAGGCTGAGCTGACCTGTGTAACAGAGGGGTCTAAGACATAAAGGGATGCAATTTCTGATGGAGGTGCCCTGGTCTCCCAGTTGGACCATAGACAACAACTACACTGCTGAGATTAAATACGAGACTTTAGACAGCTAAAGGCAAACAAGCTGAGTCTCACCGCATGGGTCCTGTGCATGGACTGCAGCTGCATCTGGGAGGAAGAGGGAGGGTGCTAGGGTGGAAGGGGAAAGAAAAAGTTAAACATTCCCAGGGTTAAATGAGTGATGTATGATGTGGCTGAAGACCATCTGGACACCTTGACGTCTGGCGAGTGAATGCAAATGAGAGAGTACACAGATTGGAGGCAAATTTGAGGCAGTTTGAAAGGTTTTGTGAGTTTCTCAGAGGTGCTCAAGAGAAATAAAATAAGCATGGTGGTTCAGGGGAATGAAGTTATGCTCTATTCCCAAGGTCATGTAAGTTCATAATGAAAAGGATCAGGGTTCTGGGTTTAGGTTACTACTAGCACACAAGGAGTGACAGTTTCTGGGTTGTCTCTGAATATGCTGAAGAAGAATCCTCTGGGAAACACAATAAAGGTAGATTTGATTCATGCAAATTGCAACTGTGCCTCATTAAGAATCTTTGTGCACCCTGCTCAAGTGATTCTGTGTAACCTCACTACAAATAGGATTGGCAACCATGTAGAAGAAGGAATGTAGAAACAAATCAATGAAATTAATACTGAAATTAATACTGAAAATACAGTAAAACAGCCAAAAGGGAAAGGAAAAGGATTGTATGGGAGAGAGAGAAAAAAACTGAAAAATTGAGCCATTCCATCTCTTATTTATGCTACATGCCTACTTACCTACAGCAATTTTAAAAAGTTGGGGGCCTTCTTTTCCTTGCTACTCAGTAGCTACAGATTCCCCAAATCTAGGCTTCTTTCCTGAACAAAACACTACATTTACAAAAATCCTGGACCCACTGAGCAGATGGGAACAGTTTGGAAAATGGAATTTGTTCCATGAGCAGGAAACAGACAGCACAACTCCATCCTGCCATGGTGACTGTGGGTCCTGATCCCCTGAGCTCAAGGAGATGGATTCACCCCTTTCATTCAGACACAGAATAAGCACAGGTGCTTTTCAGCAAAGTTGTTACTTGATTCCATCTCCTCTCATTTTGGAAGTTAGTAAAATAAGTCGATGCCTTTTATCTCATTGTCCCATGTTAGCTTTACAGTCAGTGGTGAGAAACAGACCATAAAGTGAGATTTATCTGACTGATTTTAAACAGCTTCTCTGAAGTGATATACATTATACCAAGGATTTTATTCTCTGCACTGGGTAGAGCTCTACTGACTCAGCTGGAAGGAACCCAGCATATTTATTTTATGAAATCTGCTGGAACTCATGCTGCCTTGCTAAAAGTACAACCATTTCTGTGCTCTTCATAAAAAAAAAAAAAAATAAAATAAAGGAAGTTTTTTTTCAATTGAAAACAATTTGAAAACTCTTCATCCAGTCACCTTTACCCAAAGTCTTTGTCCTGTTACCTCCAGCTCTACTTTTTACTAGTAACACCACCAAATAAAAACCACTTTTTCCTGACTTCTCTAAGGGGTCTGAGGTATTCCAAGGTCATCTTCTAATGCCTGGGAATAAGCTAAAAACAAATTTATAAAAAAAAACAAAAAGAGAAAGTGTGAAGTCTCCTTGACAGTCCTTGTCCAAAACACATCAAAATGAGTTCACTTTAGTGGGTGGTAGTAGTAGTCTTCATTCATCTGACTTTTTAATCTCTACTTCTTTTAAGGATCTTGATTAATTCAACATGTGAGAGGGTACCTTTGTTTCTATTTGCTGTTTTGGGAATTTGTTTTACACAGATCAGTGATTTTTATTTCCCAGTAGTTTGGAGGAACATAAAGAAGATTTGACTTTTTTGTGTCTCTGTACTTATGAAGTCAATGAACCTCAAGCTAAAACCTAGCATGGATGTATGAAATTTCACAAGGGTCTCCTACATATTTCAAAACTCCCACATCATAGAGAACACTGAGTGTCCTCTATATATTTCACATGACTGTACTTTTAATTACACCAAAGTTATATTTAATGCTTTGTATATGAAAGCTATCATGGTATTTACAGCAATAATTTGGCATAGAACAGTCTGTCCGAGAGGAAGCCTCTAACACCTCTCCAGAAGCTGAGGCTCATTACTGCTTGAAAAACTATGGCTATGGCTGAAAATGAATGTTTAGCAAATCTGAATTTGAACTGAAAAATTTTTTGCCCAATAATTTTGACATTTGCAGAGAAATGAGGCTTGAAGATGAAACAGAATGGTCAAAGAGAGCCAAAAATCATCTCTGCACTGATCATTCTTGACTTTGTTAACTTCTGTAGGGTGGACATACAGGGATGGAGAAAGCCCTTGTTATAGTTAGAGTTCTAATAATGGAGAGAGCTGAGTATTCAGCTGTGCTCTAGAGAAGAAAGCTAGCAGTAGAATTTGTCCATCAAAACCAGTCTTTAAATTAACTGTAGAGTCAAGATTACATGTCTTAATCATTATTTCCCCAGTGCTAATTCTGGAGATCCTGTTTTAAAAAGCTAAATTGTTCTCACTGACTCCAGAGCATGGACTGATGTCATGCATTAGGGAATAATTCTGATGGAGGTCCAATAACATAACTAGAGTAGAAGACAACCTCATGTTTAGTGAGGAAAGTGTGCCACACCAAATGAGATTTTTATATGGTTTGGAATATTGGCTTACTGCTTGAAATGCACAATATGTATATCCCAATCCAGTCAGAAAATATCTGAGAGTGTGATGAGCTCATTGTCATTAAACAAATGAACAAAATCCAGAGTATTTATTGTCACAATCTGGCACAAGATGTGGATGTTCAAGCATTAGAGACAGGACTTAGCCCAGTCAGCTGGCAGAGCTCAACTTTGGTGCAGCTACACTGATTTTCTATTAACTGCAGCTCTGAAGTTCCAACCCATTTCTACAACCATCCTTATTGAAAAAAAAGGTCTGGGCTTACAGACATTCAAGCAGCTGAACAACTCCAATATTTTCCCTGAAAATACAAATGAGGATTTGCAGTCTGGAATCTCCCAGTGATGGTTACAGGTACACAGCAGATGAAGTAGAAAGACAAAGATGTCAACCATATGCACAGCTTTGGGTTAGTCCAGTATACATTTTTTTAAACCACCTTCATTGAGACTATATTAATTGTTAAGCCATTAAAAGGTGTTGGCCTTTGAGGGTGTACTTGGACAATCCAAGGCAGGCAAAATTTGTTCCTAGGTAGAGTTAACCCAATTTGTACCACACAGTTCCTTTCGTGCTTGGCATTAATTACAAGATCATCATCAGAAATCCAGCCTTCCAGATCAAAAAACTTTCTGCACTATGACAGTACCATCTTTCTTGCCCCTTCCATACCTCAGGCTGTAAGGACTATGTACTTGATGGAGAACATCCTAATAAATCCTCAGATGTAAAACTAGAACCACTGGGTGTGAAGTGTGTTCGTCACTGAAGTGAGACACAAGAAACTGATGGCAAGGAGAAGCAGAGACACTGAGGGGAAATTAAACTCCTTTTGTTTATGGTAGAGGTAAAAATGGGAATGGTAGCAGAAAGGAAATGGAAGACCATGGATGCTGGTGTGCATCAAGCTGTGATGGAAGTTGAAAGGACGTTCAAGATTAGAGATGTCAGAATTATTCCCCATCATCTGCAGTCTTGCAACAACTTCTGCATGACCAGTTGCTTCAGCTTCACGTTTATCTTATTGTCACTAAGCAACTGATTCAAAGAAACAAAGGTGCAAATTGATCTGGGAGAAATAAAATTCCAGATCTATCCCTTTCAGCCTAACAAGGCATCCCAAACAACAGACTTAGGTATAGGAAAAATGGAAGGGAAAGGGAAAACGACCAATATGATCTAATTTGGATGCTCCTGGGTCGGCTCTCCACTGGAGGTTTCTGAAATACTATCTGAAACTCCAAAAAACATTCTTCCCCAGTAAGTTATCCTGATAAAGGTTACAACACTGCATCTTAATCTGCGGGTAATTTGTAAAGACACAAGCCTTAGGCACTGGACATTCTCTATCCTGCTGATCTCCAGGATAATTAAATCTTATCAATACACATCAAAATTAGGTTATTCACTTTCAGGTAGAACAGTGACTTGAGAAACAACCTTGAGGCCTGCACCCCATTTTTTTGAGGAAGGCTTCCTTATTTTTGCCAATCAGTAAACCTGAAAACATGGCAAAAAGTATAATAATACAGAAAATTTAATTAAGTGTAGTCAGTTTTAAATAGAAGAATCCTTACATTTGTGCACATTGCTGAAGTATTTGTGGTCTTTAAAAAGCAATGCTGGATGAGTTTTAGAATATATATAGCACTTCAGATATTCCATGTGTAGGCAAAGACCTATATATATATATCCAAGGACAAAAGCACAGACACAAACTCTTACATATAAATCAGTCTTGATCCTTCAGCTGCTATGAGTGCTGGTACCAGCTATGGCAACCAAGCCAATATTTTAGGAACCAGCTTTGAAAGATTTTTTAGGGCTGAAATATTGATATTTATGCTACTAACATTTGAATGGGAATCCATCAGACAATATTTAGCCTTTTCTTGTGCCTAAACCTCCTCAGAAACAGGGCTGCTAGGGTTAATCCAGCCATTGATAGAACTGTTGGGAGTGCATCAAGCTTTGTGTTACTGTTTCTTTTTTTAAAAATGGAAGGAACATTTCTATAATGCACTGTGGCACAGAGCATGGTATCACTTTCTCTCACAATAATCTGCACATTTCCTTGGTCTTTCTAGAGAGGGAACATCTATTAGTAGCTTCTCTTTTAATGGAAACATGTTCCTTTCCAGTTTGTGGCTTGTTCCTGTCACAGATGGAGAAAAAAAGGTCTGTCTTTTGTTTATTTAGGACAAAATCTCATTCTCTAAGGCTGTCACAGAGCATGGAGTCAAGTGGAAATTTTAAATCATCATTAGAGAACTGTTATGCATGAAACTCAGGTAGATTTTTAAAAAGTCAGCTAGTTCATTAACCATATAAATCAGTGTTGTATCCTTTCCTCTGCTTGTATATCTATTAAAACCACAGAATTGGCCATAAAAATACCTTACAGCAGTGTCTACAATCAGTGTTTAAAGACAAAGCCATCCTATCTGTCATTACAGCTTCAAAATATAAATAACAGGTGTCAGCCTCCATCATATGGACATCACCTGGGCAGGCCAGGGCACCATGGACTTGATTTCAGAATAACAAAAGCAGAGAACTTCTTAACATTGAATTCATCCCAGATGAACTTCCAACCACAAGAATTAAGTTTTTTCATTAATGATTTCAAAATTGGAGCCTACCAAAGCTCTAGCAAAGCACTTGTGTATCATTGGAAATGGATGGAATGTCCTTTAAAAACACTGATTTGCTCTTCTGGGCAAATCCCTCGGGTGTTGCCTACAAAATAACAAAACCACTTTCAAGGTGGACATAATTTTAGATCTGTTCCCATCATCAGTGTAAGATGGATACCAGATCACAGGACAGCATTCAAATCAGAAAACTAAATTTGATAACCAAAGATGTATAGGAGTTTGAGTAGCCCCCTCTGTGCACCATCCCCTCAGCTGTTACAGCTCAGAGGAACGTGATAAACACACTAAATATTCAGTGCTTGTTGATTTTACTTGAGACCACAGTTAATCTATAGATAGGCAAGCAAAACTGAATTGGACTTTCAGTTTCTTTGTCTGAAAAGAGATAAATCCCTGTGTAATTATATTCTTGCTAATTATGGAAAATAGACTACACAAACTTCCATTCCTAAGGAGTACACTTGATTGTTTTCCAAGTCCTACCTGCAATCCAAACAACCACCAAAAAAAAAAAAGCAGACACCAAAAAGCCTCAAACCAACACTCAGAATAATAATATGTCTTGGGAAATGTAAATGAATAGTAGTACTGAATGAGAACATTTTCTCTAGAGCATTAAATAAATCTATCAAGAAGCAGTGAAAAGCTGTCAAAGTAGCAAACACCTACTCTCCTAAATTTTTTTTTTTTAGAAATAAGAACTAGGTCCTTGCTGATCATGCACTGACACCACATGATAATTGTCCATGTTTTCCTTTGTATTTTCTTGTGATGGAAAAGGATTAGCCCAGGACCACCAGTTCCTTTCGTTACTGGGCATCCCAGCACACAACTGATAATACCTGGGCTTAAGAAATCCAAGTGCCACACTACAGAATACACCCATCATCAAATAGCTGCCATTTTCTTGTCAAAAATGAGACTTTTGGCATGAAGAGCCTGTCAATAATTATTAATGCTGGCAGTCTGAGCACTTGCAGCAAGACAAAGCAGTAGCAGAATGAATCATAGAGTGTCCAGTGACTTTGTAGGTGAATTGCAGAGGAGTGTTGTTTACCAAAACATCTCTGTTACAACATTGCTTCTCCTGCCCTAACCCTCTAGGTTGCACCATATGTAAAATCATACCTACCTATGATATATGCCATGTTTCTCCTTTCTTTCCAGCAAGATGCTGATTGGAGGAACGACGTAGACCTGAATTAGCTACAGATATATTTGGGCTTTATTTTCTTTTCATTGAGTTTTCGACATGTGATACAAAATTTATGAAGAATCTGTTAAAGCAAGAGCAGAAACAAGCTTCCCCCTCCCAAATTATACCCTTAATGGTAAACTGGAAATAAAATTAAAAAAATAAATAAAAGAAAAAAGAAGCTTTCTCAGTTAAATGCCTTTGATCTTCAGAAATGAATGAATAAGCAAAGAGCTGATGGAAAGGTGTGGGCCTTTTATATCTCAAGGTTGATTCCAGCATGCATCTACATCATGCACACCTTATTTAATTACAATAGTGGTTGATGGCAGTGACACTGTTAGGTGAGCTTTCTCTATAATGAATTTTGTCTCGAGTGACTCTTTCAGCAGTGCAATAATGCTCATGAAAATAATAGCATGGACTTTGGCTTTTTTGTATTTTTTCTATAGGAATATGGATTTTTTTTTTTTTTTGGGGGGGGTGGGTGGTGGTGGTGTGTGTGAATGTCCTCTCTCTACAACAACCTTACCAAAATGGGGATTCCTATAAGCAGATTCTGACATTCCATATTATACACTATTGGCTGGATTTCTCATGGACAAAACAGTGATGCTTTGCCAGATGAATTTGTTATCTGTCTCCTAACATTCCAGAAAAGGGATGGATGGATGAAAAGCCATAGGAAGAATGTGGGCCTGATGTAAGGCACTGGGTGCTGAACCAGCCACAGTCAGGTTGTGATGTGTTTCTGCTACACATTGGATTCATGGGCTTCTGATGTGGTGCTACTTGCCTTTCAAGCATATGTTGTAAATGTCCTAAAATGATCTCTGTCCTGGTTTGGGCCAGGATAAAGGTGGTTTTCTGTTTCTGTACTTTTGCTTTTAGCTAAGTCCCTTGTAAGTAGTTGCATTTGCTGAAATTAACAGCAAGTTTCTCATGCAGTGTGTGTGCTTTTAGGACTGATAACACTTGATGTTTATAGTTACTGCTAGAGACTGGTATGCAGAGCCAAGGACACAGAGGCCCCACCTGAACCCTCCTTTAGGGAGGAACGGACAAGATAGATGCCAGAATTGACCAGAGTATTCCATCCCATATACGTCACACTCAGTATAAATTTGAGGCATCACGTGGGCCGAGCCAGATCTTTTCCTGTTTCCCTTCCTTCACCCGGCATCCTGGAAGGATCCTGTCTGTTCATCTGCCTGTGGTCCTGATCCGTGCCAGCCCATATCTGTGTGTTCCTGCCTCCAGTTCCCGACTGCTGCCGACTCCAGGAGTCCAGCCTGGACTTTCCCAGGGCTGCCCTACAGCCTCGGTGGTGACGTGAGAATTATTGGGGGAAAGGAGGGAGGAATGTGGTTTCCATTTTCCTGTATATTTGTATATATTTAGTAATTTTACCTATTTATCACTACTGTTTCATTAAAGTTGTGTAGTTTAGTTTCCAACCCATAAGTCTCTCTCCCTTATTCTCTCTCCTTTCTCTATCAAGGAGAGAGACAGATTAATAGAGAGCGTCTGTTATTCGGTTTAATTGCCGGGCCAGTGTTAAACCGTGACAATCTCCTACTTTTGCAAAATATTTACAAGCTGTGCAATTGGAGGCAGTTAAAAATCAGGAAATCCTTTCTGTTAGGAAGCACTTTAAGTAAAATCTCAGTGTATTGAATATCCAGATACAAATACAAGGTATTAAATTTTCTGCTGTAGGGTTAAACATATCATATCCATGACCATGGCACATTCCAACTCTTTATGCAATTCATTCACCATTTATGGGGCAATAATCCTGTCTGAATCATGCAGATAATAGTTGGAATTACTCTAGGAGTACAATCAGTATTACTTTAGCTTTGCCAGCACCTGAGGATCTCAGAACTTCTCTCTCAGATAAAAAATATATTGCATTTGTATTGCTGGATGTTCATCTGTTTTTGCTTAATTTGGTGGAATTATTCAGGACTGACACAAAGTTAACTGAAACCAAACATCGTTCAAGAAGCAAAGTTATGTATTTTTTATGCCTTTGGTAAGTTCAATCCCAACACTGAAAATTAAATAATTACTAGGATGACTACTGGGAGGATGTATAAAAGCCTCTTAAGGTTTGGAGAAAAAAAAATTACAATGAATATTAAAAAGAATGGCTTTTATTTCCTTTTTAGTTCCTACCTCAGCTACTGGGATGTTTTAGATTAATCTAGCCCCCATCTAAAACATCAGTAAAAGAAGCATGAGGTTATTGCTGTCTCAGAATCACACATTTTGAGCTGTTCAATCTGAAATGGGGTCAGCAGCACTCAGGCAGCTTTGAAGGGGGACTGGATGTGTGAAGAAAGATTGATTAGTTATGGGATGGGTAGTGAATGACTGAACAGATAAGTAGATCAAATGAAAGTTTACAATCAGCAAAGCCTCTGGCTGCTGCAGAAAATGGTTAGTAATTAGCTCCATGCTTCCAAGTTTTTGAAAGCCTGAATGCAAAGAGTAATGCATCTGGATCATCAGGTTATTGAGAGAGAAATATGATTTTTTTATGGGAGCAAAGCACTGACTATTGTGCTGTAAATTATACAAATTACTGTTTAGGGGATTTGCTTTCTTTTAAAACAAGTTTTCCAGTCTCTAATGGCTACATTGCATTAATTAAGCCTTAGTTCCCCACTAGTGAACTCTTCTGTTGTGTTCATGTCATAGCTTGCAGCTAACTCTGGGAGTGGGAAATTTTAATAATGAGTGTACAGTGGTAACAATATATAATTAATCTTTGAATTTAAGCCCATCCCCAAGGCTTTTAATGCCTAAAGCTGGCTTAAGTGATTTGCAGAACTATGACAATAGTGCCTATAAAATAGAACAGGAGGAAGATTTTCCTAACAAAATTTATCCTTTAATGTGCCTGAACTTAAATATGTACTATATATATAAGAAGAAAATAAATCTTACTCAAAATCAATAACCAATTTTTTGTGGGGTCTTTTATTTGCTTTGTTTGATGATGGATGTCCTGACTAAAGGGTTTATTTCAAAAAGTGGAAGATGAGTAGCAGAGTAACTCTCAATCACTACTGCAGATATCTTATGCTCTTGCCTTCAGAAAGATGCTGAACATCCTTCTTCAACCACAACTGATTTGTCCCATGTACCAAAGGCAAAAATATGTTGTACAATAAAGGTCTGAATGGAGAATTTGCTCTGATGGGATGACATTTAATCATTTGAAACAGCAAAATAGGACATGGAAAATGCTCAGTATGGACCACAGTCTAAATGCCACAGAGATTTCAATATGGTGACAGAACCACACTATGATCTCTCTCATTTTTTTTTTCCTTCATTATAACAGCTTTCTTTTTATAGGATCTGTGTGCACAAACATTGAATATGCTTGGTCTATACCTGCATAGACTTATTTATTTAATTTTTTTTTTATTATCTCTGTGTGACTTTTGTTGAATCTGTTTGGATAAACAACACTCCACTTCATAACACATACATAAATGCAAGTTCAATTTATACACACCCACTTATAAAGTTGCAAAAAAATATGAAAAATAATGGCAGCGAATGAAACAGAAAATATGATGTTTTTCTCTTGCTTTTGGTGGCTAACTATACACATAGGAAAAATATCAGTAAAACCCAGTCACCATATTGATCAAAAATGACAAGGATGTTTTATAATCTGGGTAAATCACTGCAGTCTATGGCATGCTTTGCTTCATATGTGAGAGATGTGCATCTGACATCCAACATGCACTTAGCAGGTCTTAATCAGAATTAGCTCTGCATATCTTGGATGCTAATTACAATCTAAGAGTCAGTGGATGACATCCCAGTACATGGAAAACCTTCATGCAAGCCCTAGGCAAACCATGCATACCATTAACCCATTCACTACACTTTCTCCAGAGTGTTAATTCTGAGATATATCCACTTCCAGAATTAATGTATAATATAATTTATATCATTTATAATATCATTTTTGTGGAAACACAGTTTAGAATAAGCTTCAAGGGCAGCACTTCCAGGAAGTGGATGTCTGACTGCAGATATAAAAAAGTTATGCATATAATATTATCAAGTCATGAAAATGCAAACTAGACAATAGGAAAGAAGGGAAGAAAAATAGGCAGCTAGAGGACCTATTTTTACTTATTTATATACTAGACAAATTGTCACCTGAGTTGTCAAATTTTCCTGACATTTATTTATATGATATTTAAATTATCATTTAGATGGGTGATATTATAGAGTAACTGAGTCTACTTAAGGTAGAAGTGATCACTGGATAATTTTTTTAACATGTTCAGCAAAATAGGGACTTTCTATTTTACTTTGATGTCTTTAATTTTATTTATAATTTCCATGATTTTGTTGGGGTTTTATTGTTGTTTTTTTTTAACTCAGGAATTTAGTGCTAAATCAAATAGTCTTACCTATGTTCACAAGTGCTAGAAATCACTACAGCTCCCAAAAAATCACAAAGCAAATGGTGTTCAGGCTGAAAAGCCAAGAAAACACCAGATGTACTGTCACATAACCTGGTTATTCAAAATTATCATCATTTTTATAGGGAGAATGACTTCATGGACTCAAAATGAGAATGACAATCATCTCAAATGGCCAATCTCTGTCCTCTCATGAGGTGGAAACTGAGAAAAAGGATGTTGGCTTTAAAAAAAATGTAAACCACAATTTTTTAAAACTTCTAAATGTCTAATGTGGTGCCTTGGTAAGCACTTCTAGGTCTGTGGGGGGAATTTTTGGGCTAAAATGGAATATATTCTAGGGTACAAGAAACATGGACAAAAGCAACTTCAGAGGCTCTTCCTAAATTAGAAGGCAGATCAAATCTTTCACCAAATTTCACTGCTTCTAATGAACTTTAGACCATGTCCCTGGGAGGTATGAAGCACAGCAGACTGTTCCATATGCCTGTTATTTTCCAGATAATTCCAGATAACTGACCTCTAAAGGCTTTTGGATTTATTTTTTAATAAAGGTCAATTCAACCAAAGCATTTTAATAGATCCTGTGACTCTTTGAAAATCAAATTAATTCAACCAAGGTGTCTTTTTGACTTTGTCTTTTTTCCTATGTGTATATTAGAAATCTGATCTGATTACTGCTTTATTTGTACTTACAAGTAAATGCTGGATTCATTGCCCCCAATATCAGGTGACTGGAGTTTCTGCACAAGTATCACAATTATGCCAATAAAAAGCACAAAGTTTATCTAGAGGAAAAAAGAAAGGGAAAAAAATTATGACAATAATGTATTTTTTTCAAGTGTGAGAATGAGACATTTCCATTGACTTGCAGGTTTCATTGTTTTAGTATTTCCAATCTGCAGTCTACAAGTTTTATAGGATCAGGGGTATAGAGAAAAGTTGTCAAGGGTCTTATTGTCCCTTTTCTAGGCAAAAATTATCCCACTTGCAGCAGCTAAAATAAGGCAGAACTTCCTCATTCCCAAGCACCAGATGAGAGAAACACAAGCAAAATTATTTCAACATTTTTCATTATCAAGCAGTGCAAAGAAGAAAAAGGAAGATCCTTGCCCATCAAAACCATACAGCAAGGATGTCAGCAGTGAAAGAATCTTTAATTCCCACTCTCTGAACTAAGACCCTTATCAGTTTAGTAGTAATTATCAGTCATTATTTAGTGTCTCCTCTTCTCTGAAAGTCCTGAATTGTGTCATTTTCCCTCTGGCCCAAGATAAGAGGACCTCAAATATGTAGCTGTGAAATGAGTTCCATTCAGTACACTCAGTCCAGTTTCCTAGTAACTGGCATCAAGTATTGGTTTAGGTGCCCTGGGTTGTCCCACTTGGGCTGTGACCCCAAATGACACAGGATTCCTACACACCCCAGGTCATGTCTGCCAGCTCCTGTCAAATGCTCCATATTCTCTAGGGTCTTATTCATAGAATTATTATCTATGTGTAAGCAACTGTGTAACACTTTGTCTACTAATTTAATAAAGATTACTAATTTAAATAAAGATTTTCTTAATAATAATGGAATTAGCAGTATGGATGGCAAATGGTGGACATTCAGACATGCTGCCCAGTAGTCCAGGACAGCTGATGCAGCATAGTTTGTAAAGCCATTTGAACCAATTTGCATCATTTTCCCTAAAAATTATAGAGGAAGAACCTCTTCCAAGTGCTCCTTACCATGATTGATCCAACCACAGGACCCTTGATCACCCACCACAAGGCTGTGTTGTCATTCATGTCCCAGCAGCTGCAGTCATTAAAGAAGGAGTGGGGTGAGAAAAGAGAAGGAAAGAGATCATAAAGATGTAACAAGGAAGTTGATAAGTTTGCAGTTTTTAAGGGAGCAGAGAGAGGGAGATTGGTTTTCCTACTAAATTATTTCATTTGGGTTCAAAGGCACCAGTTCCTTAGTCTGGCCCTTTTATAATTTGTTCTTATGGCCTTTGCCCAAATTATCTAAAAGTAGCATAAGTATTTTTGTGGCAATTTCAGTGGGAGCTGTTAGTAAACACTTTGGCCATTTGGAAAAATTCCTTTCTGTGTGTTTCTGTGTCTGTAGACAGTTCAGCTGTACAATTGTCCCTTTGGAAGAACAACTCAGCAGGTGGAAAAAGAGATAGGATACCTTGAAGTGTAAGAAATGGTTATCCCAAAGTTGGATATCTCAGTTACTTTCCCAGGGTTAAAAGACAGAAATGTTGGTTCCTGACACTGACAGTATATGAGGATATACTAGAGACTGGTTATATTGACATATAGGAATGATTTTCCAGTCACTAGGCTGCCAGGAATGAGGATTTGTCTAAGAAGGTTCAAGTAGAGGTTGGGGTCAGCTCCTTTTTTAAGCTCTTGAGAGTGAGAGATCATAAAAAATTGGCATTTCTCTTTCAGTATTTAAAATCTTCTTCCAGGCTCTCCAAAGGACTCAAATGAAGATTATTCCATACAGTTGATTTGGAAACATCCTTTTGTGGAGCAAGCTAATTACAGGACCCATGAATGTACGGGGGTCTTTAACTGTAACATACATTTTTAAAGCTAGAAAAACAGTGGTAATGAAAAAAAAAAAATCTTTTTTCTCCTGTTACACCAGCCCAGGCTACACTATTTTAAGTCATTAAGAATTGATGGTCAGTGAAAAAAATATCTTTTGTTGGCCTTTGCTTTCTTCCCCTCGTGCTTCCTTTTGGAAAACATAAAGTAATGGAAAAATATCTACTTTGTACCTGCAGTTCTGAGTAGGAGGATTTCCCTCCCACTGGGACAACAGCCAGGAGTCCCAGCAGTCGTTGTCATGGTGCTTTTGCTAGATGCCAAGAAATAATTTGAAGGAACATAGAGCAATAAACCACTGCTGATCTTATGAGAGCATTAAATGCAACTTCTGTGCCTTTGTAATGATAGCCTGGTAACATCTGGGGGATAAGTGAAAATCTTTTGTTTAAACAAAACCATGTATGTGTGCGAGTGTAAGGAGGGCAAGCTAAAATTCCATCATCAAAGTGCATATGTTGAAGGAGTTGAGCAATGCCTGGTTTAGAAATTTTAGTTGAACCTAGGTATGCAATATTTTTATTTTTGTTATGGCTTCCCATAACACCAACAATAAAGATATGTGTGGTAGAGCTGGTGAGAAGAGAGAAAATCCAGAGTTGGGATGTCAAATTTGCATAAAAATAGATTTATTTGCTCTTATTGAC
Organism: Calypte anna; assembly: GCF_003957555.1. NCBI lineage: Eukaryota > Metazoa > Chordata > Aves > Apodiformes > Trochilidae > Calypte > Calypte anna. Next base: position 4,138,238 of record NC_044245.1, read on the forward strand.
AAGTCAGAGAAACTTAAAATCTCTCAAGGATGGTGGGGATTGTCAAATGCAAAGATACATTTGTGAGTTACTTCTCTTTGGATGCTCAACTTAAAATATCTGAAAGGGGACAAATATTCTGAGGGAATTCCTTTCCACCCAGTCTGTAATTCAGGCTCTTTTCAGCTACCAAGAACTTTACATGACAAAACAAATTGCCTTAATTATTACATTTTTAATTCATTGTATGCATTTATAAATTAGGTCTCCTCTTCTGCAAACTACCCACTATTTGCAGAGCTCAGCCTCTTTAAGATGTACATTAAATCTACCCTGAAAATCTTCAGTGCTGGAAGAATCTGGACAAACTCTTAACTTCATCTGGCTGTACAGACAGACATTCATGTATAGCAATTTGTCTGTATAGAAAATAAAGAATTACAGGGGATGGATAGTATCCATTCATCTATGTCGAAGACATCTGCAGCCCAGCTCTGGCTGGGACAGATAAATACTTGGTGGTTGTTTTTTGGTTTATTTTTTCCTCCCTGGTGTATTTTAAATATGTATTTTGGGGAGATGCATTCTCTCCTCCAAACACTTATTCTTCTTACATCTATTCCTCTCTTTTTCCAGGATGTGTTCCCATCAAGCTCAGATGCCAATGTCTACCCTGTAGATGTCAACAATTCAATTCAATATCAAGCTCACACAAAGGTTTTTTCCAAGGATTTTTTTTCTCCAGTCCCTGTGACATCTATAGGATGGATGTGGTAGAAGGAAGACCATCTTCTGCACAGATGAAAATGACCAGAAGGATAAAAAAAACCTCAATGCACCACAAAAAGTCTGTAATACCAATCAACAAGACGTGCCACATAAAGTGGCTCCCTGATTTCTTTCAAATTCATCACTGCAGTGGAGGTCAGACACACAGGATTCTTTTTCAGGATGTATGAAGAGAGGAGAGCCAGTGGGATGGGGTAAGGATGTGAGTTCCATTTGAAAAGGCCAGAGTCTGATCTCTGTTACCTCTCTGGTGTACATCTGGAATAACCCCATTTAATTCAGTAGCACAGCTCTGGATAAACAGTTGCATTTCTCACAAACTTCTCACTGACAGTGAATCAGGAGCTGAAGCCAGGGGAGCTCTGCCAGCTTTAGAAGGAGCAGGCAGGAAGAATCTCAGGCTCAGAATCTGTATTTTAGTCCATTCCTTTGCAACTGTGGTTTCCCAGTTCAGTCACTCCTGCAATGCTTTCAGGCTCCCACTGGCTTCTTGCCCACCCCCAAAACAATGCTGACTGATTTTTAAAAAGTAAGCACTGAGACACTCAGCTAGAATCTGTCTAAAGTCATTGCATGCTAAGTAGTCTCTTTAACAAAAAAGAAAAACACATGAGGGGGGGGGGTGTGTCTTGGGTTTTTTCCTTCTTTTTCCTTCTGCAAGAAATTCTCCCTACCCACAAAATATATGGGCTGTTTGGACTCTTAAGAGATATTAATGCATTTAGGACCAGTGTTGTAATCCTACCAGTGACACATCAGGGGGTTCTGGCTTGTTTTGTGTGGAAATAAGTGATTTAATTTGTCTTCATGGAGGAGTAGAACATTGGGTCACAGCACTTGTATTGTCAGTGGAGGAAGGGCTTCATGTGCTTTCCAAAAAGAGGATGAAAGAGGAAGGATGTAGAAAACCTGACAGAACACTGAGTTTTGTGCAAATTGTAGAGCCAGGTATCTCTAGTACAAGGTGAAACTAAAAGAGAAGCCTAAATGTCTCGGAAATGGGATTTGGGTGATAACTTTCACTCAAATCAAAGTGCTTGGTCACTGCTGGATTTCCAAAACTTTGGGATGGGATGGAATGGAATGGAATGGAATGGAATGGAGGACTTTTTCAGTTGGAAGAGACTTACAATGATCATCTAGTCCAACTTCACTCTCTCTCATTCCCAGCAGTTTTCCTAATATTTCACCAATTTCAAACATAGCTATCAGCAAATGGAAAACACCCCAACATTGCTAAGTTTTTATATTTTCAAGGTGTATATTCATGTCCATTCCTACCAGATGTGTGTGCTGTTCTATCAGACCAGTCAACCTACTGACTAAAGAGATATGAAAAGTCATCCCTGGGAGAAGCCTTTCCTTCTGGTCCTTTAGAAAAAGACCTAGGATATTTGCAGGGTTTTTTGGGGGGAGGGCTAGGGTTGGTTTTTTTGGAGTTTGATTTTATTTGTTGTCTTGTTTTGGTAGGGTTTGTTTGGTTGGTTGGTTTGGGGGTTTTGTGTGGTGTTTGTTTTCTTTTCACCCACACAGAAGATAGGATATGGATTTTCTGTTTCACCACATCTCCTCCACTAGACTTAAGGAAAAAAACCTCTCAGTTCATTACATTTACAGGGTAGATGCCTACATCTTCTTTCATGAACTCATCACTGCAATAAGGATATAAACATCATAGAATAGTTTGGGTTAAAAGGGACTTTTAAAAGGCATCTTCAAATTATGGCTGTTTACACAGCTAAATACAAAAGCACTCCTGGTTGAACACTGAACCTAAACTACTTGCAGCCTCAAATCAATATCAGAAATGGAAGGAGAAATGAGTCGTGTCCTCTGATCACTCTATTCCTCTTTCACCCTTCCCACTGTGATGACTGTCCATCAAATGGTTTCCCACGCAGCAATACCTACCCAGTGTCATCAAAGTGAAGTCTCAGCACTGCCCAGACAGTGACACAAATTGTTGGGGTACCTGCAGAAGAGAAGATGGTGAGATCATTAGCAGGCTGGATACATTTATTACTCACTAATGAGCACTTTCTGCAACCTCTCCACTGAGGTTTTTTTCCTAACAGCACTCGTGTACAAAAAAACATTCAATTGATGACATTAATTCAGAGCTATAGAAACACCTGGCTCAGTCAGAGGATGGGTTTGTCTTGGTGATGTTCCAGAAAGATAAAACTGATAACAGGAAAGAATGAATCCTCAGGTCATTATTGCTGAAAGTTGCTGTGATGCTCTCGTTGCATGAACATTAAAACAAAGTCTGTACCAAATAAAAGCAGTGACATCAGCTTTCATGTCTAGAGCTGCTGTAATTATGCAATAATTGGGGAGTGACAGATGTTGAGCTGTAATGACATTATTGTAGTCTTTGTGTTCTTATGTGGTTTTGTTGTAAGTGATTTGCATTTGTTGCATTTTCTCCATTGTTGTGCAAAGAACTGATTTTGCTTTACTTAATCAAAAGAAATCAGTGTAGGAGAGGATTTCAGTAACCACAGGACTTGTTTTTGGTTTTTTTTCCATTAAAAAAATTGAACCCCAGCCTCCCAAAAGAGAATACTGGGAATAAGAATTTAATTTCTATTCCAGACACTTCTTGACAATTTAAAAAATGCATGTAAAATCAAAGAATTCATTCAAAGCAGTAGGAAACCACTGAGAAACCTAGTTTTATTTTTTTAATTTCTGAAAGAAAATTTTCAGTAGAAATATTTTTATAAAATGATGCAGGCTTGACAGAAAACTCCAGGTAGGTGGGATCTACATTTTATGGCAAAATGAATCTTTGACTAGCAAACTGTGTCCAACTATTCAGGCACCACTGGAAAAATAAAGTGTTGAAAAAAATCAAAAGTAGGACCTTGCTAACCCCAACCTGCAGCAGTGAATGAGACTGGGGTAAGTTGACAGGAACAATTATGTCTCATCCATTTTGCAAGGCTGTGTTGATGTCACATTAATTTGTCATTCGACTGAATCCACTTAAGTGAGACCCTGTCAAATCTCATGTTCCTGCTCTCAGAAATAAAAATATCCTTGTTAGGCCTAGATGACTGATGAAGCCCTCCTACTTTCAAAAAGCTCAGACAGACAGATTTGAAAGGAAAATGAAGAAGGGAAAAAAAAAAAAAAAAAGAGAGATAAAATGAGGTGCTCTGGGGAGAAGAAATCATGCATCTTTAATTTAAATTGAAGTCTGATTTTCTCATATGAGAATACCTGGAAAACATTGAGATTTTTGCACTCTTAAGAGATGCACAGTAATAAAAATAATCTTTAAATACTAACCATGGGTCTGATGTGCTGTGTGGTTCGCACTGATTTGAACTCTAAGTTTTGATGGCATGAATGGTGTTCCAACCTGGGCAGGAAGGCAGAAGTAGGCTAAATGTGTCATAAAAATATAGTTCAAAAAACATGTTTCATGTGAACCTGGAGTTTTGAACTATCTGCTGCAGGAATATAGAGACACGTTACTCTACATCAAAAGATATCTATATCTTAGAATCATAGAATCATAGAATCATGGAATTGGCTGGGTTGGAAGGGACCTCAGAGGTCATCGAGTCCAACCCTTTTACCACCGTTGCGGTTGCTAGACCATGGCACTGAGTGCCACATCCAGTCTCTTTGGAAATATCTCCAGGGATGGAGAATCCACTACTTCCCTGGGCAGCCCATTCCAATGCTTGATCACTCTTGATCTTCATTGATTTTACAGCTTATGAGAAACACTAGAAAACAGACAAGTCTTAAAGGCTGAGACCTATTCTTGCTGACTTTATTAGGATTAGGAGAGAGCTCAGAAAGTCAGCAATCTATCCAGGGAGTCTACCAGCAGCATATTGCATATTCAAAAGAAAAAAAACTTTCCTGGATCCACACAGCCATATGCAGCTCTCATTAAGCAAATGAGGACACTGGTGTGCTCAGCACATTTTTAAGAAACAGATGAATATCCAGATGCTGCAGAATGCTGATCTCTTGCTTTTTACTGCTTCAGTGCAACTCTCCCCCCATCATCTCAGAGCAGAGGGGCTGCTTTGGCCCCCCATGATTTGAATCCAGAGGCTGGAAGGGCTTCTGGTTTTACAAAGTGCCAATCCTGCCAGGTCAGGGGAGCTGTATTTAACCTCAGGTATGCAGAAGGCAAGAAAATATTTAAAAAAAAAAAGACCCAAATCAAAACTATCCACATTTGGAGATTCTCTTGATGTTATCAACAGATATTCTTCATTATGCTATGAAGAAGAAGTGATATCTGAAAACTGAGCAGCTTGATATTATTTATGTTATTCAAGTCAAAAGCAGTTCTTTTTAGGTTGCATTACAGAATGAATCCATCTGGGTTTTTCTTTCATTACAGGGATTATTTTAAAAAATTAAATCAGTTAATGGGATGTTGTAATATTCTGACATTCAGACAAACCTACATATTTCTGACTTGTGCAAAGTTAATTAAAGGAACCCAGCCTCTGATTTATGTTCAGGCTGCAAAGATTTATGCATTTTTTTCTTTAATAATTGTCACATTTTCATGTACATAGCCCCCATGTTCTTTATTAAAACAGCTTTATATCTCTGTGGATAATACAAAGGGAACTTTGAACATCTTTTTTCCAATAGTTTCTTTTTCAATAGTCTTTTCCAATAGCCCCTCTTTTCTTATAGGCTTTATATAATATAAATTATTTCTCATCACTTGTTCTCTTCTTTCTTCTCTATTCCTTTGCTCCTGTTGCAGGGAGTCTTTTCCAGAAGATGGGAGATATTGTGTATATACAGCTACATCAGAGTGGAAAAAAACCCCAAACCAGCTGTTGTTTACTTGAAGGTTCATGTTACATGAGGCTTTTAGGAGAATAGTTTAAGATTTGTGGTTTGTATGTAGACTTTACACATAAATATACAAAATTGTTTCCAGGTTATTTCAGAAGTATGTTTTCTTTAGATTAGGAATTGGGTTTAATGTTCTTAGGATACATTTAAAATCAATGTATTCTTCTGTAAAGGTGATGAAGATATAGGTATCTTTTGATGTAAAGTGTCCATATATCCCTGCAGCAGATTGTTCAAAACTCCAGGCTGATCAGAAATTTGGTTTTCTGAACTATATTTTTCGTTCACCATTTGATTTCTGCACAAAAATGTCAGCAAAGAACTCTTTGTATTAACCTACTGCAGGAACCATTTTATCTCCAGAAAGCCAAGATGAAAAATAGTTAGACTGGTTATCAGTGTAACTGGCATTTCTGAAACAAATCTTGCTTTTTCCTATTGAAAATTTCCATTTCCTGTCCAGGTAGGATGAGCAGAGGTAGATACTCTTTCAATAAATATTTAATTTAACTATTATCTGGAAGAAAGGCATAAATGAAGCTTTAGAAAATAAACTGAACAATGCAGATTAGATTAAACTGAAAAAATTGTCATTAAGATCACATCTTGTAGAATGCAATTCTGAGTTGTGGGCTACATTTCTGCAAGAGATGCAGTGTCATCCAGATTTTGGTTTAATTCTATGCATACAAAAGAAAGGACAACATGGTCTGGCCTGCAGTGGTAGTTCTATATGGAGATGAGAACTATACATAGAAATTGTATGTGGACATATTAGATGGTTTGTGGACACATCTTGCACACCAAGAGACATTTAAGACAAGAAATGTCACATACCCCAGCCAATAATTGTGTACCAGTAGAAATATCTCCTCTCTGGGAAAAAGGTTTCTACCAATAAAGTGAAAAGGTACAATCCCTCAATGAAAAGCCAGAAGTAGTTGGACATGACACAGTAGTGAAAAAACACCATCACTGCTTTGCATTCCACCTGCAGAGAATCAAGAAAAACAGAGTTATTTCTGTGTTCTTTCCACCTAGCAGGTAGAGAAAAAAAAGCTTTCAACCTCTCCAAATCTCTCAGGAGAAAGGAACACAGCTGGGACTGGTATTATACACTTTTAATAGTAAAGTTTTAAAAGCAAGAGAAGAATGTGAGGTGCCACTTAGAGAATGAAGCTTGAAAGGGCAGGAAGCCAATTTTACCAGTGGGAGGTGGTCAACAAAAGTCTTCAGAGAGCTTGAGAACATCCCACAGTAGTGGGAGCTCACGTCGTCAATGGATGCTTAATTGCTAGATTTAAGCCCCCTTCCAAGAATTAAGTGCAGAGAAGAAAAGAATTCAGTTCTGTACTGAGAAACCCAAGGAAGGATGTGAAATGGCAGGAGGATTGTGGGGAGGCCTGAGAGTGGGATCAGAAAGGATGCACCCTCCTGTGTGCAGTTGTACTTCCCTGCATTTGTGGGTGTTGTCACTTGGGGATAGAAACAGGAAAATAAGTGCAAGTGTAAAGAAAGAAGATTGATTTGCTGTGAAAGCAATAGAAGCTTTCATTCACTTGTGGGGAGTAAAAGAAGCAGACAAAATAAAAAAAAAATTAAATGGGGTTGTTCAGCCTGAAGGAGGCTGACAGGGACCTTCTCACTCTATACAACTACCTGGAAGGAGGTCGTAGCAAGATGGGGGTCAGTGTCTTTTCCAAAGTAAAAAGAGAGAGAATAAGAGGAATAAAGTCTCAAGTTGTGCCAGGGGAGGTTTAGATTGGATAATGAGAGCAATTTCTTCATGAAAAGAACTCTTTTTTCTGAAAGGGTTGTCAGGCACTGGCACAGACTGTCCAGGGAAGTGGTTGAGTCACCATACCTGGAGGTATATAAAGGATGTGTAGATGTGGTGCTGAGGGACATAGTTTTGTGGTGGACTTGGAAGTGTGCTAGGTTAATGGTTGGACTCAATCTTAAAGATCTTTTCCAACCTGAATTATTCTGTTTCTATGACAAAAACCTTGAGTGGAAACTGAGCTCAAGAACAGGACACCCTTGTCCTTTGTATTGTGAGATGTCACCAGTCCTACCAAAGTAGTTTTCAAAGAATCAGAGTAGAATAAGTGCATGAACTGAAAGCTCCTGCCTGGCAGTCTTGACTGGTTCCCACTTACACTGCATCCTCTGGGATAAATCTGCAAACTGTATATTTAAACAATGAGATCTTGAGTTTCTTTATGAAAGCTCAGTCACAGCTGGAGATCTGGTCATTACATGGCTGGTTTTAAAATGTTTTATCCTTCAAGTGTTTCAAAACAAAGAGGCAGATGTCACTATCAGAAGAGCAGTGTGAACAAACTACAGATCAAACATGTCTTCAGCTTTAGCACTATGAAAAATTAAAAGCAAAACCCAGTTTCAATGACAAAGAAGAGGCTGACTAAGAAATTACACAGCTGCAGTTTCCTTGTGGAAGTGACTCACAGCAAACTGAGCTCATAACTGGATGGATAAAGGAGCTCTCAGTTTGGGAATGTCATAATTACACCTGGGGAGCTGATTGATCAAATTAAATATTAGTCTTAACATGTGACAGGAATTTGGATTAAATTTCATACAAAGCTAAGTGCACCTGTGAAAGAGACTGCTTTCCATGAAACCACACACTTCAGATACCAAACTGTGGCTAATATGAATTAGATTTTGAGATTGTGGCTATCAGGAGTATTTTCTATTCCTGAATGGTCACCCTCTCCATCCATGACTTGGTCTGACATCCAGAACAAATGAGGCTCTGGAGAAAAAACAGACCTTCAGGTGAAGAAAAATGCTTGTGTCAGCCCTCACCCTTCCTACCTACCTGCAGAGCTGTGAAAGGGAGAAAGAACCTGAATGGAATCAGAAGCCAGACCCTGTAGTCTTGTCTGAAAGGCCAGGACTCTGAACGCCAGGACACCATGAGGCAATACCAGCCACAGTTCTGCTGCAGATGTAGAGAGAATCTGACCACTAATTACCTTCACTCCCAACAGCTTCTCAGCCCATGATGCCCAACAGACTGCTGCCTTCTTGCTATTTTTTATCTCATGTTGAATAAAAAAACAAGAAAAAAAAAAAAGAAAAAAACCATACACACACACACACACAAAAACCTAAACCAAAAAAAAAAAAAAAAAACAAAGGAAAAAGCTAAAAAGCTTTGGCTGTAGTTGTACTTACTGTTGAGATAAAACAGTGGTTGCCATCCTGTTCAGCATAAAGAACCCCATCTTTAATGAACACAGATATTGCACGTAGAATGAATGAAACAAAGAGGTTCATGTGGATAAAATTCCGAGTGCAGTGGAGCTTCCTAGACAGGAAAGAGCAAGGGAGAGGAAAAGAAGAAAAAGAAAAAAAAAACAAAGACTTTTTTTTCAAGAAAATAGCACACTAGGCCTATCTGCACACGTGGCCAGAGCTCCTAGAAACCTCTTAATAAGATGAGCAACATTTGAAAGTCAAGAGTGTGACCCTAAACTAACCAAGAGGAAGATTTGGGGTTTTTCCTGGGAAATCATGCAGTATAACACAAAACAGACCAAGTTCACTGCAACAGCCCCACAGCTTCTGCAGTTGCATCTACCTTCCAGAAAAATGGGACTACTGGAGTGTGTCCAAGCTAGGGGAACAACTCTATTAAAAGGTTGTCTCCATTTTACATTAAATCTGGTGAGTCAAAAACTTAAATATTGTTTTGTTTTCAGACTCTCTCTGCTGAACTCACCTGAAACGACACAGGATAACCATGGCAGTGGTGAGAGAAACAAGAGATGTGCTGTATCCCACTGTGTACAGAGCCTTCACAGATAGGTAGTAGTAATCCTTGGGAGGAAAATAAAACAAGGTTAAAAAGTCCATCTAAGGTCACATCTTTACCTTGTCAACATGCAGGGGGAACCACAGGCAGGATTTGTTTCTTGAATGGCCTGCTTGTTTTTCTCCTCTTGGTTCCTCTGAGATCTCAGTGTATATTAAAGCATTACTCAATGTCTGGGGTACTCCTGGGTCTGCCTACCATGAAGCTTTTTGTCAGTGAGGAAACAAATGTTGTCTCTATTTCTTTTACCACTGTGAATATATCTGCAGAATAAAAGTAGTTGGCTAAGGGATTTTTTAGTCAACAGGGGAAGAACTGGGGGCTACCTCGTGTTTCTGGAAGTTAAAAGATGTATGAAGAGTAAACAATCATATTCTGGAAATATTCAGCACAAGGCTGGGAAGGATTTAAGTCTTGCTTCTCACATTTTTATGCCTATGAATATCTGAGTGTTTCATTCTAATCACCATCAAATCAGAACTTGAGCAGAAGCTGGACAAAAAGTACCCTGCTTCTCCCACCTGCATTTAGATGAAAATTATAAGATTAATTCCCACCTGATTATCAGACTCTGTTGCATTTTCATCAAAGCCACAAGCATCGTAATAATGAGGAAAAGGCTCAGACCAGCCATCTTCAGTGCAATTTCTGCTGATGTCCCCTGTGTCAAGTAGAGGTGAGAAGGTGACATTGCTGAAGCCAGGACATACCCTCCCTCCCTGTGGTGCACGACTAAAGAAAACCTCACACTACCACTGTGGTCACTATTTATCTGGCTCTCCATAGAAGACTTTAATGGCATCTCGAAAGTTCAATGACATGTTTAATGACCCAGATCTAAATAAGAACCCTAAGGATGTCTACTACTACATCTGGTCATCAGAAAGCAAAAAAGGATTAATCAGTATAATCAGTGCCTCAAGGTCACCAAAAATCTCATTCACCAGAGGTCAGCAAAATGTCTATTTCTCTCCATTGATTCTGAAAGGCATCGAGGGAATACAGTTTTTATGTAGCAAACTACCCTTCAGATGGCTGAAGGTTAAGTCCAGTGCTTGAAGAGAAATGGACACTTTTTGTTATATAAAATGATTTTAAGACATCTAAGTCCATCTGCATTTGATGGTCAAGACAACTCAAGGCTAATGTGATTTTTTTGGAGCAGCTTCTGGAAGCCAGATAGGATGCTGTAGGGAATGTAAAAAAGCCATTGTCAGCTTGGATTGTAAAATAGCCACTGAGGCAGCTGGATTATTCTCCTCCAGCCAGCTAACATGCATCCCACACATTCATCTTCAAGCCTGGGCTCTAATCTGAGAATTATTTTGTGAGGACAGCCAAAGATGGAAAGGGAATCTCTTTCTTTGTCATCATAGCAAAAAATTCATTTATATCTCCAGATGCCCTGAGAGGCTTCAGTTGATAATTTCATAACTTCAGAACTTCTCACATTTCTCTGCCTATTATTTGTCCTAAGCCCTGTATGCAACCTTCCTCTAAAGGAAGCATTGGCAAGGAAGCTCTAAACTGGCTCAGAGAAAACCCTGTTCTCTTTTTCTCTTTTACCCCTAAATATCTGGCTAATATCACATAAGGACTTGCTCCTAAATGTCCTTCACTGACAAAGTCAAGATGTTTAAAGCTGTATTAAGGAAAGAGGAACTGGAGATAGAAGAGGAAAAGTGTCTCTTGACTTTCACATTGTTACTGAGCTGCCTAAGGGGGGATGATCCCCAAGTTGCTCTTTTCAAGCACCATTGCTCTTGTAAGAGCTCAGTGACCTGGTTTAAAATTAAAATTGGCCTGCTGGATGCACTTATTCCTCCCCAGCACAATAGAACAGTTTCAACTTATCAAGCTATCACAGTTTTTGCAGTTGGAGCTCTCCCTTGACCAAAATCGATGGAAATTTCCAAATTTTATTATTATTTTTTTTTAAATTAAGGTTGTGTTGCTTTGCATTCTTACAGCTTTTTAGTCAAGCAGCTCAGGACACCAGCAGTGACCTCGTTTTTAGAGAATCTGTTTGCCATCCATGCAGCAGAATACATCTATTTAATCACAGAACTCATTTAAGAACATTTCATTGCTTGGCAAATCCTGGTTAATTACTCTTGTACATTCACTCCTGTTTTTCTATGGAAAAAAACCCACTGACTTCTGGTGTTGACTTCATTTAATGCCATTCAATAATTACAGTTAAGCAGGTAGATATAATTTGTAAGAATATCCCAGCTAGATTGAGAGGCTCAATAATAGAGGATTAAATTTTCATAATACTACTAAAATTATCACACCAGAAAATGTGTCACCATCATTAGAATGGATTATAAAACAATATTTAAATAGCAGGAGAAAATATTTCCTTTATGGAAGCTTTAAAACTTCCTTTGTAACAACATTAAAGTAAAAAGAGAAAAGTTCCATGTTTCTACTACTTACCTAGGGGAGTCTGGGCTGTGCTCTCCAGCAGGTCATAATCACCTAAAAAAGTGGAAATTTCATATGAAATTGTTCTGATTTTGTTTTCTATTAGGGCACAAACTTGTCTCTGTGGAAAGCACTGAATAGAATCCAAAGGATTTTTCTTTGAATCAGGCCCAAAGGCAATAAATACTTGATTGTGTCATTTCAATAAGTAAGCACTGTTTTACTGGTGAGTTTAAATTAAAGTTGACCTGGTAAAATTTAAAAATTGCTACTGTAGACACTGAGCATATAGCTAAAAATACACAGCATCAAGGTAGGGACAAATTTATTGTGAAGAGATACATTAAAAACTCTTATTTTTTAAACTTAAATTTATAATCCATAGATATGCAAGTAGGGTTGATTTCTACAAAAATAATGGAAATTTATCTCCCTCCATCAATGACAAAAAGAAATAATTAATTACATCAGTGACAAAAAGAAATAATTAATTTACTTTAAGAGTTTAAATTTATGGTTTTAGGTTAAATCACACTGATTTCTAGAAACTGATCAGATTTTTACTTTACCTTTTCATCAGAATGTTCCAATATATATATTCATCAACATAATGGCTGATGTTTTCAATTATCTGCTATTCTCATGTTCTCTACATACTATTTTTGAGAACAGAGGTCCATAGGAGGAAGTCAACACAGCTGGTTCTTACCTGCATGGGTTTGGCCCAAGTTATCTACTTCCCAACCTGAAATTAGAAGAAAAAAAACAATTTAATTGGATCTTGATAATAGTTTCCTTCCCAAAAGGGGAGTGGATGTAGCAGATCCTAGAGAAAAAATGCAACAAATTTTCTTTAAACCTTTTTTATGAAATCAGTGCTGACTATTTATGGCTGGAAAGTGGTTTTCAGAAGATGGTCCTTTGCATTTTATTGGTCAATCTCTTGTTATCACAGAGTTTCATTAAACTCTAGCATGGATATGAAGAAGAGTTCAGAGTTTGTCATTTTTTTTTTTCTTTTCTTTTTTTATTTTTTTTTCCTTTTTTTTTTCTTGCCTTTTTTTTTTTGGTTTTTTTTTTTGGCTTTTTTTCCTCTTTTTTTCTCTTTTTTTCTTTCTTTTTTTTTTTTTTTTTTTCTTGTTTTTGGAGAGGTTTTCTCAATCCATGCTGATTTGTAGAATAAAACCCCAGGTATTACAAAGTAAAAGGAATAAAGAGGAGCTGCATGAAGCCACCAAGTGGTGCTGCTGTACCATGCACAGAGGAACCTGAGAACCTGACCAAGCTGACAGCAGAAAGCTCTGCCAGTGGCTCATCGACTGGTGAAAAAAAAAAAAAAAAAATGTTTCCAACATTTCATCGACTGCTGCAGCAAGTTAAATGTTTAGATGGGCTTAGTTCTGTATTCTCTGAAGTAACCACAGGGCTTCAGGTTGTTCTTCTTTAACCCTGAACCTATGGTCAGCCCTTAACTAAGGATTGGAAATGCCCTGCACTGATTTTTAGGAGAAGGGTTTTAGTAAAAGTAAAACCTAAGTAAAAAGATTCTGGTTTTAATCCTGTGAGAAAGGAGAAAGACAACATGTTAGGAAACAAAGTGGGAAGGGGAGCCTTTTCTGTACAGCATAAACTGCGTGTTATATTTTAAACTATTTCAAACTCCTGAGTAATTTGAAATCCATTGATTTCTCTCTTTCCTGTACAATAAACCAGATGTGCTTTTTGATCTCCTGAAACAGAAAATAAAGGATTTTGGGTGAAGATGATGGTAGGTGTCTAGAAAACAGCTGGAATTTTTGCTAAAGGCCCTTCCATCTCTTGCAGCATCCCCCATTTCAGGTAGGCTTGGACTGTGTCACTGCATGGAATTATTCAATATCAAACCTAAACACACAACCTGTTAGTGTAACTCTGGATGCTTTTTCCTGAAATCTGTGATGAGAACAACTATTTTTTTTTTCTCCTGCCTTCTCTGCCCAGCTCCATCTGCTTGCAAAATTTCATACATGAGATTTCTTGGAAGTTTGCAAGTATTGGGTAGGGGGACCAGTTCTGGAGAGAAGACACCAATGCTCTGAGCAAACGTTTTCCAGTGAAGATCATTCAGTTTCTGCCTCAGCCTAAATTACCAGAAGGGCTATGGCTGTGCTCCAGATTCTTGATAAAATAACAGGGATGGCTCTGCAGAATATTTTTGATAGTGATACCATGAGCCTACAAAACTCCAAGTTTATCAGTAGTGATCTAGCTCAGGTATGGATACCTACACTGCTAAAATCTGAGTTCAGAATTCCACCTTTAGAATATCATATGGGATTTTTTACCTGTGCTTTTATTAGGCAGAAATAAATAAAAATCAAGCTGCTGTTCCTTGACCATTGTCTTTTTTAGTGCCTTTCATAGGCTGCTGCCACTTAAACCAGTGGCTCATAGAGATCTTGGTGCTTACACCTCTTTCAGGTCACCTCACCCAGAAGGGTGACACAGAAGCAGGGTAAGAAGAAGCTGTAAAAAACTTCCATCTTTTTGTTTTTCAATCATAAAAATCCAATTTGAGTTTATCAGTTTTATAGAGTGGCTTAAATCCTGAACTGTGGTACTGAAAACTTTACAGAATTCTTGTTGGAGAAAGACTAGGCCAATAAGTAGATAGAAACCTAATGTTTCTATCAGGTATTTTGGCATGTTAAACAGATTGATCAGAAAAGTGTTTAAAGTTTAGGAATTTTATTCCTATAATATAAAAAGGGAGACATAAAAATTACCAAATGGGGGTGGTAGCTGCTCACACTGGTGTTAAAATATTAGATTTTCATTCATTTTGAATTTCATCACATCAGCAATAACAACTAAAACATTCATTAATATATTAATGAATTATTATAGTTTTGTAAAATGAAGAGGATTTTAATAATAATTTTTATTTACATAAACTTCAATTATTATTGCATTTTAACTGTATTTGGACATTATGAAACAAGTCATTTTTTTTGACAGTATTAACTTCCTGATAGCTGTAGAACCAAACCTGCCTCTTATTAACATGTTTTTCTACATCTCCATCCTTGCTAATAGACTAAAGGAAGTTCCAGTACAACCTTTTAGTGTACAGCCTTTCAGGTTTGATCCATCAAGCTAATTTTCACTAATATGTTAAGCGACTGGAAAGTCAATTAGATTCACACTGAACATTATGCCCTGAATTGCAATTAATAGTCAGAGTTCTCCTAATGAGTGTTGGGATAACATGCTCACACATAAAATTATGTTTGTGTGTGTGCATATATAGATATACATATATAGATATATATGTACATAGCACACAATAAGGGAATAGTCAGCCACCATCTGGCTTTAAATTCCCACATGCTGCTGCTGCCCTCTCTGACACCATATGTTTAGGTACCCTGCACCAGAACATGGATGTTTATATGACAGAGAACTGTGCCAATAATTATATTTACTCACATATATGAGAGTGCAATAGAGGTCATTTGGATTCCACCTGTGCTTAACATTTAATATATAAATATAGGGGCAAGGCCAAGAAGGCCATTGGTGGCCAAGAAGGCCAATGGCATCCTGGGCTGGATCAGGAACAGTGTGGCCAGCAGGTCCAGGGAAGGGATTCTGCCCCTGTGCTCAGCTCTGGTGAGGCCACAGCTTGAGTCCTGTGTCCAGTTCTGGGCCCCTCAGCTCAGGAAGGAGATTGAGGTCCTGGAGCAGGTCCAAAGGAGGCAACTGGGCTGGAGAAGGGACTCGAGCACAGATCCTATGAGGAGAGGCTGAGGGAGCTGGGGGTGTTGAGGCTGGAGAAGAGGAGGCTCAGGGGAGACCTCATCACTCTCTCCAACTCCCTGAAAGGAGGTTGGAGCCAGGGGGGGGGTTGGGCTCTTTTCCCAGGCAACTCTCAGCAAGACAAGAGGGCAGGGTCTCAAGTTGTGCCAGGGGAGGTTTAGGTTGGATATTAGAAAGAATTTCTTTCTGGAGAGGGTGATCAGACATTGGAATGGGCTGCCCAGGGAGGGGGTGGATTCTCCATCCCTGGAGATATTTAACAAGAGCCTGGATGTGGCTCTCAGTGCCATAGTCTAGCAACTGCAACGGTGGTTCAAGGGTTGGACTTGATGATCTCTGAGGTCCCTTCCAACCCAGCCAATTCTATGATTCTATGATTCTATGATTCTAAGGCCTGAACTGGCATTTGAGCTGAGGTTGTAGGAAGACCACACATAGGGCTTCTACCTCTACTTTTTTCAAACTATTCCTCTGAAATTTTTTGTGGGTTTATTTATTTTCAGGAGTTTTTCTGTTTGTTTTTTTTTTTTTCCTTTGGTTGTTTTTCTTTTCCCCTTTTTCTTTTTTTTTTTTTTTACTTGAGTGCCTTTCTGACTCTAGGGAGACATCAACAAATTTCCTCCAACAAAATTGTTGGACACTTTGCTGCATGACACAAGGGCTCTCATGCAACAGGATAGATGAAATATATGGCTCTTCCAGAAAAGAAGAATAAATAAAATATGCTTTTCATCTGCATTTTGACTGGAAACTCAGTTTTTAAGTGATTTAACTCAAGGATTACACTCACGACTTCAATGAATGACACCTGTGCTCCTCAAAATGTTGTTAAATGACAGCACAGCTCAAGCTACAGAAGGATGGAGCAAACAGTAGCTGTTAAAAAGAGTCTCAGAACACCATGTATTAAATCAATAATTGTTCACATTAGTCAATAAGCTCCTGAGGAAGCTAATGTTATCCTTGACAAAGGATGGTTTACCCAGAATATTGACAGATAGTGTTATTCACAATCTGCACACACTGAAAAGGTAAGTCCCACTCTTTGGGAAATAAAGCAAATCTTTTATTAATGCTTTAACTGGCACTATTAATTAAGTGTTATTTGCAGTACTACTTAGAGAGCTTTGAGAAGGTCTGTAAGAGTGCTGAATTATCAATCCAAAGACCAAACACAGAAACCAAACGCAGATAATATTGGTTATTTCTATTTTCTACATGAAGAGGTAAAAAAAAAAAAAAAAAGTCAAAGGACTTGCCAGTGGCTACCCATGGAGTTAGTGGCAGAGAACCAAATCTTTCATGTCCTTTTCTTGCACATTTTTCAGACTTTCTTCCTTGGTTTTCATTTGCTGAGGCCCAGAATACATAACTACCTCCTCACTATCCTCCAAGGGAGGAGAAATTGGATGCAAGCAATTGTTGCTTTTGATTTAAAGTGAAGAGGATTGGCAAAGCTAAAGCCAAGAACCAGCCTGTATATGATGAGCTTCAGAGCTCAGTGCAGCCTTTTAGATCATCTCCCTCATGCCAAAAGTTTCCTGGCTGCTTCCAGTGTCAGCTGGCATTGCAACTGCTTTATCTCCCATAGATTTGTTTATCTGAGCACAACTTGCATTTAACCCTTTTGTTCCACCATTTGTCCCTTATTAGGATCAGGAGGGAGAATGAAAGGCTTCCAAAACCATTCTGGGCTGAAATGGCTCACCCCCACTTTTTCCCTTATTCCTGGTTTTCCCAGTATTTCTCAGTATTCCCAGTATTTTCTCAATATTATGGTTTGGTCCACATAGGTAATCCTAAAAAAGCTTGGATTTTGACTGTGTCTTAATTCTGTCCCTTGGGAGAGCACAGAGATCGAGGCAGAGAGAGGTTCTGGAAAACATTTCCTGCAATCCCTTGTTATTGTGCTGTCCAGCTATGTGGATAATGAGCTGATTAGGCAGGAATCTGCTTTTTTTTTTTTTGCTTTTTTTTTTCCTGGTTTTATAGATCAGCCCATCAAGCTAACAATTTATAAACATGAAATAAATCAGTGAGCTCTCACGCCTGACTCCCCAGCATCCACCTCCTTGTGCCTCTTTGATCCTTTCCCTCTTGCTTCATGCTGCTCTTATCCACCAGCAATCTGTTCCTCTGGCTGGCAAAGCTGTGATGGGGAGCAGCAGCCTACTTAGCAGCTTTTCTGGGGCTTTCTGAGCACAGCCACCACTGCTTCTCAAGCCCTCTGCCCACTCCTGCCCCTTGGCACACATGATCCCACATGCAGGCTGCCCAGGTCATCCCTGTTCCTTCATTATAGATATTTTTTTTATTTTTTAATTTTTATTTTTCATGGGGGAAAGTGATGCAGAATTGGGTGCTAGGCTTTTACAATCTCATTAGCAGGATCTGCAGAAAGTGTCAGACAGGTGAAGCCTTCAAGATTCCTTCACCTTTCCCTAGTTTCATAGAATTATAGATTTGTCTGGGTTGGAAGGGACCTCTGAGATCATCAAGTCCAACCCTTGATCCACTACCGCCGCGGTTCCCAGACCACGAGTGCCACATCCAGTCTCTTTAGAAATATCTCCAGACACGGAGAATCCACTACTTCCCTGGGCAGCCCATTCCAATGTCTGATCACTCTCTCCGTAAAGAAATTCTTTCTAATCTCCAACCTAAACCTCCCCTGGCACAACTTGAGACCCTGCCCTCTTGTCTTGCTGAGAGTTGCCTGGGAAAAGAGCCCAACCCCCCCCTGGCTCCAACCTCCTTTCAGGGAGTTGGAGAGAGTGATGAGGTCTCCCCTGAGCCTCCTCATCTCCAGACTGAACACCCCCAGCTCCCTCAGCCTCTCCTCATAGGATCTGTGCTCGAGTCCCTTCACCAGCCCAGTTGCCTCCTTTGGACCTGCTCCAGGATCTTGATATCCTTCCTAAACTGAGGGGCCCAGAACTGGACACAGGACTCAAGCTGTGGCCTCACCAGGGCTGAGTACAGGGGCAGAATCACTTCCCTGGACCTGCTGGCGACACTGTTCTGGATGCAGGCCAGGATGCCATTGGCCTTCTTGGCCACCTGGGCACACTGCTGGCTCATGTTCAGCTTCCTGTCAATCCAGACTCCCAGGTCCCTTTCTGCCACTCTGTGCCCAGCCTGTAGCTCCCCATGGGGTTGTTGTGGCCAAAGTGCAGGACCCGGCACTTGGACGTGTTGAACTTTATCCCATTGGAATCAGCCCAACTCTCCAGTCTGTCCAGGTCCCTCTGCAGAGCCCTCCTGCCTTCCAGCTGATCCACACTCCCCCCCAGCTTAGTGTCATCTGCAAATTTGCTGATGATGGACTCAATCCCCTCATCTAAATCATCAATAAAGATATTGAACAGAACTGGGCCCAACACTGATCCCTGGGGGACACCACTAGTGACTGGCCGCCAACAGGATGCAGCCCCGTTCAGCACCACTCTCTGGGTCCAATAGAGATAACTGCTTCCCTTCACATTTTTCAGGAATTTTGCATTGTCCAGCCTCATGTCCCACAGACAATACTTTAAACTATAGGATGAAAGTTATCAGCACCATTGGGATATACTGGATGTTGTCATTCCCCTGACCAAAGGGATTTGTGAGCACCATGTTTGCACAGAGATGGTGCTGTTCACTGCATTTAGAAAACAGGAAAACAGGCAAAGGGCAATAATGAGTAAGATTAGGAATTCTGGTTAATATTTGGGTGACTGAATAAGAACTGCTGCCTAAGGTAATCTAAAGAACTGATCCTGTGGGACAAACAGGTCCCACCCAATTTACTCACCTGAGGATATGTTCATCTGCTCTTTAAGTCTCCTCCCATAAAGGGCAAAGAGATTAAACCTCAGGGAGTGATTAGTTTTAGCCATTTACTGTAGAATGAGATAAACCAGTTTCTGCAACTCTTTATCCAGGGGCTTTTTTGCAAAGGAATGTGTAAAGTGATAGAAGTGATATACAAGTCCTTTCTTCTACTCCATGCTAATTTGAGGGTGCAATGCTTAATGATGTGGAGACAAGAAGACCCTGGAAGTCACAGAATACCACTGAGGTCCTACATGGAGAACATAAAGGCCATAATTCATAGGGCTGGCTGAGGCCCTACAATGTGATGTATAGATGTGATGAAAGTTATGAATTTTTCTTTTCTGCCTCTTTCTTATCAAAGAGTATGAAATTACCAGTAGACTGAGGTCACCATAGCAACTGCCAGGCATCATCTAAACATGATGTGTATGCTTCCTAGGAGGCTGGCTGTTAGAGGAGCATCCATCAGAGTGCAAGATCAGCACAAATATAATTAAAGGACCTCCGAGCTCTGGTGAAGGCAGGGATCATATTTCAGAGAAAAGCTTTGAATGGATAAAAACACAGAAAATGAGAAATGGTTCTTAAGGAGGTTATCAGTTATGAAATAAGTCCCAGAGGAGAAAGCATATTAAATCGCTTGCTTAAAGGCAAAAAGGAATGTTTGCCCACCATAGCTAAAATCTTGCAATCAACTGAAACTCCATTCTCAATGATTTGAGCCAAGAGGAGAAAGAAGAATAGAGGAAAGTCTGCTAGCAAAGGTTGAACCTATTATCTTGTTCTGTCCAAGAATTCTCCAAAGTGCTCAGCAGCTCTCAGTATATTTCACCCTTTCACACATCCCAAATTAACTTTCAGATCATATTGACAAAGGCCTTGAGTTCCTTTACACGTTTCCCTTAGCCACTGCAGGATGTCATCTCACAAAAGATCAAGGACTTGATCTTTACCTGAAATGCTCTTGGTCACATTATATATTTGAGTACCAGAGGCACAGTATTTTGTCCCTATAATTTGGTGGGAAAGGCCATAAAATGTCCTTGTCCTGCAAAAAGAGTCTGTGAGGCCTTAACTACTTGATGAGAAATGAAGATAAAGTTGCTATTGTTTGATATTAATATTTACCTACCAATTCCCTCTTCACTGCAGATAAATTTTTTGATGCTGTGACCAAGGAGACATGCTTAATTATAGCCTGTCCTCCTCACTTTGGAAGAGATGAATAATCCCATGGCTTTACTGCCTGTGCAAAGCCTAGGGAGGAAAAACAGCAGGAAGGAAATGGTTATCTAGTGAGTATTATTATCTTGGTTATTGGCAAGACTTATTATTTTAACATCAATACTTGTTAGGTCTCATGTACTCATTCTTTGTGTCACAAAGAACTTGCCAAGCATTAAGCAACAATAACACATGCAATCTGCAGACAGCTTTGGAAGCTGTCTAAAGCCCTTAGCTGATATATATAATTAAAAAAAAACAGATACCTTTGCACTGAACTCACTTCTAAATACTACATTGGACCTTATATAAAGTGAAGGATGAAACTATGAAATGCACAGCGTGGCTGTAGCTTCAAAGATTAAGAAATAGAAATAGCTCCTTATTGTTCCCATAATACAAATTATATGGGATGGGTCACGTCTGTTTTTTAGAAAGAATTCCTTGGTTCCAGCATTTTATTTCCCTCAGTTTTCATGCAGGATGCTGAAATACCCAGAAGGGATGAGATATATAACGTGGATAGAAATCCAGACCTTTGTGTTGATCTTTTGCTTTGCCTGTTTGACAGGCAAATGCAATTTGCAGTTTCAGTTTGCTGGAATGCTGACTTTAATTTCAGCTGGTAGCAAAGCAAAACTGCATCTCCTCCAGAAGAAGAAAATAAATCTTCCAGATAAATGTTATTGTTTAGGATGCTTCTAACCTGTAAGTCACCTTTTCTTTCTGACCATATCAAAAACTGTCACTACATAACCCAAACTAACAGAAACTGGAACTTGCAAACATTTTCAACAGCTTTCAAAATGGGAAGAAGGTTACTTTGGTTGTCTTTTCACCCAGTTTGGGAGTTCCATACTCTTTTCACAGAGATGTAGCAAGCACTTAATGACTTTCCCTGGACTGTTTCCCCAGAAATGACACAGGAAAGCTTCCCACGTATGAAGATGTAGCATCACTTCCCCTCTCATTAACTCTTCTCTTTTCATCCTGTTCTGTCTGATTAAGGATAACATCTAAAGTCAGATAGGAGAAAAAAAGCCACAGATGGCTTCCCAAATCCAATTAACCCTGAATTTATAAATCCCATTGTTCCCCCATGATATCTCCAGTGCAGAATATATGAATCATAGAATCATAGAATCGACTGGGTTGGAAGGGACCTCAGAGATCATCAAGTCCAACCCTTTTACTACCGTTGTGGTTGCTAGACCGTGGCACTGAGTGCCACATCCAGTCTCTTTTGAAATATCTCCAGAGACGGAGAATCCACTACTTCCCTGGGCAGCCCATTCCAATGCTTGATCACTCTCTCCGTAAAGAAATTCTTTCTCATCTCCAACCTAAACCTCCCCTGGCACAACTTGAGACCGTGCCCTCTTGTCTTGCTGAGAGTTGCCTGGGAAAAGAGCCCAACCCCCCCCCTGGCTCCAACCTCCTTTCAGGGAGTTGGAGACAGCGATGAGGTCTCCCCTGAGCCTCCTCTTCTCCAGCCTCAACACCCCCAGCTCCCTCAGCCTCTCCTCATAGGATCTGTGCTTGAGTCCCTTCACCAGCCTGGTTGCCCTCCTTTGGACCTGCTCCAGGACCTCGATATCCTTCCTAAGCTGAGGGGCCCAGAACTGGACACAGGACTCGAGGTGTGGCCTCACCAAGGCTGAGTACAGGGGCAGAGGTTTGGTGTTTTTACAACAGAGTACTTAAATATATCCCAGTGTTTTTTATGGGATCAGTAATAGACTATTTTACATTCTTTGTTCTCAGGAATATCTATATAAATATAATATATAAATATAATATATAAATATAATTTAAATATACACAAAATATAAACATACACAAAATACAAATATAAATGTAAACATAAACATAACTTATAAATATAATATATATATCTAAATATCCATACAATATCTATAAAATAAAAATATCTATCTATCTATATAAATATATAGAAAAATATCTATCAAAATGAAGCTTGTTGGCTGACCACTCAAGTCACATAACGTCCAGAGCAGCACCAAGCCCAACACTTTGAATCAAAAGTGTGAGTTTAGGATATAAATGCCTCTTAAATTCTATAATATGTGGATACATTCCTTATTCTACTGGGTTTTAATTAGGACTCCCTAATCCTCATATCAACATAGGATGCATTTTATGTCTTTGGTAAAAATGATGCACATTTTGTCTGATTTACAAAGTGAACCATGCGTTGTAGAAATGTTCATTTTGGGTATAGCAGGCAGTGTCCTAGAGTGAGCACTACATAAACATTCTGAATTTGTGGAAGATTCAGAAAGAGCTAATCATATTTATTATTTGGATTTCTGAATTAAAATGCTGTGAAAAAAAGTATTTTTCAATGTGGAGGGTGTGGCAATGCTCAGAAACCACCTCTTGGGATGTGTATTACTTTTCCATTCCAATCAAAGATCTAAAAATATTCTAATTTCTGCTCTGGTTATTGGGTTTCTTTCAATGATCTTTTTGAGTAATGTTCTGTAGCTCTGTAGGTTCCAGAATATCTCAGGTGTGCAGGGAAAAGAAAGAAAAGCACAGACTTGGCCTCTGTAGATTTCCACTGCCAAGCAGCACCATTTGTGTCAAAAAAAAAAGAAAAAAAAAGGAAAAAACCCAAAACAGAGAAAATTCCCCAGCTGGGAATTCAGATCACTTTGTAGGGGTTATCTCTAGGTCTAGCTCTGCCATACTGGAATCCAGCATTACAGCTTGACACACTTTTTTTCTTCCCTTCTGAAGGTGCCTTGGAATGTTTTAAATGTACCCTGTGATTGTCTCTGGAGTTGGTACTGGGAAGGTAATGGATAAAGAATAATATACAACAGTGACATCATGGAAGATATAGCTCTTTGAGAATGAAATTGTGACTTTCTTGATAAGAAGAAATGAATGCTAAAGAGAAAAATATAATATTTAGGAGAGCCCTAGAAGGACAGCAACTGTAAACCCTTAACCTATTAGATTAGAAAAGAGGAGTTAATGTGTTTTGGGTTTTTTTCATGTGGAGAGGTTTTGAGAATGATCTTTTTGTCCACAATCTGCATCTGAAAGGAAATGAAAAATCTGGTGATTCTGGAGGAGGAAAGAGGTGAAATGGAATTTTACAAGGGTCAGCAGCCCCAGTGTGGGATTTACCATTGGGTTTTCTATATGGTGTTGACAGCAGCTCAAATGTCACTCTTCAGTTCAATTGCAGTGAAAGTAAGAGCAGAGTATATTTTCAACTCAAGACCAGCAACAGCTGGTATTTTTATCTAAATCCAGTTTATTTAGTTCATTTTTATTTTGTAGTCTTTTTTCTCCCTGCATGTGCAAATCAGACTTCACAGTCAAGGAAGCCAAATTCCTTTCTGAACTTCATAAAACAAACAGCCTCCTCCAGTGATTTCCGTAATCTCAAGATAAGCATTTCAGACAGGTCAGAGGAAACATCTTTTTACAGGCACCCATTGCTTCCTCTTTCCTGAGACAGAAATCTGGGTGATGACTTCAGACTTGGACACAGAACTTTGAAATACCCAGAACCAAGTGAGGTAACTCCTACCCTCTCTTTAAAATTAACATTTCCCCACACATTTTTGCCTGTTGTTATACAAGCAACTGCACCTATAGATGTTTCAGTGCTTCACAGGACAAACTTTTAAAAAGAATTGTTTCAAATGATTACTACTGTTTGCAAAAATGATTCATGGTCATATAAAAATGTTGATGTATTGAGGATGGATGTTCCATTGATAAATATTAGTGTCAGTGCCTAGACTGCTTACACATTCTAGAAATACACCAGCAGCCAGAGGATATTAAAACAATCTATAAAATGTAATTAGCTGTGTCTCAGAAATATTTTAGTAATCTAATAACCCTCTATTTAAGGAATTGTCATAAAATGTGACTTCTTTCATTAAGCCCTCATTGAAAAAAAATATACTTGGCTAATTTAAATTAGCAGCAATGATAGAGAAAGCTGATGCTGATTCACCCAGCAGAGTGATTATGGATATAGGTATTTCTGCCCTGGGATCAGTAGTGGAAGTCCAGCTGGATCTGTAGAGATTTCAAACTATTCCAGATTAAATGTTTATTTATTTACCAAATGAATTATGAATTTTGGTTTTGTTCCTACTGCACAGATGTTCAAAACCCCTACAAAACCAGCACTACAAGAGGTAACAGCTGTCACTTTTATGAGTGATCCTATAAGTAGATGAAACAACCAGGACACATCTTTACACTGGACTGACTACTCCTCCTTTAGGGTCAGATTCTCACCCTGTTACAGGTGAGATGTGAAGCACAGGATGTGAACAAGTCTGTAAATAATCTCAAAATATTATTTCAGCCCTTTATTTTACATAGTTCTAGTTGTAATGGAGATATTAATTTTTACATAAATATTGATTTTATTTTTCTAAAATGTATATTGTTTTTTCATGGAAATAAATAAAGAAGTAGATCCTTCCCATTAACAGATAACAAGTTATTTTAGCTCTGGGCTAGATCATGTTGAGCTAACCTTGTCTTTGAGGAGGGAGATGGGTTAGATAACATCAGTGACACCAAGCCTGGAGACAGCCTGGGCTGCAGTGCCCATGCACAGGTGGAGATCACAGTTCTGAGGGATATGGCTCAGGCAAAGAGAACAGTCAGGACCCTGAATTTTGGGAAAGCAAAATTCCATCTTCTCAAGGAATTAGTCAATAGGACCCTCTGGGAAACCTCCTCAAGGATAAGGGAGAAAAAGAGTTGGCAGATTTTGAAGGACTTTTTTCTACAGAGAATTCGAGCTCTTGATCTCCAGGTGCTCAGGCAAGGAAGGCAAGAGACCAACATGGTTGAGTCAAGACTTTCTGGCCAAACTAAAGGACTGTCCTGTAGATGTACATGGGACTGCTCTCATGACACCTCTGACAATATCCCTGAACACTGCAATCAAAACAGGCAGGGAGGGAGAGAGAGAGAAAATTGTTTAACTTGAGGAGATGTAGGAGGTGGAGATTAGAAGCCACCAAAAAGGAAGGATCTTAATGAAAATCTGGACAGGCACTATCTTGAGCAACAGGCCTCCTGCAGTTAAATCAGGAGATAACAATACAGCAGCCATCTGTTGATGCACAATAAATAACATAAAAGCAATTTGCCTGCAGGCTCTGAGCATCATTGATAATGGCAGAGCAAAAACCTCTATGTGAGTGTACATCCTGCACAAAGGATGACCAGAATTGCTTTGGCAATCAGGCTGAATGACAAGTACTCAACAAAAATTGATTACAAAGTAATCAAGTACAGCAAAGAAAACAAAAAAATAAGGGAGGGAGTAATATAGGAAGAAACCTGAGTGGATGCTGATGTATTGTTTTAAACGTGGTTGTGGCCATGGAACCAATACTACAGCAGTAAAAATTAAGTATAATTATCCTGGCTATAATTAAAGCACACAGAATTACAGTAATAATTATATTTTTATACCTGATATTTAAAAGAGGGACTTACCTTTCCTCATTAAAAAATTAAGTACTTAGTTTAAGCTAATTTCCCTCAGTACTTGCTGGGTAAAGAGAGATATCTCCAAGCTATGATTCACCTCATGTTTCTTGGAATTAACATTAAATTGCCTTCTGTGGGTCTCTTTCTCTCCACTGACTATGGAGTCCAGAGAGTTTCACATGGGTAAATTTAGGTAATGATCACTCTTAAATTCCTTTCCATTTCACAAGAGCATTGGCACTTGCTTCAGTTTCCAGATGGGTTCACAGGGATGTATTTAAGGATAAAGATTTCAGCATTGCTGGAGCAGAGCATGGAACACTTATTGTCTGCCACAAATTGTACTCTATTGGGGTTTTGGACTTAAGACTATAAATTAATGGTTAATTGGCAAAATAATCTTTAGGAAAAATGATACTGGGAGACAATGGTGAACATGGTCCTCAATAGACAGTGATAATTAAGTGGTCTGCAGTAGAATAGGTGGCTGGCTAGGAGGACATGGGGAAAACTGTGTTAATTATTAGCATGGGATTGTTGTTAGCTAGCATAGATGGAAGGACTTCACCCATGAAATGGAATCATGAAAAAAATAATAAAAAAAAGGAATTTCAAGAAAATCTCTAATCCATCTATTTGCTGTAAACATGGTAATAGTTATTTCCTCCTCTTCACACACTCTCATTTTGACCTGGCAAATTTCCATGCGTTTCATAAGTTAAAAGAATCAAGAAAAGGACAAGAGACTTTTTGCATCATGCAGTCAGTAGTTTGCTCAGTCTTGCCATTAAAAAATGTTGGGTAATGTTAATAACCAGGTCAGATAGTACTGTTACTACTAGGGTAGGTTGTCCTTTTAGCAGCAGCTTCATTTGAGAGCAGCAGCTGGCATGTATAAGGTTGGAAGCCAGCATCTAATAGGGTTTATTTACAAAGCATGATGAGTCCTTAGGCATGAGTAGAACCCAGCTCTTTATTTTAATTATTTTCTAAAATACGTTTGAGTTGTGATGCTGAAATATCCAAGACTCAAACACAGCTTCAGGTATTGCCATGTTGTACAGAATGTGCAGGCTTTTTTCACACACTCCCTCCCATCCTTGCACACACACCCATACAAACATCTGCACACAAACAACCTGCTTTTCTCCAGTAATTTTTTTTAAAACTCTAAAGCCCAACTCAAGATATCTGTGGAGTTTTTTTGATTTCACTTTATACTAAGTATCTATGTGAGGTTTTACACTCATGTTGGCCATGCAGCTTTACCAGATAGAGTCAAAGAACAAAGAGAAAAGACTTTACCATCTTCAGAGATGATAAATCTAAAGAGTGCAGGGCACTTGACAAAGACGATTTCACCCACGCTTGCAGGTTTCCAGCATGTAATGTTGTCCCACATTCCTGGGCAACCTGGAGAAGAGAAGGGATAAAATACATAAGTGGTGTAAATTAATTTCTTTTCTCATTCTGTTATTCTGTTTTATTGTTGATTCTTCTAACCATTTATATCTGCCTATTCAGAACATTAAACATGGCAATTTTGTAATAAGTTTTCTCTGGAATAAAATAAGTTTTGTTCATAGGCATAGCATAAAATCTGTAGTGGTGAGCTGTAGGCATGGCACAATGACCAGATTCTGTCCTAGCAGAAGACATTTCTTAGTTCCAGTTCAGTCACTCCAACATACATCAGAAACAATTTTATCCTTGAGTATATTGTTACTTTAGTACCATTTAGCTTGCTTCCATTATTGCTGAGTTAAATCTTTAGGTATCTTTAATTCATATTCTATACGTTTCTCTAAACCCTGTCAAAGGTTGTATACTGGCACATTTTGGAATTTGATTCAGGGAGATGACTGGGAACTGAAAAACAGATTCTGCTTCATGCTACAGCCAGTTTTGTGGATGTGTGTTACAGAATCATTCCAGTTGGAAAAGATCTTCAAGACCATTGAGTCCAACCATAACCCAACTCTACCAAGTCCAGTGCTTAAAACACATTCCCAAGCACCACATCTACACATCTTTCAAACACCTCAAGGGATGGTGATTCAGCCCCCTCCCTGGGCAGCCTATGCCAGTGTTTAATTAACCTTTCAGAGAAGAAATTTCTTCTAATATCTAATCTACACCTCCTCTGGTGCAACTTGAGACCACTTCCTCTTGTCCTGTTGCTTGTTACTAGGGAGAAGAAACCAACCCCCACCTCACTTCAATCTCCTTTCAGGGAGCTGTAGAGAGCAAAGAAGTCTCCCCTGAGCCTCCTTTTCTCAAGAATAAACAACCCCAATTCCATCAACAGCTTTGTAAACACCTTGTGATTTAGATCTTTCACCAGCTTTGAAGCTCACCTCTTTCTGGTAGTTCATGTTCTTAAAAAAGTACTGCAAGTAGAAATGTCCTCGATTAGTAAAGAACCACCATGATATAACTCACTACATTTACTGCAGGTTTTGATCTGTAGAATATGGCCTCACAATGTCAAAAGGATGGTTTTGATCTGT
The DNA here is from genome assembly GCF_003957555.1 of Calypte anna. Classification (NCBI taxonomy): domain Eukaryota; kingdom Metazoa; phylum Chordata; class Aves; order Apodiformes; family Trochilidae; genus Calypte; species Calypte anna. Next base: position 4,166,987 of record NC_044245.1, read on the forward strand.
AAAGATTTCTTACATAAGCTAAAGATAGAATCAGTCCTTTAACAACCGTTCAGAGCTTCAGGAACAAGCTTTGAACTGAAGATCTGAGTGATGGAGAACCAACCTCCTGTTCCATGGATGCATAAATAGGAAATGATGGAATTCTGGGTGGGAGTTGTCTTCTCTAAGGATGTGGGGGAAGATCAGGCCCCATATTCTATGTTAAAGATAAGAATGGAGCTCAGGTCCTGCTTCTTTATCACTGTCAGAGGAATGACAACCTCCAATCAGCTGTCAAGAAGCAGAAGCCCTCCTGTAATTTTTGTAAACTACAGTTTTATTAACTCATAAACCAAAAAGACTTAACCAATATACAGAAAAACTCCTAGCAAACTCAAATTTCCTACTAATGTCTAAAAAAAAAATGACAGTGAAGGAACATCAAATGAGGATCATCTTCTCCCTCAGCAGGAAAAGAAAGAAAAACTAAATCTAAATAACTTCACTCCTTTTTTGCATTTCATGTTGAGATCAAGGACACAATTTTATCAGCCATTAAATGCCACAAGCTCTGCAGTTTTCTAAGTGATGTTCTCTTGATATTCTCTCTTGTGGACTATGTGCCAGAAAAAAAAAAGATCTTCAGTAAAACTGATAATACTTCAAAGTGTCATACCTCCCACCTGCCACTACTTGTGAGGTTTGGGTGATCAACATGTAAAAACAGTGTGGGCTTTATCAACTGTGGTGATACTAGCAGATTTCCATCATTAGAGCGTGTATGCTCACAGGGTTGGACTTGGTGTATCTTCTCCATCATAGAATCATAGAATTGGCTGGGTTGGAAGGGACCTCAGAGATCATCAAGTCCAACCCTTGATCCACTACTGCTGCAGTTCCCAGCCCATGGCACTGAGTGCCACATCCAGTCTCTTTTGAAATATCTCCAGACATGGAGAATCCACTACTTCCCTGGGCAGCCCATTCCAATGCCTGATCACCCTCTCCAGAAAGAAATTCTTTCTAATATCCAACCTAAACCTCCCCTGGCACAACTTGAGACCGTGCCTTCTTGTCTTACTGAGAGTTGCCTGGGAAAAGAGACCAACCCCCCCCTGGCTCCAACCTCCTTTCAGGGAGTTGTAGAGAGTGATGAGGTCTCCCCTGAGCCTCCTCTTCTCCAGCCTCAACACCCCCAGCTCCCTCAGCCTCTCCTCATAGGATCTGTGCTTGAGTCCCTTCACCAGCCCAGTTGCCTCCTTTGGACTTGCTCCAGCACCTCAATCTCCTTCCTGAACTGAAAGGCCCAGAACTGGACACAGGACTCAAGCTGTGGCCTCACCAGAGCTGAGTACAGGGGCAGAATCCCTTCCCTGGACCTGCTGGCCACGCTGTTCCTGATCCAGCCCAGGATGCCATTGGCCTTCTTGGCTACCTGGGCACACTGCTGGCTCATGTTCAGCTTCCTGTCAATCCAGACTCCCAGGTCCCTTTCTGCCTGGCTGCTCTCCAACCAATCTGTGCCCAGCCTGGAGCTCCCCATGGGGTTGTTGTGGCCAAAGTGCAGGACCCGGCACTTGGCCGTGTTGAACCTCATCTCGTTGGGATCAGCCCAACTCTCCAGTCTGTCCAGGTCCCTCTGCAGAGCCCTCCTGCCTTCCAGCTGATCCACACTCCCCCCCAGCTTAGTGTCATCTGTGAGATTGCTGATGATGGTCTCAATCCCCTCATCTAAATCATCAATGAAGATATTGAACAGACCTGGGCCCAACACTGATCGCTGGGGGACACCACTAGTGACCGGCTGCCAACTGGATGCAGCCCCGTTCAGCACCACTCTCTGGGCCCGGACCTCCAGCCAGTTCCTAACCCAGCACAGGGTGCCCCTGTCCAAGCTGTGGGCTGACAGCTTCTTCAGGAGGATGCTGTGGGAGACGGTGTCAAACGCTTTGCTGAAGTCCAGGTAGACCACTTCCACAGCCTTCCCCTCATCCACCAGTCGGGTCACCCAATCATAAAAGGAGATCAGGTTGGTCAGACAGGACCTGCCCTTCCTAAACCGTGCTGGCTGGATATGATCCCTTGCCCATCCTGCAAGTGCTGTGTGATTGCACTGAGGATGATCTGTTCCATGACCCTGCCAGGCACTGAGGTCAGGCTGACAGGCCTGTAGTTTTCCGCGTTCTCCTTCTGGCCCTTTTTGTGGATTGGAGTGACATTCACCAACTTCCAATCATCTGAGATGTCCCAGATCAGCTTCAGTGGCAGGGAATCAAGACTTCTGTTATCTCACAAAATATAAAACAGATCCTGCCATGTGTGTGGATAGGGCACTTCTGAGTGTTGCAGTGCATGAAGAATTAAGTCAGCCTCAAACAACACTGTTGTGATGTTATAATGATGGCATATGATAAGCAGCTGACAATCATTCTTGTGAATTAAAGGATGCAGCATCAGATCACATAATACAAATTGATAACCCTATAAAATCCTGACCCTGTTGCCTAAAAATCCACCAGTTTAACCAGATCCACCATAGTACAATATTACTGCAAAAATTCTCATTAAATCAATGCAGAAGTTAGAAAAAAAGGAATCTTTTATATTCCCCTCTCCTCCTCTCTTTCTCCAACTCCTACCCCAAGCTGTTTTCTTTGCCTGCTGAGGATCTCATTCTATAAGTAGGAGGGTTCACAAGAACATCTCTGAAAGTCTCCAAGTCTGTAGCTTGAAATGTTTTGTGATAGTCAACCTAACAGATAGAAATCACAATTGCATTAATCACTATTAGATTTTATTGTGTTTGATAGCTAGTCCACACAGTAAGAACTGCATTTACCATGTGAATCTGAAGTCATGTAGAAACAGATTTAAAGTTCAGTGATATATGGCTCTCTGTATCAAAGTGAAGAATATGTATATATATTTTTATATATATATATATATATATATGTGGTAATGAGATATTTGCTTACAAGAGGTGTTACAGGCAATACGAGTTGCAAATATGATCTTCTTTGGACCCCCTGCTAGCCTGAGTCACATAAATTAAATAGGTTTGGTAGGAAGAATGAAGATTTTCTTAATTCTTACTGTTACTTCAGCATCAGTTGTCTTCCAAACACTGGGATAGCAATAGATGCTGCAAAGCAACCAATGGAAGGAAACCAACAAAAATGGAAGGAAATCCTCACACTACAGAAAAGAAAGTGTAGATGAGGAATAAATATTTCACAGCACTGCCTATCAGACTCACTTAAATCAGGTGGTTTTTTGGGGTACTGCTATGCAGAATTAAAAAATAGCACAATTTAAAAAGACATTCTAAGTTCATTGTGTTAGAAAGCACTGATGAGCTGACACTGGAAGTGAGGGACAGAGAAGCAGAGAGTCAAGTAAATTGCCTTAGTTACTAAAATAATTCAGTGATGGAGATTTGAAAGAATTGTTCTCATCAATGAGAATATTATCCAAAAGTATATTTAAAACAAAGAATTCAGAAGAAGAAAGAAAAGGATGGCAAAAATTTAAATGGAATAAAAGCCAGTGTGAACAATCTCCTTACATTTGTAAACCATGATCCAGCCAGCATCTCCTGCTGGGTGAAATCTGCCCACAGAAATCAATGTGACTTGAGTGTAAAACTGCACAGCAGGGCTCTGCTCTGGCACTGACAATTTGTCTCTATCACCATGCAATGAAGGGGAACCAAGCTAGCTTTGAAAAGAGATCTTTCAGACACTCCAAGAAGCATGGTACAGCTTCAAGTGGACAAATTTTCCTGGTTCTTAGCATGTTAGACATCAATAATAACACGTTGGTTTAAAAGGTAAAGTTTCAAGTGTTGGAGTGAAAAGTGGTGGGCTTGCTAAAGGGTGGTTTAGGCAAGAAACCACCTTGCACGAAGCACAAACTCTGCCTTTCCTTCCAACATTTTAGTCTGCAGACTGAAATTCATATTTAGCAAACTTTGTGGGATTCATCTCAGCTAACAGAAGTGGTGTAAAGCTTGGCATTTGATTTTGGGTAAGTACTGATACCCTCTTTGTAGCACAGGCAGAAGAGAGCTTCACCTCGAGTCCTGTGTCCAGTTCTGGGCCCCTCAGCTCAGGAAGGAGATTGAGGTGCTGGAGCAGGTCCAAAGGAGGCAACTGGGCTGGTGAAGGGACGCAAGCACAGACCCTATGAGGAGAGGCTGAGGGAGCTGGGGCTGTTGAGGCTGGAGAAGAGGAGGCTCAGGGGAGACCTCATCACTCTCTACAACTCCCTGAAAGGAGGTTGGAGCCAGGGGGGGGTTGGGCTCTTTTCCCAGGCAACTCTCAGCAAGACAAGAGGGCAGGGTCTCAAGTTGTGCCAGGGGAGGTTTAGGTTGGAGATTAGAAAGAATTTCTTTCTGGAGAGGGTGATCAGGCATTGGAATGGGCTGCCCAGGGAAGTAGTGGATTCTCCGTGTCTGGAGATATTTCAAAAGAGCCTGGATGTGGCACTGAGTGCCATGGGCTGGGAACTGCAGCAGTAGTGGATCAAGGGTTGGACTTGATGATCTCTGAGGTCCCTTCCAACCCAGATGATTCTATGATTCTATGATCATATTCAGCTACTCGTCTCCTCTCCAATAGGATGGATGATTCTTTGGGAGCCCCCATCCCTTGTCACTGACTGAGAAATAGAGGTCATTCAACCATAGCATTGGTTAGGATTCTCTTAACTTCAAAGAGCTAAGATTTACCCTTTTATGTGTATTCATCTAAGCAAAGGTTCCTCTCTGGTTCATGAGAATTTTCCAGATAGAAAAAAGAGAATTTGAATATATTTAGAATATTTGCCAGATAGGGAAGTGCCTGAGTGAAGGAATCCAGCTGAGAGCTGGGACATGATAATGCAGGTTATGAACAGTGCCAGAAGAGCTGTGCAGCTCCAGAGCAATTCAAACCACAGGGAAACCACTGTGGCTACTTATGAAAAGCCACTTGATCTATCCCTACATCTCTGTCTCAAGCTCTTTCTTATAAAACTGAGATAAAACTCATGCATTGACTGCAAGATCTCTGTGGCAGGATCCAGCTTGTATTGTTCTTGTACTTGAAAAGTCCTTCAAAAAAGAGAGTCCTGATTTCAGCTGAAGCCCAGCGTGGATTTTATATGAATTTCACATGAAACCCCTGACACCTGAGTTTACAATCAATATTGTTGAAGCTGAGGGGAGTGCCTCATATACCCAAGGATGGATCTGACTTTTGTAGCCCCAGAAAAACAACCACACTTTCAGAGAAAGCCCAAAGGAGAAGGTCTGGATGTTTATCAATGCAGAACTTCTGATGTCATCTTAAAATTATACCTAGCACTAAAACCATTCTACTTATCTGCCCTCCATGGAGGTTCACACAAGCCTTGTTCCTGACCTTAGCTTCATATTAAGCTTCTTGGAACAATATGCTTTCTCTTTACCTTCTGCTCCTGGCAGCTGCTTTCCCACCTGAAGTGTCCAGACAAGCACAAGAAAAAGAAGAAAAAACCAAACAACAAAAAGCAAGTCATGCTGCCAGAATAGCAGTGGTAAACAGCCCTTCTGAAATTGTTTGTGTTCGCTTATATTCTTTTTGTCCTCTGTCTGTGTGCCTTGTGAGTTGCAGTTTTGATAGTGGATAGAGATAAAACCAGATTTTAGGCAGCCCTATAGATGAAGTTCACCAAGTTCAGTGAAAAGTTCTCACTTTAAATCCACTGTGGATGGAACCTCTTTATCTTCCACCAACATGAATTCATTATGTCACCAGGATTATGTGCAAAATTTTCTTTGTCTATAGATTTGTGTCTTATTTTCTCATGGTTACTCTGCTGCAACAGTTCTACAGTTCTACAGATACTTCTCTTAGTATCCCCAACATCTTCCCATGTCCTTATCCTGTCCCTGGTGCAACATGTCTTCTCATCTCTAATGAGATGGCAATCTCTAATTTTTGGCAAGAGAAGGTGCAAAAGCAGAGATGCTCTCTTTGGATGGCACGTTCCTGGGTACTAATTCACTGCTTGCTCATTCCTCTTAGTAAATTGGGTAAATTGGATACTTGTCCTCTACACACAAAGAATCCTTTCAACATCTTATACACAGCACACCATTTACACAAAACCTACAGGAATTTGTAGCTTTGAGAATAGTGCACCTAGGTCAGTGGACCCAAAATTTTTGGGTGAAGGAGGGAGTGAGAAATGAAATGACAGTACAATGGACAAAGGGATTTATGGATTCATACACTGACAAATGGGAATAGACAAGAATTGTCATAAAATTTATTTCTTTGGGAGATCAAGAAAAAATATAAATACAGAAATGTTAGTCCTCTGTATAAATTTTTTCATATATAAAGGCTTGAGATGGAAATCCATCCTTTTGGCTTACAGAGTTCAGTTTGATTTTCAGTTCCTCTCCTCATTTATCAATTTAAAATATCCCCTTCAAGGTCATATTGCCTTCAGGACAGTAATACCAAAGTAAATTTAATATTATTGTATATTGAACTGAACTATGTGATCCAGAATAACTTTTAAAGGGCATATTACATATAAAGCTCTTCAGAAAGAGGGAGTATATGAGATAGGTGCTCTCTGTTCTTTCATAAATCTAGGTAAATACCAAAATAAATTAAGGCTTAAATAAGGTCTGGGTATGGAACCTAGATTTTCAAAATTAATTGACATTTCAAAGTAAAAGTATCTTACAAGAACTATAAAAGAAATGGTCATTCCATAGGTGTTTCAAATGAGGTAGAAATCTGTCAGATTCCACAGTCTCTTTTGAAAGTCCAGGACGCAAAAGTAGAAAAGAAAAATCAGGTGAAATTCCAAATTTATAAAAGGAGAGAAAAAAGACAAAGAGGAGATAAAGTACTGAAGGATTTCTATGTTGGAAAAGAGAATATGTGATTGTGCAGAAAGAAAAAATGGCTCATTCCTTCCTTAATATGTGATATACAAAGCAGGCATGAAAGACAAAGTCCAAGAGGAAGCTGAGCAGAGAAAAAGTAAATTTTGGAATTATTTGAAGTCTATTTGTTCAGCATATGTAATCTTAACAATATAAACATTTTATAAGTGAGCCTGAGCTATGTTCACCTATATTTCTTTTACAGTGCCTGAAGGAAACCAGATACCTCCGGAGGGCACTGCTACAGGGTTTTTAAGAGAAATTATCCCCTGGGGATGGGTATTTTCCTTGTCTGTTCCCAAAAGGCATCATGAGAGAGTCTAATCTTAGGCTTAAAAGCACTGGAACTAAAGCAGAGGAATTTCACATGTAAAGTTGAAGTGACTCAGCTCAGAAAAATAAAGAAGAAAAATAAACTGGGCAGACTTCCCAGGAGCTGGCCCACCTTACTATTTTCCATTACCTATCTCTAGATAACTGCTGCCCCTAATATAAAGCCATGCAATGTTATAATAAGAATATTTAGAATCCACTGTCTAAGTAATAATTATGTAAATTATGATAGCATTTGTTATGGGTACATCATTATCAGTAAAGGGAGTTCTTTTAGGGGATGACATTTTCAGAGATCTAAGGCCTGAGAAGTACAGCACTGCTTTCAAAGAACTATTAAAAATATCAGCTTAATTTATAAAGAGAGAACACTGGAAAAAATGGAGATATTTCACTTCTTATCTTTCAAGCTAATCCTAGATTATATTAAAAAAATACATGTATTAAAAAATACAGTGAAAGAAACAGAAACTGTGGTTTTCCTTTGATTGCAATAGTAGATTTTATAGCAAAACATTAAAAAAAGATGAACTGAACAGGCTTTACCTCTCCAAAGACTAAGTGCATATATGCTTTGCATTTGCCAAACATAAGTTGTATAACTTAAAACTGGGACCTAATATTCTTTACCAGATTTAACAGAGAGAATTCACCTCATTTGGATGTTCTGCATCACTTTGGTTCTCCTTCCAGACTTAAGAAGACACACAAATTACAAATTAGAACTCCATACATATTCCCATTACTTTGATGGGTGGAAGAATAGGTACAAATACACCCTGAATTTACTGTTTGACCATGATCTGTCTCAGAGGTGAAAAGGCAATGAAGATCATAGAATCATAGAATTGGCTGGGTTGGAAGGGACCTCAGAGATCATCAAGTCCAACCCTTGATCCACTACTGCTGCAGTTCCCAGCCCATGGCACTGAGTGCCACATCCAGTCTCTTTTGAAATATCTCCAGGGATGGAGAATCCACTACTTCCCTGGGCAGCCCATTCCAATGGCTGATCACCCTCTCCTGAAAGAAATTCTTTCTAATATCCAACCTAAACCTCCCCTGGCACAACTTGAGACCCTGCCCTCTTGTCTTGCTGAGAGTTGCCTGGGAAAAGAGCCCAACCCCCCCCTGGCTCCAACCTCCTTTCAGGGAGTTGTAGAGAGTGATGAGGTCTCCCCTGAGCCTCCTCTTCTCCAGGCTGAACACCCCCAGCTCCCTCAGCCTCTCTTCATAGGATCTGTGCTTAAGTCCCTTCACCAGCCTGGTTGCCCTCCTTTGGACCTGCTCCAGGACCTCAATCTCCTTCCTAAACTGGGGTGCCCAGAACTGGACACAGTACTCCAGGTGTGATCTTCTGATTTGTGCAAAAACAGAACCATTAACCATTCATTCTCTTCAAGAGGCTGAAAAATTTTTGTCTACATCTCACATGAAACACACCTCAAAAGGAAAGGCTAATACTAAATGTTTTGGTTTTTTTTTTTTTTAATTTCCTTAAATAGCTTATATATGGCTAAGATCAGTTTTAAATGAATCTATCATTACAGAGGTATAAATTGTTGGGTTTTGTTGGGTTGGTTGTTTGTTTATTTTCTTTCTTTTCTTTTAAAGATTTTTAATTCTTTACAATCACAGGATATTTATTCTAAGCTCACATTTATTGCTGTCCTTGCATTGTTACCTGCCAAGGAAACCTCATCCAAGAAACTCTCCAGAATCCTTGAAGTTCTGCCAACCAATTGGCCTGGGGTGAGCTTGGGAGAATTTTAAGGGAAAACTTCAAGCCTGGCAAAATCATTGGAACATTTCTTTGTCTAATTATCTAGAAGAGCAAAAAGCCAATATCTGGGAAATGGAGAGGTGGCTTTTTTTGGAAAAAAAAAAAAAAAAAAAAAAAAAAGAAAGAAAGAACAGATTTCTTTAAAGAAAATGAAAAGGGTTAGCTATTCACCCATGAGAAAGTCACCACTTTGCTGCTCTGGAGGCAGAGAGTGTAAAATTACTCAAAAAATTAGGATATTTTATTCCAGCACTGCTGGAGGACAGAATGACACTTACAAGCTGACAGAACTTGAACTGGTGACAAGCTCACCAGCTGTGGGTAATCTGGCATCACTCAGGACATGGGTTATGTGAGATCATGGGGTACTGCTGGAGGCAATCTTGCCTGGCAGAGACTGGTATTCCACATTTCTTTTGTTGCTGGTGGCAGCCAGAATGATTCCCATCATCCTACTCCACCACCACACCATTCTAATGCATTTCTCTGTCTTCTTAGGAGAAGAAGAAACCATGCACTTTGCTTTATCAACTTTATCTTCCATTAATTAACCAAGAAGGAGAAAAAGATGCTATTCCATCACTGCCTAGAAGGGTTTGCACTCATCACAGTGCTGAAAATTTTAGTCCTTAAGTGACTGTTCCCAGAATAATTTGTAGGAAGAGTAATGTAAAACACTGGGTGGGTGAAGTGTACAAAGTTAAGACTTAGTTTGAGAAGAAAGCAATAGAATAAGAACCAGAAAGATGTGTTTCTCTTCCACATAACTCAACCCCTTCAGATCCACCCAAACTGATCCTCCCCTTCACAGGCACAAGAAGTGATTGAGTAAGAACAGGATGTGCCCTACCAGTTATGAATTTTTAGAATAGTTTCAATATTAACCAGGCCTACAATAAGTTGTGGTGATAGAAGAGGAGGATATAAATAAATATATATTATATATTTGTATATATATATATAATCTGTATTATATATAATCTGTATTATATATATGCTTCTTCCCCACAAGTTATAATGTGTCTAACAGCAAATTCTGGCTTTCCACTAGAGCTGTAGGTAAGGAATCTTTCCAACCTGTATTGTTTGTTACTATTTGTATATAGTATATCACTTGTATATCGTTGTCACTTTTGCCACCCATGGACAGTAGTGATAGCTGGCCCATTATGAGATTTATGGGCCTAGGAAGCAGACATCTGCAAAGAACACCAGAATAACTGGTTGCCATGGATACAGAGAAAGCAGACTATTTTTCAGTGTTTCTTTTTGGTATATTGGAAACAGCATTCCTTGGAAAATGGAGAGAGGATTTGGTTGAATGCAAGAAGATGAGAGGAAGTTTTGGTAGCAGGTCTCTTGAGCACTGAGGTTTCCCAATAATAAATTCAGGACTCTAAATCTGTTCTGTCACAATGAGAAAAAAAAAATCTTATACTAAATCCTGTTACACAGATATTAAGTTTCCTCAAAGGAATTTGTAAATTATCATTATTTAGGTTTCATGGTAGCTCTGGAGGTAAGACTATTTTCTGCTCTTTTTCTAGCTGGAAAACTAAACAAACCAAAACAAATGGTGACATTGCAAGCTAAACACTCTCTAGAGCATGAGTTGTGACAGAGCTCTGGAGCCAGCTACCCACCCCTTCATGTTCAGACTCCTGTGTTCCCCACTGTCTAGCTTTTCTATCATTTATAAATAGTTTTCTCAGTGGAAAAGGCATGTCTGCAGTAGAAGAAAACTTTTAACAGATCTTGGGCCAAATCCCTTCCTGATGTAGCCACAGGGACGCCAGCGTGGGTGCTCTTGAGAATCATTTATTCCTTGTTTACTCCTTCAAATCTTCTGAGAAGGAGAAATGACTGAATTAAATAATTTCATTTATTTCAGCATGCAAATTCCATCATTTCTCCTGGAAATTGTTCTAGTGGTGAATCAAGAAATTCCTTATTAGAACCCATGAGACCCTTTGGTCCAGTGGAGGACACAAAGGAAAGAAATACATAATAAAAAGTATAAACAGCTCAAACTCTGTTCAGAGGCATGTTAACACGTTTCATTTCATGCTCCTGAACAGGAGGACAGGAGCTGCATTCTGTTCATGCTTTTGGAGTTACTGAAAAACAAACCTTGAACCAAAGGGGTGGTTTAGTAACTACATCAGAGTTTAATAAATGCCATCCCAAGTTTTGCATTGAATTTCTCTGACTCTGTCCAAAATGTTTGCAGACATTAGGACAAATAACACAAAAAAACCTCTCTAAACATTCAACCCAGCCACAAAATATTTTGTATACATCTGGGGTATTTTGATCAGTGCAAAAGAGATGGAAGGAAATTATATTACTATTCAGTAATTTCCCAGAAACTAAATGTCCTGCTGTCAAAAGTAAGGATCTAAGAAGATATAGACCTTGAGCTGGGAAGGTTAAAATCTGAATTTAGTGAAAAGGCACTATGAGGGGTATCAATAGATGAAAATGGAGGCAGAATATGTGATAAAAAAGGACAAAGGAGAATCTAGTGAAGCATGGACAACTACTATGAGCATTCCCCTGCTACTGAACAGTGAATGCTTCCAAATTTCTTTGTAAAAATGTTTTAAAAGACTATTTTTCCTGGAAAGACTTTTTACAGAGAGAGAAAAGGAAGAAATGAAATGGGATGTAGACTGGGAAGGAACCAACAGTGCCATCAGACCCAGAGGAGCTCTATCACCAGCAAGAAGCAGAGGCCAGGTAAATATAATCCAGAATAAGTAAAAATGTACACACTGCCCACAACACTGTACTGTGCAAACTACAGAAGCTCACAACAACCAAATGTAATGTACCAGGCTCAAACCCCATAAATACCACAATTATACAGAAGAAAAGGTCATAAGTATTTCTTATGTCTTAGATACATGGAACTTGTCAGGTGAAAATGCCCAGAAAAACCATAGGAAGGGGACACAGAAGACCCAAAATTACAGTGGTAATAGTACAAAATCTGAGCTGATAGAGACAAGAGAATTCCCATTTGTTTGCCTTTGGATCAGATCCTTGGGGAGCAAGTGTGGTGGTTCTGCCTGTCTAAAGACTGGAAAAGATAAAGGAAAAAATGGGAAGCAGTCATTAGAGTACTGAAGGTGCCATCACTGCTTCATAGGTTTATGGTAGAAGTCCAGTATCACCAGTTCCAACTTCCACACATACATATGGATCAAGACTCCAGCACTCCTGGCTTAGTCACTGCCTCCATCAAAGCCATTACAGTTGTCATTGCAGGAAGTAATATTTTGGGAAGAATGTGAATTTTAAATTTATTTGTGAAATAAGTGTCTGCATATCCTCATTTTCTTTTTGCTTTCTCTTGTAAGTAGAGTCCATTTCAACAAAGTCAATGAGTTTGTGTATAGAATTTCTAAAAGTTAGAAACTGATTTAGAGAGTTTAGAAATGAGGTAAAAAAGAAATATTAGAATGGATCAAATATATTTTTCCTTCTCCCTCTTTTCTTACCAGAAAAAGCTAAAGACCCAGGAAGAGAAATTGTTCTATGGTTTTGCTGACTGATGTGTGTGGGCAGGGAATTACATTCCTATCTGAAGTAATAAAGAAGTCTAAAAATTTGCATGCATAGAATCAATATTGTTTTACTGGTGGTATTTATACAAGTGTGGAGTAATTATAGGAAAAAAAAAAGAAAAAGGCTAAAGGGACCTGTAGAGGTCCAAAAGGTTATTCCCTGCACCCAGGCAAAATAAACATCTAAAGGGATGTCTGAGAGTTCCTATTGTCCATGATATTCTTATTCCTTGAACAAGAGATGAGAAAAACACATTACAGGGCAAAATTCTGCACACTTGAATTATAGAGTAAAGGTCTAGAAACTTCTTTGTGTTTCAATTATTTGAAACACATCACAGTGT